>NW_024962264.1:14138449-14655205 GCF_019238085.1 Lagopus leucura | reverse complement strand
TTTTTTTTTAAGACCTTGTTGCAATTCTTTCTGCTTTTTTTCTAAATACTCTCAATTAAAGTAATATGGATTGATAACATTCATGTGGTACCATTTGTCAGCTATTACAGTCTCCTGTTTTTGTATACAAGCACCACATGTGTGCAAAGCATATTTGAGGTAGCAGCCTCAAGTTGTGTTGGTGAGATTTACATTGTATATGAGGAAGAAGCTCTTTGTGGAAATAGTAGTTAGGCATTGGAACAGGCTGCCCAGAGAGGAGGCAGAGTCGGCACCCCTGCTCAGAAATTTATGAGGATACACCCCAGCTGAGCGGCACGGTGAACACAATGGAAGGAAGGGCTGCCATTCAGAGGGACCTCAGCAGACTTGAAAGGTGGGCCCAGGTGAACCTAATGAGGTTCAACACAGCAAAGTGCAAGATTCTGCACTTGGGCCGGAGGAATCCCAGGCATCCATACAGACTGGGAGGAGCAGGCCTTGAGAGCTGCCCTGCAGAGAAGGACCTGAGGGTCCTGATGGATAAAAAACCTTGGTATGAGCCAGCAGTGTGCACTTGCAGCTCAGAAAGCAAATGGTATCCTGGGCTCCATCAGAAGAGAGGTGGCCAGCAAGGACAAGGGAGGTGATTGTCCCTCTCTACTATGCCCTTGCAAGGCCCCAGCTGGAGTACTGCCTCCAGATCTTGGGCCCCCAATACAAGAAAGACAAGGTACAGTTGGAGAGGGTCCAAAGGAGAGCCATAGAGATAATCAGGGGGCTGGAGCACCTCCTCTACAAAGACAGACTGAGGGAGCTGGGCTTGTTCAGCCTGGAGAAAAGAAGGCTGTGGGGCGATTCTCATTGCAGCCTTTCAGTACCTAAAGGGAGCCTACAAACAGGAGGGGAATCAACTCTTCACAAAGAGTGGATAATGGCAGAACAAGGGGAAACAGGTTTTAAGTTGAGGGAGCGAAGATTTAGGTTTGATGTCAGGAAATTTCTTTACCCAAGTGAGGAACAAAGGATCATCTTCTTACTCACTGTCATCAAGATCACCCCAGAGATCTCCATCCCAAACGTCAGGGGATACCATTAGTTTCCTAACCTGTATGATGTCAGGGGGGCAGGGAGCCTTCACAAGAATCATCTCAACCCTTTCTTCCAATTTTTGTCTGCTCAGACAGCTGAGAAACCAAGGCAAGTTTTGCTTCTGCTAAGAGCCAAGCAAAAATCTTGTGGATCATGCTGTTCAGAGTCCTGAACCACAGAGACGCAGAACAGCACAAACTATTTTATTGCTTTGTTACCTGCTGTGAGGCCAGACTTGTGTTATGAAGGTCAATAGCAGCAAGAGAGGGGACCCGGGACTCTGAAACTGTTTTATTTTCCTTTTTGAGATATCTGGGATGCCATCCTGCAAAATGCAACCAATGCACACAAGGTTAAAGAAGCAAGATGTGACTGCTGCAGTGCACATTGTTTCCTGCCACTTAGCATCCAGGTTTAACTTAGAGGACATTGAAGCTCATACCTTCCACTCCTTTCAGTTCAGGGAGATGATTTAGCTCTGGCAAATGCACATCTGTCTTAGAGAATTCCCGTTTCTTCTTACTGGCCTGAAGGATGTTCTTTTCATTAGAGACCTCGTGTACAGAAAGAAAAAACAAAGCTATTTTCAAGACTAAATCATATAGTTAAAGGAATCCATTCTGCTTAAATAGCTCAGACATTAAAAACAACTGAACAACCACAGCAGAAGAAACAAACAAAAAAGTAACTACAAGTGAAAAAGCAACACCAAACATCTAAATGAAATTGCTTTCAAAGACACAAAATACAACAGGAGAACAGCTCAGATTAGTTCTCTATATAAAGTCAAATATTCCTCTGACTTGGAAAAATAATTATCTAGGTACTGAGTGCAGTGGAGAACTTCGTATTTCACTTGTTTTCATTATCAACTTTATATGCATTTACGACGTGACTAAAGGAGACCCTGACAGTATTAAATCAAAATCCTGCACTCTGCTTCAACAGTGATGCACAAATGGTCCACTTCCTGGACAGGCAATACAGTGGATATACTCCATGTCTCACAAGTATCCTTGCTGACTGCTACCTTCATGTAAAAACTGTGCCCTTTAAAAAAAATTTTAAATGTTTCATATGGGGTAACAGTAACAAAGGATAAGGGATAACTGTAGGAATAAAAGGCTGAAGAACATTATTTCTAGTTGGGAATTATGGTGAAGACTGCAAGAAAGATTACTGACAATAAAGCACATATTTAAGAATTCATTTTTGCTTAGTCAAGGGGAAGGACATAAAACTTACCGAAGTCAAGCTTACACTGTAATGGCCTGCTGGAGAATGCTTCATTTGCTTTAAAAATGGTTTCAAATAATTCTTACTCCTTTCATCAACTCTGTAATTTCAAATGGCCCAAACTGTTTAATAACATGGTAAATGTAAATACAAACAAACATCAGACACTCAGAAACACTGTCCCCCCAACAGGGACCTTCTTCCTGGCTTGTATCAGAAATAGTGTTGCAAGAAGGAGCAGGGAAATGATTGTCCCTCTGTACTGAGTACTGGCGAAGCTGTACATCAAGTGATGTGTTCAGTTTGGGCCTCTCACTGCAAGAAAGACATCAAGGTCCTGGAGTATGTTCAGAGAAGGGCAATGAAGCTAGTGAGGGCTCTGGAGAAGTCTCATGAGCAGCAGAGCAAATTGGAATTGTTTTGCCTGGAGAAGAGAAAGCTCAGGGGAGCTCTTATTACTCTCTACAACTATCTGAAAGGAGGTTGCGGAAAGGTGGGGATCAGCCTCCTATACTGTTTAACTAGCAATAGGGGAATAACTTCAAGCTGCACCAGGGGAGGTTTAGGTTGGAAGTTAGAAAAAATTTGTAACTCTGAAAAAGTGTTCAGGTGCTGGAATGGGCTGCCAATGGAGGTGGTTGAGCCACCATCTCTAGAGTTGTTCAACAAATATTTAGATGTTGGACTACAGGACACAGTTTAGTGGGGAAATATTGGGGTAGGTGGATGGTTGGACTGGATAATATTGGAGGTCTTTTGCAACCTTGGTGATTCTACAATAACACTGCAGGCCCAGCTAACACAGAATTTTTGTCCAAAGGATAAGCCATTAGTTAAAGAAAGACCTGCATTGCAGCTGCTGGCAAATTGCTGTTGTCCCATAGGACTTTGCCGAATGCAGAAACACAGAAGCTTTCTGCATGGACCCTTAGAGCTGCCTGAGGTGAAACCAAGCTTTCTAACCCATGTACACACCATGCTTCACCCAGAAGCTGCTCCTCTCTGCATCCTGCCCCAAACCCACATCACCACCCTGCAGCTCTCTCAGCACATTACTGTTCCTCAGCAACAAGATCAAAAGAAACAAGTTTTTCCAGCTCTGCTCTTTTACCTGTAGTTACAGTTCCTAGGCACAGGCATCATTGCAGACACAGTGGGAGAAACATTCCGGTTAATGGGAGGAATAATGATGCCTGCATTCTTGATGTAGCCCAAGTTGCTACTGGAATCTTTCAGGTTGGCTTGAGAGCATATTTTGAATGGGTTGATTGCACTGTCATAGAGGGAGCTCAGGTCAGAAGATCGCTCTCCTTTCTCTCCATCAGCTTTAGAACACTTCACTTTGAACACCTTCGCATCTCTGCTCTTTGGGTCAGTGTTGAAATCCTGTTTGGAAAGATGAGTGTCATATTTCTTTTCCAGTTACATTTAAAAATTAACTTAGAGCTGCACATGGAGGAAAAAATTCAAAGCTTAAGTTAGTACAACTCTGCAAGGATCTGATGGAGATGGTTTAAGTAGTGTGATAGAACACCTGTCTTCCATTAAAGTTGAAAGGAGGAAACTTGTCAGGGATCCAGCACCCTCTGTAAGTAAAGTCACCCTGGAATGAGTTGGAAGTGATGGAGGAAGAACAGCTATATCATGTGTCACTTCTAAAGAAATAAGAACCAAGCCCAGTGTCACCTCAGCATAACTGTGAAGCCTCTAGCCTTCACATCTGGTTGAAAGCTAAATATGCAGTTTTGGAGACAGAACTTCAACACAGGTGAGCAGCTGCACAGAACCATGTTTTGCTCATTCAATGTGACTAACACTTCCTAACTGGTTTTCCTTACAATTCTCTATTTGCAAGTAACTGCATTGTCATGTGCTTTATTGACAAGGAAGGCTTGAATAGCCACCTGCAGACTGTCCAGCCAGGCATCAGCACAACTTGTAGCAGCCAGCTGGAATCAAACGCATAGAAAATCTACATGCCAGCCTGCTTGTTGTACTGCAGTGAGCATCAGAGTTGAAGGATACAGGCCTCATGAACTGCTTAAACTCACAGAGAGCTGAACTTCTCTGGCACATCTTTTTTCTAGTCTTTTTTTTTTTTTTAAATGAAATATAAAATTGTGTTTATATTTATATGCTAAGCAATTAAAGTACATCACATACTTATTTATTCATTTTAAAAGATGGAGAAAACACAAGAAAGCAAAACAAACAAACAAACAAACAAAAAAAAAAAACAGGAAAACAAAAAAACAACTAACCTGTACACCAACCATCTTCCTTTCTTCCACAGCATCATCTTTATCCCTTCTGCTGACTTTTGATTTTTTTTGTAACTGATGGTCCCTAGTTTCTTTGTGAGTTCTTAATTTAAGCTCCTGAGCAAATCTACTTAACATATCATAGTGGGGAAAGAGAAAAAGAAAAGGCTTTTGTTAGTATCAGTGCTCAGCCCAGGCTGCTATAACCTTCCAAATAATGAAACAAACCATGTATTTCTATGTAATTAGAATCCAATAAAGTAAAATATAATCCTACACATGCACACTTTTATTTTCACAGCAATAAAGGTGGTTGTATCCCAGTCTGATGTAGATGCACACACTGAATACAGTGTAAGATAATACTACTCAATATGCCAATATGCTGTGAAAGGAGGCCCACACCAATGAATTCATGTCATGACCATGTACTATGGTAAACATGCTACTGCAGTGTTTTCCCATTTAACTGTTCCCTCCATTTTTGGGAAGGCTCAAACCAAACAAAGCTAAGACACTCAGCAACCACCTGCTTTGCAAACCCAGCACGTACTTTTAAAGCTCAATTACTTAACTTCCTTTTAATCTTGTCCTGTTTTGAGTAAGAAATGTACCATTCACCTTTCAGCAAATCCATCCTTGTTAAAGAAATCGCTCTGCAAGAGTTCAGCACAGGATGGTCTTTTGTCTGGGTCAATCTGCAAACACTTCTGTGAAAACCAACAATAAACAGTAGAAGGCAGAAATGAAAGAAAGGCTTTAGCATTTCCAGATGATGTCAAGAAAAAATAGCTGCAAAGCTCCCACTTCTATAGCCTGCTACATGGAGATGGTCCCAAGAGATGTACCCTTTTTCCACAAAAAATATTTAATATTTGCTGGCTACATCCACTCAAATCACTAATGCTCACAAAGACAGATGGCCTACCTGCCACACAAATAATCCACCTCCCAGTAAACCACTCATTTTCAATTCTATTTGTTTGGCTAAGGCTTTAGAAGCTGGTTTGATCACAGGGCATTTCCAATACATTCAGGTATCTTACAGGTTATTTTAGTTACCCAGCATATCAGTGTTCCAGACTATTATCTGAAAGCAGAAAAATTCTTCAGAATCAGTTACAAAGTTGTATGCTTCCTAGCTCCCACACAAGTGCATGTATGGATGCCATCTCATCTGCTTGCAGTGTCTCCACCAGGATGCAGATAGAAGGTTGGCAGAAAACACTGCATCACACAGCTGTGCTAGCAAGGAAACAGTAAGGGACCACGTATTATCTGCAGCATGCTACAAGTCCTCCTCAGAAGAGGCAGCCCCTGTGGAGCTGGAGATGATGAGCTCAGTCTTCCCCATTATCCAGGAGAATAGCTGTTCTCACCAAACTACCAAACCAAGCAGTTGATTATTGCATGGGTAGTTGGTTAAGCCAGCCTAGCAACACTAGCTCTTTTTGCAGGCTGCAATCTGTTCCCCAGGGCAAGTGACAAGTATCTGCCAAAGGCACTAAATTCTAATGAGAATTTCCCACCTCTCCATGCAATTTCCAAAATGATCTCTTACTTACCTTGGCTAAATCTAGTACTGAAGCAGAGAGCTTAGGATATCTTCTGTCCAGAGATTCAGCCTCTTTCACTTCAGGCAACCTCATGCCAGCAAAAAGGGGATTTTTACAGAATAACTCTTGGTGTCTTGGAATTAAATTACCTGGAATCACACAACCATAGCAACCAAATGGAAGAAATGCCATCCTGAGAATATTCGAGAGGATGAAATACTGAGTTAACAGAACTATAAGGGCTATAATCTGGGTCATTCTTTCCATTCAAGAATCATGAACGGACTTCAGGGTCACAAAACTCCTAGCTCTCCCTCTTTGTAAAGGGGGCAAAGAAATCATGCTCTCAGAAACAGTTCAGCACACATCTTTCCTCTTCACACCTTCCTCCCCCCATCAAGACTTATTCAACCCCTTCATTAGGGAATAGGCACTGGGAGTCTGGCAGGCTGTTCTCACCCAGGCATTTGGTGATGTGGTAGAGCTGGTCAATGTCTGAATCTCCAGGGAACAGGGGCTCTCCTGTGAGCATTTCTGTTACCAGACAGCCAGTAGCCCACACATCCACAGCCCTGGAAGAAAAACATCCCCGATCAGCACAGCTTTATTCTTCGTTCTCAGCTAAAGGCTGAGCTGGGCCAGCATCCAGCAAGTTACAGGCCTTGAGTGCAGCTCTGACTCCGTAAACAGCAAGACAGCTGTTTTCCAAGCTTGCATACGCTCTGATGAATACCAAGAATTCAGCTCTTGAAGAAGGCAAAAGTTTGACCAACCTGAAATTCGGTCCTAAACCCCAACGCTTTCAAAATTCTCATGCAAAGTAATACATTAAAAAAATCTTGCCCTTTGGAGAACAGAAAACTTTTCTTTCTGCAGGCACCTGCCCTTCTGAAGCGTTTACTAAAAAAGGACGTTAGGTAACGCAGAACATTTATAAGCATACAGGGGAGTACAAACCTGTGAATGGCAGTTTAATTTCTGACGTGGTTTTGCAGCACTAGAGATCCCAGTAAGAAAAACTCATGCATCGCACCTCCTCCTTCCTGAAATACTTTTCTCAGCATGTCTGGAGTGATTTCTCTGCCTCCACGCCAGGACCAGCTGCACAGGGGGGAAATAGCCTCCTCCAATACTAGCACTGGCAACCAAAAAGCTCCTGTAGACAACAGACTGGGGATGCTGATGGCTCAGTCTTTCTTTCTGCTCTTCTGAGCCAGAAAAGCCTAGCGTTGGCCATAGTTAGCTCCACAGACACAGAGAGAAGAGGAAGGCTCAAATCCTCACAAATAATTAACCAAGGCATGATGAACAGCATTGCTTTAACCAGTTTAACAAGCACAAGTTCCTCAAAAAACAGAGTACCCGCACAAACCCCAAACCCCTCTGCAGCCTGGCCGGTCTCCTACCTGCCGTATTTCGTGTCTCCCACCAGCAGCTCTGGAGCTCTGTACCATCGAGTTGCCACATAGTCTGTGTAAGCTTCCCCAGAAGCTGCCAATGTGCGAGCAAAACCAAAATCACAGAGTTTTACCACTCCTGACTTGGAGACCAATATGTTCTCTGGCTTAATATCCCGATGTATTATCTGCACAGAGAAAAAGCAAGTCAAGCAATTTCCCCACAGGAAACCGAACAGCCCACCAGAAATAGTAGATTTCTCACATTCAGGTAAAAAAAACCAAATTTTTGTAGGCATGAAAAACACATCAAGTCTACATAACACAGGTATGTGCACACAGACAAGGACAAAGTGCCAACCCAAGGGCTTCAAAAACTTCAGTTTTTGACGGGTGTTAATTTTATGTATTTCACTGCATGTATTTACCATAGGTATTGCACAAATACGTTATTATACTTAAAAACTGGTCCTGATCACGAATTTTAAAAGCTCTAAGTGTTGCAAGAGGAAAAAGCACATCCTGCAATTAAATGTGAAGAGTATTTTAGGAATACTAGAAAGACAGTTTTCCCAATACAAAAAGAAATATATACGGATAGTTACAGGGTCATGACTAAAAGGCAAGCTCATATATTTACAGACACTATCAGAAACAAGCTTTTGAAAGAGAAACCACCTCCCTCTGTCAGAAGAGAGTTGGTGAGGAAATCTGATTCCTTGGACTTCTGCATCTTCCCTCAGAAGAGCTCTCATAGCAGTCACAGACAGACCAGTGCAGGAACTGCTGCCGGGCTCTGACGTTTTGTATGAAACTCGGTCAGGCCCTCCTGCTCTACTTCCAACTTCCAGTCAAAGCTTTATTTCTCTAAGCTTTACTAAGTGTCACAAATGCACACCCCTGTATCTATCCATTTGAGGTTAACTGCAGAGCTGGTTTCTCAGGCATACTTACATTATGGCTGTGACAAAATGCTATTCCTCTCAAAATCTGAAATAAGTATTTCCGAACCCTGCTGTAGTCTAGTCCATTTGGAGATGCCTCAAGATCATCAAGCACCGTGTGATCCACAAATTCAAACACCAGATACCACCGTTTCTTCTTTTTATACACTTCCAGCAGGCTCACAAGATTCTCATGCCTGAGTTGCTGTTATGAAACAGGAAATATTTTGTGAGAGCATGAAAGCATTTAATGGGTAAACTAAGACCAGATGCCTTTAACTGCAGTCTGGCCAGTGCCGAATGCTCTTCTTGTCTTACTTATCCTAACACCGACAGTCATTTGTTCTTAGAATTAGTTCAGTGATCTCCTCATTACTCCTCCCTCCTTTTTTTTTTTTTTTTTTTTTTTTCTTTTTTTCCCAAGTAAGTTGGAAGATTTCCACCACCTCATATATGCATATACCTTTTTTGGCCCCTAGAAATAAAGCACCAGATAAGACATTTCACTTGCAAAAAGCAATAAACACAGTTTGCTCCTTTTGCACTGGACTGTACCTGTGTCTCAACTTTCTTTACAGGACGTTCTCCTGAAGGCAACCACATAACCCTGCACTATGCTGCCACTTTTCTCGGAGCAGAGCACAGTGCAACTCTAGCTGCTCCTTCTGGCTGCATTTCAAAGCATTCAAAGGGTTGCAGAATACAGTGGTCAACATTTTGTTTTATAAAAATGTTTGCTTCTCTCAATAACTCAGCACAAATTCATCTTTATACCATTATCCCAAGAAGTTTTGCTCTTCTCTTTTACTTCCTTATCTAGCTTCTTGTTTCTACAATCTCTTACATTCTCATTTCAGTCAAAAACAAAAGCAGCTGTCTGTTCTATTTAGCTGCCAGTTCATCACCACTTAAAACCTCTCTATCTTGATTTTTCTAAGAGATCTATTCAAAGGTTTTTCTCTTAAGTTGCCACAATACCCACAGCATTTCTGTTGGCACTGTCAGCTTGTGCACATTACAACAGCATGTGCCAGAATACAGGCACATTGAATGGATAAAAGTTCAGCATTCCTCAAGCACTCAGTTAACAATTAAAGATCTATTAAACTGTGTCTAGTGGATTCTGGTTAATAAGCAACAAGACAAAGATTCAAAGAGTTTATTTTAAAAGGATTTTTAAGAACGTGTATATATTGTTACGCAGGAGGAAGAAGATGGAAATGAGAAAAAGATTCTAAAGAGAAAATAAAGCAGCTCTGTTTTCCAGTTATTTTGTTATCTCATTTTGACCAGGCCAAATTCCATCTCCAGTCTGTTACACAACTGTAACACCAAAACAACCCCCGCTACAATATGGAGTTATTTATCAACTTGGAGCCTAGCAGGGAAATACCAATGCCACAGGAAGCAGCCTGAAGGCAGAACCGTGCCTCAGGGAGTGTCCAAGCAAGACACAATAAGACTGCTGAGCACCGGACTCATATGGTAGGTGCTCTACTGACAGAGAAGTGCAGCCAGGCTGCAGCAGAGAGCTGGTGAGCAGAAGGCTCAGAGACTGATTTCTCAGATTTGAAAAATGAAGATTATCGATTAGAAATTTGAAAGAAAGACACAGTATTTTCTTAAGTTTTTGGTCTGAACAACACCAGAATACCTCCTACCTCACAGCTTGGTACCTCTGCCCGAGAGAGCTTCCAACTGCCCAAACATTGGAATGGAGAGGAAAAATGAAAAAAGGGGGGGTTCACAAGGAACACACAAATAAAGCAGCTACAAGAAGATTGAATCCCCAGGTAGCTATCCTCACTGTGCGAGGCCATTTGTTGAGATAGATTTCCATTCACCTAGGAAAACATGTTGATTTGCAAGGCACCTGGGAGGCAGTGTGTGCTCTGACTCAGTAACTAAGCAAAGCTTGCCAGCAGATCATGTATAATCCAGGCACACGCAGACTGGCTTTAAATGTGTTTGAGAGAACAGTGCTTATAGCTGCTGGCTGCATTGAGCTCCAGAACATACCTTCCTATCAACCCTAAGTGTCTGCAGCTCTTGTAGCGGGGGAGGAAATCACCTTTTTCCCTGTCTAACACAGGGAATACAGTCTGATAGACTTGGTTAGAGCTGCTTGTGGAAGCCAATTGCAGTGCAGGAGGCACGCTCTGCCACCCCACCAGCTGGGGAAAGGCCAGAAACACCCCAACTACACTCTCCTTTGCTTCTTCAGGAGACAGATCAGCCAACACCTAGACTTTTCACATGTGCCCATGGACAGACACGTGTGCACACAGGCAGGTACGCCCTGCACACAGCACTTTAAGATACCAAGGAATCTAACAGCTCTGTATGGCAGCACTGTATATATCATCACGGGAGCTCAAGGATGAAGAAAAATGCTGCTGCTACTGCTAGAGCTAACAGTGGAGAACACAAGGCTGAAAGGGGTCATAAAAGCAAGTAGAAGCATGGATGTGTGTCCTGGCGCAGAGTCCAAACCTGCACCCTTAGCTCATGAAGAAACTCATTAAAAAAAAATATGGCAAAAAAATCTTGCAGTGAAACAACAGGAACACGCAAAAGTCTCCCAGAAAAAACAGAGCCAAGAGAGGGAGCAGGAAGACCACTTGACAAAGCACTGAAGAGCATGCACACAAAAGCCTTGCCTGCCTGAAGCTCCCAGATTACAGATTACTTCCAGAATACCCTCAGCCTTAATGAACCCTTAGTGAACTAACCCACACAATAGACTGCACAGCCTGCCACCACGTAGTGCCACTGACAAGAAGCCACCAGGCAGAAGCATGACTGGACATGTAGGTGACCAAAGAACACCCACAGCTGATGACAGACAAATCACACACATCAGGAGCCATAATGCCAGCTGGCTGCAGCCTAACCACTGACCCATAAGCTTCAGTGAGCCTGGAGCTCGCCCTCCCACAGCCACTTATGGGTAGTTCAAGCCTGCCAGGAAAATGCCATGGAAAACCAGCATA
The DNA here is from genome assembly GCF_019238085.1 of Lagopus leucura. NCBI lineage: Eukaryota > Metazoa > Chordata > Aves > Galliformes > Phasianidae > Lagopus > Lagopus leucura. The sequence goes on along the minus strand of NW_024962264.1, from coordinate 14,643,747 downwards.
TGGCTATCCCAGCAAATGGTGCTGGGATCCAGTCTGCTTAGGCCCGCTGTCAGCCAGTCAGGTCACTGCTCACTTGCAGCTTTTATAGGCTCAACATAATCAACAGCAGCAAGGTGCTGCCTGTGGTGCACAAGGCAGAGTCCCCTCCGGGAGGGAATGGAGACCTTGTAGCTCATTTCCTTGTGCATTTACCTACTGAATTTGGGGCACGTAAATGTACTGCTCACCAACCTGGGCCAGCAGCACTTAGCCAGAGGGACAGCAGCTGTGCAAGGCTGCAGCTGTAGGCTTAGAGAACCTACCACAGCTTGGCTGCTTGTGGGAACACAGACTGAAACGGATCAAGCCTCCTTTGGTTTAGGTTTTGTTATTTGTGCTGACGTACAGTTTTCAAAGCCGACGCAGCGTGTGAAATTCACGCTCGCCCTGCACCTTCCCCTCAGCATCGCACTGTGAAGGAACCGCGGCAGTCTCAGCAGGCAGTGCTCTCCCCAGAGCCGGCCGGTCGCTAGGGAGGTTTGAAGCACCTCCATCACATCGACACTCGGACCACAGACACACGGCCGTACGTCCTGCTAAGAGGAGACGTTTGCCTCCTTGACTCGGGATTCGGTCATTACAGTGAACACTGACACTGAGCAGCCCCAGACGGATCTGCCCTGCGCGACCGAAGCGCAGCCTCCCCCGGGCCCGCTCACCTTCAGCAGTTTGATCTCCCGCACGGCGATCTTCCTCACTGCCGCGTTGTCCTCGCTCTCCAGGAACTTTTTGACAGCCACCACCTGCCCGCTCTCCTTATTCCTGCACCTGCTCACCACCCCGTAGCTGCCCTCCCCGATGAGGCCCAGGACCTGGTACTTCTCCATCACCTGCGGGAGGAGCTGGACCGAGCCGCAGCCGGAGGGCGACGAGCCCGGGCCGAAGGGCCACCGTCACCGGGGCAACGGCCGCCACCCGCCGTAACGCCCACGGGCGGAGACGAGCGCCCGGCCGCGGGGTCACCGCTGCTGCTCCGTGTGCCCGCCCCGGGGCGGGGCCTCCTCTGCCCGGCACCGCCTCACCGCTCCGGCGGAGGTACCGCCAGGGCTGTTTGTCGGCTGCGGGAAGCTGGTTTTGCTCTGGAAACGCGGCTGGTGCACGTGTAGTACCGACAGCTGGGGAAAGGCTGTACGTAGAATGGCGTGGGATGGAAAGCACCTTAAAGCCCATCCAGCTGCAACCGCCTGCCAGGGGCAAGGTTGCCGCCCTCTAGATCGGGTTGCCCAGGATCCCGTCCAGCCTGGCTTTGAGTGCCTCCAAGGAATAGGGCACCCCAGGCTTCTGTGGGCGGCTTTGCCGCTGCCTCGTTGCTCTCTGAGTAAAAAATTTCCCTCCTAACATCCATCCTAAATTCCCCCTTTTAGCTTCAAGCCATTCCCCCTTCCCTGGCTTTACCTCTTCTTGAAGCAAAGGTAGGAAACAATTCTTCTCTGCGTTTCATCTGGCTGTTTAATGTCCTCAAAGCAATGGTGAGGGCTCAGATTCACATCTTCCGGTGTCAGATCACTGCTTTGGTGCTTCGAAAAAGCTAAGGCAACAAGAACAACAAATCAAAAAGCCCTTTTCAGGCATAAAACATTTCAACTATTTGCCCTATCAAGTGAAGTCGTGTGAAGCATTTCCTGATATGCATCACAAGAGTATTTGACCTTGTCACGTCTTGCATTAGAAGTTAATCTTCAACTGGATAATGATTCTTGAGATTATCGTATTATTACCATACCCAAAGAAGAGTGTGAGGAGGGCAGGAGACACTGGAGTGGCATTTGACATAAAATAACAAAAACAAAACAAGCAGCAGTGACAACTTCTCCTGCAGTTCCTTTTTCTCCCCCAGTGTCTGAATTTCTTAGGTCATTTTTAATTTAATGTTCCTGTCACATTTTTGGTAGAGATGCACATAGTAGAAATACTGCAATTTGAAGAAGTTGCCTCCCAGAAAATCAGGACCACTATTCAAGATGCTCACTATTTCTTCTTATGCCATCCTATCTATTTATTGATATGAAGAATGTCAAATGCAAGCCTATGTATGATTTCCTGTTGCTTTTTTTGGACAACCTTTCCCGCTGCTGGCAGCAGCAATAGTGAGGAGCAGGATGAGGTTTGTCACAAGGGGGTGTCCCACGAGCCTGTTGCATGGGGTGTGATCCGTAAGCTGGAACACATATCAGCCCTTTCCTAAGTGCCTGCACATTTTTGCATGTTCATATACTTACATTTCCCCTATTAGTGGTAGATGATTTACAGGAGCACAGAGAAGAGATGGCTCCCCAGCAGGCTGTTTATGAGCTGCGTGACCTTGGTTTTTTAAGGGTTATATATTTCCCTTGAGCAGCAAAGGTTTCCGCTACTTTTAATGGCAGTGCAGCATGTGAGTCAAGGTGAGATACAGTTGCAAGCAGGCTGCACAGGAGAGAATTTCCAGGTTATCCTTAGGCAAACTTTGTAGTAGTAGAGGGAAAAAATACCTTCTCTTGGCGTGGGTGGTGCCAAACATCTTAACTCTTCATCAGTCTGTCCCAGCCGCATAGGAAAAAAAGATGGTATCAGGACTGTCAATCATGAGTAAGGGGCTATCTCACAAATGCTCTGGGGAGATAATCCAGTCAGGCAGGGAAGCAGGTTTGACACAGAACACAGTGAGCCTTGAAAGGGAGACTACCAGAGTGAGGAAGGTCACCTGAAGAACCAGGGGGCACTACTGGGAGAGAAAGAAACTCCACAACCTCTGCAGCTTTGCTCTCTGCAAATTTTAACTCCGCAATATAAACGGTACTAACCCCAGTCAAATACCTCCTGTGCGGCCAAGTGATGAGAAGGGCAAACACAAGTGACATGAATTCAAGTTTCCTGTTGCTGCAAGGGCAGCAGCCAGCTGGGGAATCTTCCAGTCAGTTCCAGTCACTCCTGTCAGCCACACACACACACACAGCCCCCGTTCAGTCACAACAAGGACATCCTTTTGAGATGATGATTTCTGGTCATCTTCTTCCCCAAGCACCAAGGCTTTACTGAACAGTTTCCACGGAAGAGTAATTCTGCTGACTCAGAGCCAAAAAACAGAGCTGCTGGGAGACCTTACCAGCTGGCTGGCTTTCTCCCCCCCCAGGGTATGTTATTGAATGCCCTCTATTTAGCAAACCATTCAGCAACTGGCCCACACAAACCGCAAATAATACCTTCTTACCTGAAGGCAATAAAAGCATTTTACCTTCTTTCATGCAACAAGACTGTTACATTAAAAGCCTCTTCAATTTTAAACACAGTGATTAACTTTTGTTGGCCCAATCACCCAGCTCAGAGATACTATCTGCTTCAGGTACTCTTTCCAATCCATGAAGTACCTAAGAGTAGTTATTCCTCCAAACAGAAAAATCACCTTGTACTTGCACAGAAGGACTGCCACGTTATCTAAAATCACAGCAACACCAAGTACCCTCTGAAGACAGAACTTTATCGAACCCCAAACTTTGCGCACTCCAAATTGTATTTTATAAAAGCTATTGTTTTGCTGCCCCATTTCAACGAATTAAATGCACTGCATTCATGCTCCCTTGGAAACTTCAGTATTATGTTTCTGTGCCACCACCTTTTCTATTCTTTTATTTCTTTAATTAAAAAAAATAAAATAAAATCAGATTGCAAGCAGTCACGCTCTGAAGCTGACGGTGCTCCCAGCACCTTTTCTTTTTCCTGAGTCAGCCCCAAATGGGGATCTCTAGGGTTCTAGTCCCCTTAATTCATTTGACTCCCAGACTTAATACCTAGTGCTGCTTCACCCTGGTACAGGTCATTCTGTTCTTTGTACCTCTAAATTACTGCCCCATCAACCACCTTCCTCCTACCTAGTATGCTACATCCTGTGTGCTTGTTCCTGAGACTCCCAGCATTTCTATGGAAGAAAGTGAATAAACCTGCTGAGTTTTTCTTTTCCTCCTCCTCCCACAGCAATACCAGAGTTGTGCAACAGTGTCACTGCACATGCTGTCAACCCCTGGGATTATCCAGATTAGATATAGAAAATAGTTAGCTTCAAGGTCTTTAGTCCACATTTTTATTTCTCCACTTGCAGCCAGTAGTGCTCCTGTAAGACCTCTCACAATTTGACCAGAAAAAAAAAAAAAAATAAATAAAAAATCTCTGTTGTGATTGTAAATATTTGTGCACAAAGCATAGCTATGCAGGTTTTAAGTATATTGCATGCACCAGACTGTGCATGTGGCTCAGCATCCTGGGCAAGAATAGGAGCACCGCTTCTTCCCTGTGTGCTTCATCCTGTCAGATGGGGATGTGCTGTGTCAGGCTCACCACGTGGGAAAGGTGCCTCAGCAAGAAATGTCAGACAAGGAGCTGTCTCAAGCTCATGAGCCGCTGCAATCTAAGTCATTTGGCTTTGAAGAAACCATCTGTGCTGCTTGCACTCCCTTGCTGTGATGTTGCCTTTGAAGGATAGGAGCACCTCCAAAATACCAACCAGGCAACTCCTGCTCCTACCTCAAATGCAGTGCCTAAAGCCCTCCCAGTGTTTCCTTGGTAAAATGAGACTGGCCAGACTTGTTAACATCACACCGCCCCATCTCAAAGCTTTCCTTTTCAAAGGAGGAGCCGTCTACTCACGGGTTCATTGATTCCCAGCCCAGCAGGAATGTTTGTTCAGGCACGGACAAGCCACACCTCTGATGACTGTAACAGGCACAGCTCGCTCTATTTTGATAGTCTATCAGCTAGGTTTATCAACGTATATAAACAAAAACTCCCCTTTACAGAACTCTTCCCACTTCCGGACAGTTATCCCGGCAGAGCATGCGGGGGCTGTGTCTGAGCTGAGCTCACCTGTTATTTCAAGAAATTTTAATAGCAGGTTTTAAGCTACTTATTTACTTTTTTTTTTTTTGGTTTGGACGGGGTTTTAGGTTTTAAAAAAAATAAAAAAAAAAAAAAAGACAGAAGTATAATTACCCTGGCACGCCTGCATTCCTGCTCCAGGCTCAGGAGGGAGGGGAGTCTTTCTCCTCGGTGCAGGCACGTTCAAGCCAGGAAGAGAACCGGATCCCTGGAGATCATTGCCGCCAACGTGTGTAACTGAAACCCACAGCCATGCTGAAACAGATATTATCGGAGATGTACATTGATCCTGACCTGCTAGCAGAACTCAGCGAGGAGCAGAAGCAGATCCTCTTCTACAAGATGAGGCAGGAGCAGATCAGACGGTGGAAAGAAAGAGAAGCTGCTGCAGACAAGGTTTCAGCAAAGAAGCCACTGCCAAAAAAAGGTAAGAACTTCCTGCTCTGGCCCAGATCTGACCAAGTCCGCTGCGCTCTAGAAATGGGAGCTAACATGTTCCCTAGAGCAATTTTTTCTCACCAGGACACATCATAATTGCATTTCCAAACTGTAATTAAGCCCAGCTCTGATGGGGTAGTTTTGGCCTTGCACTCAACGGTTTTATTCTCTGGCCCTGATGCTCTTTCCTTAGCCAAGTTTCTAAAATCCCCTTCCTGAGAAGGCATGGCTTACTTGCCCCCTAGAGCAAGAGCTTCATCTTATGCCCCCCCCCCCCCCCCACTCAATGGGGGTCTCTGAATCTATCTATAACATAACCTTGGACTTGAACACCTCTCCTAGGATGTCAGCAACATACAGGAGTTTGGTGAGTGCTTTTACACGGGCTGAGGCACCAAAACGGTGCCTTTAGACCTGAAGTCCCCTCGTCTTTGTTAGGATTACATAGCATGCTCTCTTCTAGGACTGCAGCACTGTTCTCTCAGCTCTTTCTCACCTGCTCTGTTTGCAGATAGCTCACCCCTCACCAGTCTCTGTACCAAGGGGTTGGGGAGGGCAGTGGCAAGGAAGTGGAGAAAGAAAAGAAACAGTGACATTCCTAGCCTCTAAAATCAAAAATGTCTCCTTCACTGATCTGGCTGCAGTACCATGAAATGAAAAGGCAGGTGTGTCCTGTGTCCCAACTGATTTTTTCCCATGTACTGCTGCTTTTGGAAGGGTACTGCCAACAGCAGCAGCCAAGGGACACAGGTCCTGCAGACAGCTGCTGAGCAAACTGTTTTCAAAAAAGCCACTTCTTTTCCAGCCAGCACGAAGTCTGTACAATGGAAGCTAGGTGCTGACAACGATGTCTGGGTGTGGGTGATGGGTGAGCATCCTTCAGATAAATCCTATGCAGCCATCTGCGAAGAGATCCAGGCACAAAGAGCCAAGCGGTTAGCAAATGAGCAAGGCAAGGAGGCCAGGTAAGCACCCTTCCCTTGGAGGACTTGGGGGGTGGACAGGGAGGAAAAGACGTTACTAGAAAAGGGAGGCTGCACTCTTCTCCGGGGACTCTCTGCTCTGTAATTTTTTCCCTTCACAAGGAAGCAAGCAGACAAGTCCAGCACTGCCACAGAGAGTAACACTAATCTTTTTGTAAAACCTCTTTTCTTTCCTTTGATGTAAAGCTTGGGGCTGGGCGTGGTCATCACTGTCACACTCTACTTACAGAGTAAAGGCACAGGCTTTCTGCACATAATACCAGCAGAGACCAACTCCAGCTTGGGGGCTGCCCCAGCTCCTCAGTCTCCCAGGATATCCCTACTGTGCAGTAACTTCACAATATCACAGGAAATGGTAACTATTTCTGCAGCAGGCCACGTGTTTGGATTGCACTGATTCACCAACAGGTGCCTGCCTGCCTACAGCAGACCAACAGTTACTCACAATGAGTAACTAATTTAATTATTCCATCTACCTGATTTGGAGACACAACAGCTGCGTGCAGGCACACTGCTCCATCACAGCACTACTTTGCTTATGTGTAATTTCCTGTGAGATGTTTATAGAGAGCCGAAAGTCACTCCCTGGTATTCCTAAGAACTGTCCCTTGTGTTTCAGAGAGACAGACTGTGCTGTAACACAGTCTCCGCAACCACAGCCACAAGTCCTGGGTGAAACAGAAGTTCAGGGAAAAAATAAAAACACTGTAGAGGAACAGAAAGAAGAGGCGAGAAAAAACACTGCTGGTACAATTGGGAAAAGCCAGGAGCTCAAAAAGGTAGTTTTTCCCTTTTTTCCACACTAATCATGATCATTTGCTTTGAGATCTAGGAAGTGCAGCAAATCCTGGTTGCTTTAAATAGAAATCTGAGAGAAAAGCCAGCTGACGATTAAGGCTTTTCTTCTGTACTTCCAGGACAAGCCATACTGCTACATCCTTCCTTAGGAACTAGAAGGTCTACATGCTATTGTTAGCTGGGACAGATCTGCTCAGCACCATTAGCTACTCTCAATTCCTTTGCTTCCATTCTCCACGGATAAATTGAGGGTCACAGTAATTTCTTTCCTGCTCTGTGTCAGTTTGGACTGCTTTTCAGACAAGACCAGGGCACACATCCCAGGATGGCCCTCAGATAAATCATCTACTTTCACAGAAGATGAGATGAATGTAGTTCCACCAGTATTCTCCAACATATGTATCCTCAAGTTCCCTCTTTTGTTGTCTTTTTTTCCTTTTTCTTTTTGTCTTCTAGAGAAGATGACAGTTTATAAACTTGACAGCATAGGACAAGCCAAATGCAGTAACTATAGTAACAGCATCTCATCTTTACTGATGTATTTTATTACAGAAATATTTTTCTCCAGTAATAAATATATTTGTACTGTTTAACTAGCTACAAAAAGCCATTTGCAGAGAACTGAGATTAAAAAAAAAATAAAAATTAGCTACCAATGCAATCACAGTTGAACAGAAAAGTCCTGCCAATTCAATGGGAGAAGTCCAATTTCATTCTGTGAGGTTTTCATTCCACCTTTCACTGCTAACTTCCGTGAGTGTATATTCCTCTATTACACAGCCATGCCATATTTCAGCATAAAAGCATTATAACTGAAAGCTGGGTTTGGGTCAAATGCCTCTCCCCCTGCTGCCAATATACTGAAGGGAATTTGGTGGCTGAGTGGCTGTCTCCTTTATCAGATGGTTCTGAATCACACAAGGTTTTTCTCAGCACTGTTTGCTCAAGTTGAGCCACTATGTGGGAGATCCCTTTCCCCCCCCCCTCCCTTTTTTAAAGAAAACTATTAGTCAAAATTAACAAAAAAAGAAACCCCAACACCAAATCAGCCAACTAAAAATCCCACTACCAAAAATACAAAACCTTATAAACTTCTGCAAATTTGAGGGGTTTTGCATATTTTACTTTCTGTTTTCTGTCACTGTATTATAAAGAAGTAATTTTCCCAGATTTCTGATGTTTTTGCTAGCCAAAGGGAGGATACAGACTGCAGACCCAGACGTTGCATTTTGTAAGCGTGGAGAGGAAGGGGAGCTTTCTCTTACCTCCCTTGTTATATTGCTTTTTCTGTACCTGAGGGCTCTGAGCATTGTGCTTTGCTGCAGAGGCTGTGGGGGTTGATCTAAGCTGCTTCACTCAAGTTTTAAGTTCGTAGTTCTTTGTTTAGGAGATGGAAATTGGAAACCCAGGTTTATATTGAATATTAGCTCAACAGGTGATGGAGAAGGCAAAGATGTCCTTGGTAAGCAGTTTAGTACAGCTGACTCAGCTGACTCATTGTACTGTGGGAGGCAGTCTGGGTCAAACAGGGAGGTGGGTGGGTGTTTGCTCAGAGACGAGCCCCATCTTTTCCTAAAAGACAGGTCTCAGCTGCTAGCACAGCCAGACTGGTTTTAGGAAAGAGAAAGCACAAGACACAAAGCTAGTTGGGTAAGTCAGACAAGCGGCTGTTTACAGTAGTCAGCTACAGCAGCAACTGAGCAAAGGCAGGTAGAGCTGTAGGTGGCAGGTTCTGCTAGGGCTTGATTTACAGAGAGAGAAAGAAGGGAAGCTGTCTGCTCCCTGGGACCACTTGAGAGTGTCACTTAGCAAACATAAGCAGACTTGGGATGATTCTCGACACCCCTGACTCTTTCTCCTGTGGCACATAAGATTTAATATGATGAAAAACATATTTTTGTCTGAGAAAACTGGCAAAATTTGTTAACATAGAAGTCACATTACTCCTTCTGCACTGAACTCCCATAGTCCAGCCACTTGCATATGCAGGAAGTGAGACTGAAGCGTACCTCAAGTCCTGGGCACAAACAAGATGCACTCTGGGAATGCTTTGCTGGTGCATATCTCCAAGGGTAAAGCACTCTCAAGAGTCTTGTGCTTTACCTGGGAGGAGAATGAAAAGGAGAGAGTAGCTGCTGCTTGGGATCAGCTCTGAAAATGCAGAATGCTACTGCCTGCCTTACTGGGCTCACCAGAGAAATCTGTGAGGAAAAAGCAGTCTGCAAAGCACAAAGCATGGCACTTCAACACAAAGAGCATTCCAAGCTATGGCAGCCCACAATCTCCACCTGCAATCATCCAGGTTTTTGTCAAGAGCACATCCAAAAAATGAGTGAAAGTCCAAATTTTGCTTTTATTTCTCACTGCTCTTTTCCTTTGCCCAGAGGGAAGCCCGGGATGTTCACCAGATGCTGGCAGACTGCCAGATGAGGAAGGGTGGCTTCTCACAGGTAACTCGCAACCTAGGATGCTCCTGACTTTGTGTCAGATCCAAACATGATCTTTAAGTCCCAGTCAGCCTGAGACTCATCTGAACCAAGGATGTTCACCTCTTGGCCCAGTTCTGCCCAGTACCGCCATGCTCCTCTAGAACAAAGCAGGCCAGCCTGGCAGACTGGGGAATAGCATGTGAAGATGTTTCAGATCATTTCTGTTTTGCCCTTCTTTTTCTTTCGTAACCTGCAGTAAAGGAAGAGGTTCTGCATGTTGAAATCAAAGGGATTCATAACCGAGAATGAAGTCCCTAGTTTTTCAAAACTAGCTGAAAAGCAGGGCTAAAGCTAGCCTGGAACAAAGCACTGAACATACCGTTTCTTTCACAGATGAAGGGAGGACACAGGAGAAATTCAGAAGAGACTACAGTCCCGCTGAAGGCAATATCCCAAAGCCACAAATGCTCAGAGAGCCAGAAGGTGGTGCAGAAACCCGATGAGAATGAGCCTGAGTGGCAAGAATCCTGTAAGATCTTAGGATGACCTTTTCCTATAGGCCTTGAGAAATCTTAGGGCTCTGTGTGGTCACCTCAGTCATTCCCTTGCAAAACTGGAACTCTGTATTTTTCAGTTAGTAGGTGGAAAGTACTGCCAAAAAATACAGAGCTGCATTATCAGAAATTTTCCTGTGTCCACACAGCATTGAAACTAGTGCTGGACAGTGAATTGGCAAATTTATCCTACACAAAATTCTCCACTTGTAAATATTTCCCATTTTCAGTCTTCTCTATATTTTGATTAAAGAGCGCTTGTTTTTGATTGAAAGCTGATAGATTTAAATAATAATCAACAACGTCAAGCAGAATGAGTCTTGCTGGCATTTGACAGCCCTCAGATACCCTATGAAAATAATAACAGATGGGACCCACATGAGTGTAGCCACGGCAATTCATTTTAAACTAAAAGCAGGCCTTCGGCAGAAATTTGCAGTAACCACTGCTTGTGTGGGAAAGAATTCTGAGTAGTGAGGATGAACCAAAAATGATTATTTCAAAAGCTCTTAGTTCATAGCAAAGGAAACTTTTCAAACTTCAGAAATCAGCGGGAAGGGCTTTTGCTACTCAGTAAAATTCTGTACTGTGCAGAAGATCAACACAGGGCCAGGGTAAGGCTCCTTCTTGCACAACAGGACAGTATTGTGGAGAGGTAAACTGATCTGAGACCTCGGAAATAATATGAAACATGAAAGAATGACATTGCATGAAACACAAAGGGCCACTCCAAGTCTCCCTGCTTCCTATCCTCCCTTCCTCAAGGTTGGACTTGATCTTGAAGATCTTTTCCAACCTAAGCAATTCTGTGATTCTCTGCAAGGCACAGTCCTCTCATCTGTTTCCCTTTTACACAAAAAAAAATCTCATTGATCCAGAAGCCCTGCTGCATCTTCTAATATAAAGAATCCAACAAACAGGATCAAAAATGACACAACAGTATGAGACTTACAGTAACACCTACCACTGCTGCCAAGTATGTCCTGAACCCTCTACTTAAGTTACTACAATGACTACATTTCCTTCTAGGATCTCTCATAGTAACCACACATCTCAAAGCTCAGTTTTCAGCATGACCTGATTAAAAAAATATATTCAAGTTGATTCCTTTTGAGGGAATCTTGCTGTGCAGCTTTTTCAGAGACTTGAAAAAAAGGGTCACAAGCTTAGTATGCAGAAAATAGAGAAATACCCTGCTCCTCTGCTTGCCTTTGTTTCCATCCAGGTTCAAGTTCTGCTCCTCACGTCTTCCTTTCATGGGGAGAAGGAAAATTGAAGGCAAACTTAATGCTTTTTTTTCCTAGTTTCTCCCCTACTCTTCAGTAGATGGCAATGCTGTACTACCATTTGTCTTCACTTCAGGCCAAGGCTTCTGTTCTTCTAATTAAAAAAATGAATTTGATTACAAAAGCACAGAAAGTACTAGCCTAACTCAGGCTGAAGAGCTGGTTACTCAGCAAAAACAAACAAAATAATATCCAGCCAATTTCTCTACTCCACAGAAGAGTCACAGCAACACTCCCTTCCCTTTGTAAAGCCCATCAAGATTTTCAAATCCTTTAGAGGATCCATTTGTGGTCATTTCAGCAGTTTTTCTGCCTCCCCAGTCTGCTGGAAATAGAAACAAAAGTTTCTGTTCATGTATTGCTGTGGCTTTTCCAACATTATTTCACCGCATGCAGCCTAAAATCTCTTTTCCTCCTGATCTTTATCAAAGTTAGATGACTGGGGCAAAATTCCTGTCTCAGTGCACAAATTAAATTGAAGGGCTAAAGGGCCACTTGCTTCTTCCATCTTCCTTTCTCCCACCCTCTCCAGCCTTTGAAGAAAGGCATACTTGTACCATTTATAATTAAGTGGGGATTTTAATTTGACAAAGTAATTGTGCTTTTTCCCCCCCCATTTCATTCAAAAAGTCTATGGGTCAGCTGAAAACATTTTCTTATCTTATTGAATAACTGTTCCTTCTTGCTCAGGTCTCTGCTCACACAAAAGGCATCACAGAAATACATATCTGAATCAAGAGCCACGTGAAACAAAACCAAGTCATTTCTAAGTACAAAGATAGAACTCAGATTTTTATCCGTTGAAGAAATAAGAACTGGGCTCTTTTAAATAGTAGCTGCCAAAAGTGGTGTGAGAGAGGTGACAAGTATTCTCACAGATAAGTGCATTACAGTGGCCAGAGTAGCTGAGCCCCTCAAGGCTTGCAGGGAAGATAAACGACTTCCAATACATGCAATCTAAGATGCCTGTTTGAAAATAGAGGAGGGGAAGTACTTCAGTTCCAGAGCTCCCTCCCTCCGTAGTAACACCACTTGTGCCTAGTGCTGGAGCACGGAGAGAACCTAAAAGATCTGAAATGCATTATTCTTCAGCTCCAGCAAGCAGAGAGATGGCTAAGCAGAAGCAAGTTCAAAACTTGCCTGCTTGTTCACTCCTGTATGACTGCTTTTCTGTTCCAGTGCGGAAATCCAAGGCAGCAGATGAGAAGAGACGCTCTCTTGCGCGGCAGGCCAGAGATGACTACAGGAGGCTTTCACTGCAGGGAGCCCACAGAGGGAAGCAGGCAGACATATCCAGAAATGCCACAGCGGGAGATCGGCGACCGCTCCAATACCCTCCTCTCCCACCAAAGCCTAAACTTCCACCTCCTGTGATGGGGAATGGCGGAGCAGTTAGGTGAGAAAAACGTGCACTGTTCAAGGAAGGGGAAAGGGAGTGGGATTCTTCTGCTCTGGCAAGGGCTGGTTGAGATGGGGAAGGCCTGTTCTCCTCATGGAGAGGAAACACTCCACAGGGAAAAATAAGAAAGCTAAACTATATTCCAGAGTAGGGTATAAAGACTGTGACAGAGCTGTTGATCAGTGATGAGGTATATTTGTTCACACCTGGAGATTAACCATCAGTCTGGGATTCTCACTGACATTACTGTTCACTAAAATAAACTCCTATGCCAAAAACTCCATTTCAGTGACAAAACTGAGACAGTTCCTAATAGGCTGAACAAAAAAGCAATTCTTGCCAGGATCCAAAAGCTGTCATTTCAACTTGATACGCAAATCACTGTCTTTTGTAACAGGAAAGAGGCAATCCAGAGAACAATCTCCAATTCAGCTGAACAAAGCATCATCAAGTGGTTCAAAGAGGAGCAATTCCCCCTTCGAGCTGGGTATCAGAAAACCACAGACACGATAGCACCTTGGTTTCATGGTGAGTCCTGAGCGCTTTTGCCCCAACCCAACCTATTAAGGAGTTGTTTCAACTAAGAGGGCTGCTATAACAGACTGATCCCATGAACTTTTTGAAGGTAGCTAAGTTTTCAATTTTTAAGTATGTACAATAGTTTGAATTTCTCTAATTATGACAAACACCAAGCTGAAGTCTTAAGAGTGAAAGCCAGATCTCAACTTCTCATAGCTAGTTGTAACAAGCCTAATATGCTAGATGTAGAACAGTTAGCACAAAGTACAGTTAGCTTGACACCACGGTCTGCTACAAGCAATGGCAGTACCTTTCTTGGACTGCTGGGAAGAAAACATGCAGGGGATAGAAGCATTGTGAATTAGTTTTAGAATGGTAAAGAAGGTTTCCTGGTAGAATTGCTCCATCTGCTTCTGAACAAATGCTTTTCTCACTTCAATTCTGTGTTGTGGCTTTGAACAGGTATCCTAACCTCTAAGAAAGCAGAGGAGCTTCTGAGTAAAACAGTGCCGGGGAGTTTTTTGATCCGTGTCAGTGAGAAAATCAAAGGCTACGTGCTTTCCTATCGGTCTGCAGAGGGATGTAAACACTTCCTTATTGATGCCTCCAGTGATTCCTACAGCTTCCTTGGAGTGGACCAGCTACAACATTCAACACTGGCTGACCTTGTTGACTACCACAAGGTGAAGGTCTAGCAATGCATTCATTAACTATTTTTTATGTAATTGCCTCAGGGCACTTCAAAATAAGAAGGATCAGATTCAGTTGTTATCATGTGGTTATCTAGTCCCATTTTATTTCTACTGGGTATTCTATGTGATGTTCCCGAAGGGTATATGTCCCCCAGTGGGGACAACCAAATACATCACAGATGTCTTAGACTTGAATTGCTCTCCCTTACGTAGGCAGAACACCTTGTACAGGGCTCAAGTTACTACACATTATTTAGCAGAACTGCTGATAAGACAATAGGTGACAGCATTCGGACTTGTTATGATTTTCTCTGTGGTTGTGGAGTTCCAGCAATTTCAATAAATAGAAAATAGTTCACCTCCAGCTTAAGAAAGCAAGAGAACGAGGTGTATTTATAATTTCAAAGCAGGCAAGGTACATGGATATGGAGCAAAGGTAGCAAATAATGGAAGAGAAGGAAGAAGGCTGTCAGGTCCTTATGACAGTAACATCAAGTGTTTGCTGGCACTGACTGCAGTTGCATAGGCTCCAAGGTCCAGACTGTGCATTCATTTACTGTAAGATCTGTCTAGAGACAGGACAACCATTTTGCCAAAAAGTTCACATAAAATTTATGCTTCTTTTAATTAAGTGCCTAGCATAATGTAGACGTGATTAAACTAAAATGGTTTATGAAGAAAATATCTATGCCCATCTGCTATGTGAGACTCGCTCTGGGCTACTTCAACCTGCTTCTTGCATAGGTTTCACAGTCCAGGCTGAATCTGTTGAAAGCAGGAGTTAGACAACTTACTGGCACCAGAGCTGGAAAATTTAAAGCCTGGGTGTGGATGCCTGTATTAAAAATAGAGTCACACCCACAGTCTGCAAAGAATCCTATGGACTCTACTACACTACAGCAGATGCGTGTGGGAGCAGGGCAAACCTACCTGGCTAAAGTGCTCTGGTAGGTTCTGCTCATCACCCACTGGGTAACCATGAAAGAAGGCGACTTCCCACCATACATCTACTACTGGGATTGAGAACAGGATGGGAAACAGAAACACAGTTTCCAGGGAATTCTTGTTAGAAACAGGCTAGCCAAAGCAGAAGGCACATACTCACTTGCAGGATCCACTCCCACCCCTTTCACAAACACCACTCCCACTTGTGGGCACCCCACCTGCACTAGTGGAGCTGCGGCAAGCTTGCAGTCCCACTAACTTGCATGCCACACAATCCTCACACCAGAAATTCCTGGGCAGGACAGCATTTCTCACCGTAGAAGCTGCTTATATTACAAGCTAAGCATAGCTGTTTCCAAGGCCTACCAGAATCATGTCACCGGATTACCACACCAAGCACAAACAAGGCAGAAACCAGCCATGCAAATCTGCTTCCTGAATTCCTAGGGCTCTTAGACATATCACACATTAATAGGTCCACAGTAATGGAGTGGCAATATATTGGGATATTCCAGGTATACTGGCCTGTTTGAAAAGTGTTTAATTGTATTCTTTGTCAACAGGATGAACCCATCACTTCTCTGGGAAAGGAGCTGTTGCTTTACCCATGTGGTCAAGAGGACCATGAACCAGATTACATCTCTCTCTTTGAGTGAAACTCCCAGTCTCATTATGTAGCCCCGTACCGTTTTCACCAAGACTGCACTTCAAACTGGAAGCGGCTGATGCTTACCTGAAACTTGCCATAAGTGCCTCTATTTCAAATCCTTCTCAACAAAGCAGGGGGAAAATAAGTGCTGTCACACAGGCTTATTGTTTCAACAGAGTTAAAAGATGCATCAGCCCAGCAAGCTACAGAACACCCAGATACATCATGCATGTGGATTAGACGATGAAGCATCAGTCGAACAGAGATTTTTGCAGATTTCCTCAGGGATATCTGTGTTCAAGCTGCGTTTTGCTCTTGAATGCAAGGTTGCCTGCTGTCTGGGAAACAGATTGGTACCTAAAATCGAATGAGATCATAGCTTCCTGAAGGCACCAAACAACTTGGAGAAGTGAATCAGCCTTGATAGTAATTTGTTTAATGTGAAACCGTGCTGTAAAATGCTGTGCCCTTGGAATCAAGGATGTTCAAGTAAAACATCCAAGCATACCCTTGGTGCCCTTGGTGCCTTTCAGTGAAATGTGTTCTCTGAAGAGGGATTTTTATGAAAAATACATTTTAAAAATTCCTTGAGCATCTGAATATAGACTATGAATATAGTTTTCTAACCTGTATCTAAATCCCACACTGGCCTTTCTGCCTAGAGTAGGATTAACCTTTTGCAAGGAAGTGGAGAAGGGATGCAAGAATTTGTTAGTAAGAACTGCATTCACAGAGCCTAAATAATGTAAGAAACAGGGCCTGTATCAGTATTAGTACAGTTTACGGAAGTGTTTGCCAGTAAATAACGCTGTTTTTCAGAACAGAGCTATTTATTACTAGTTGTGTCCAGATTACTGGGACGCAGATGGTGTGAACCATATAACAGAAATTTTTTTTTTTTTTTTTTCAAAAAAATGTTCTCTCTTTGTATCTGTTACACTGCTCTTAAAACACAATTAAGAATATTGAGGAAGAAGCTGAACAGAATCGCATAAATTAATCCTCACCCAGATTGCTTCAATTTGAATTGTTTCACATGAGAAAATGCACAACTTGGGATTATTGCGCATGACTGCTAACACCATCATTTGTTAGAGATGTGACTGTCAAAGAGTAAGCAAGTACTCACTTGTTCACTTGTTCCCTTCCTTCAACTGGATCAGGGATACCCTGCTTAACAGAAGCAGTCAAAAGCTTGAGTCTTATATGGACCAGCATTTTGCAGAACATAGATAAGAAGAAATTCTTATCATCACCTGGTCTTGAAATTTACAGTCATGCTGATAGGTGGTTTCCACAGAGAGCATAATCAGCACTCCAGCTGCAGCATGTTTAAATAACTAGAGATAAAAGCCTTAATGTAAATTAAGATTCTGAAAGTAGCAACTGTAATGGGACAACAGATTTAAGGAACTTCTTGAGCATTATATCACATATATGAACTAGGTATTTTCAAAATAATCGACATCAATCATGAGAAAGGACACTAAGCAGTCTGTAGGGGGAAAAAAGCTATCCTTCCCTCTTCTGAACTGCTTCTTCTGAGAAATTCTAAGTCACAGAATCACAGCACTAGAGAATACCTTCTCACGTTCTCAGGTGTACAGCATAGCAGTTGTCCTGCTGGAGACAAATCATACAGTATTTTGTGTAAGTATGGGCTAGTAAAAACCAGACAGTCTCTTTAAAAAGGTGGAGTCTGAGAGTTCTCAGGGAGAGAAAGCTTGGGAAACAGTCTGTTAACTTGCAGACTTAATGTGCAGGCTGATTTGGCACTGACACAGCAGGACCTCACAAACATGAGCAACTGTGTCTCTGAGATCCATAATGGGCCTCTTCACTGTTTGGACTGCTGACTAGTGGATACCTTTGTATTATAACTTCCTATTTGCAAGTTACCCTTAGAATGAGTGAAGCAAGGAAAAATCAGAGATGCCGGTTTTATTCAGTCTGTAGAAAAAGTCCACAATTTCTTCTTCAGTGGATGTTGTGCAAGTATTACAAGGGTAATAACATTAGTAAACTACTTGCTGAAACAATTATGACAGCTGAAAGGACATGTCAATTTATTTAGTCAAAGGCCTTCATTCCTTTAACCAGAACATCCAAAAGTCCTCAAAAAGTAAAAACAAATTCCTGTGTGACCTGTCCGAATGTGAATAGTGACCTGTATTCTCTCCCCAGCTAAGATCCTGTTAAAACTGCCTTTCTGAAAAAGATCACAAGATGTCTGTTTCTAGGACACGGAAGGTAGAGAGCTGCCTACCAAAAGCTACACTTATGTTGGATGTTCATATAATCAGCATGAAAGACCTCCAATTGTCTATGGAAGTGTAGGTAATAACAGCTTCCCTTTCTCTCTTTTCCATATCAGTACAGTCTCCATGCTTAAGCAAGGCCTACCAGACTTCTGCTGTGATTAGCTTTTCCTCTGAATCTCACTGGGATGGCCAATGACTGTGGGCTGGTGCTCTCATCACTGATTCAATCTCACCTTTTGCCAAACTAGTTTCTGCAGCCAGGAGACAGAAAGCGCATAGACAGTATTACTCCTGGCATCCCTATGGGAAAAGACATGCAAGAAAAATCACAAGAGATCTCAAAAGAAAAAAAAAAAAAAAAACCAACAAAGCCAACAAACTTAACTTGTGCAACTTTGACAGGGGCTTGATGATGTGCTACACCCAGAGTAGCAATGTATTGAACTTACAGATGCCCAAAGCTTAGAATTAGAAACTAATTTAGGTTTCAATGGACTTCCAGAGATCATCCAACCATGCTCAACAAGTAGGACATGCCAACCTCAGAGAAACATTAAGCTGCTCAGGGCTTAGGGTATACTTAACAGAAGATGATGGAAAATATCACAGGAAATAGAAAAGGTCAAGTTCAAGGCAGGTTGCAATTATGAAATTTCTACTATATGCATCATCCATTTTCAAATCCAGCTTAAATGGGACTATAGGAAAAGCTTTCACTTTGGAACAGAGCTGATCACAGCCCTCAGATGTATTCAACACGCCTGACTCCTCCCAGTACAATAACATTTGTCAGATTCCTCCATCAGAACAGATTAACTTAAAGAATTTATCATGCATGCTGGAAAGAAAACCATTCTTTGGAAGATCTACTTGAACTATTGCTGATAGCATTGTAAGTGATACATTAAGGGTTCTTTCCTAAGCATGGAGTTCTCTTTCCAGCAGATCCTTGTGTATTTTTGCACTGTTTTGGGACATGTTTGGTGTTCCACATGGAAAGTGCAATGAAGGTCACTTGCATCTAACAAAAGGCAAATATGTAAACGTACAAAGGAAGACGTACTAACAGTAGCAGCAGATTCTGCATGCAGTGCTTTCTAGAGAGGTTCACGAGCACTCTTCCTATCACTCAGCAAAAGGACAAATAGCATTTTATTCATTCATAATTGCTGTCTTTTATACTTGTTGCCCCTAGCTTTGACAACCCAAAAGCCACATTACAATCTAGTTTCAGACAGCCTTGAACTAGTTTGTAGCTATAAAACAAAGAGACCACTGGGAGAAGCAGCACTTAGGTAAATAAATGGGATTGACAAACCCATGCATTTTTTGTTGGCTATTTAACATTGAAATGATATACAGCAGTCAGCATTAAACCGCTCTACAAAAACAATAGCCCACTTGGAACAGTTAGATCATGGAAAAAAATCTATTAAGATGGCTGATTTCATGAACACACAATTGCTGTAAGAGAATTTCCAGGGTTCAGTAATTCATTAAAAAAATTTATTTTGTTAATTACAAAATCTGCTATGCCCTGGGCAAGATTCTAGATTTGGTTCAGATGGAATACTTTGGTATAAAGACAGAAAATTTTCATTAACTTTTGTAACTGGCATTCAGAATTTGAAGTTTCCTGCTAAACCAGTACTCCAAGTTGAAATACGTTTCCTCTTCTCCAGCATAAAGCTTCTTTTTTCCAGCACTCAGATTCTACAGTAAAATCAATTCATTTATCTGAGCAAAGTTCCCATCCAGGAAAAACAGAACTGCAGAACATTTTCCAAGCATTGGAAGGTTGTACTGTTTCCTAGTAAGGCTAGAATTTGAAAACCACAAGTATTGACAACTTAATTCCCAGGCAAAACCAAATCCATTTTAAAGAAAGAATGTTGAGATACTTACAGTATTCTAAAACAGAAATACACCATCTGATTCATGTGATACAGACAGAGACGATTGCTTTTGGTTTACCGTCCACAAAATAGAATAACACTAACCTCACATGTTCTGGAAAAATCACAGTTGACTGGCAGGATTTTCTCTTTCTGAATTTTAGAAAGCACTGAAATGGCTCTTGTCACTGAATAAACTGGTGAATAATCCTGTAAGTACACTGCAGCTGTCCCCCCCACCCAACTCCCAAAAAGGAAAAAAGACTTTTGGTCACTCCAGCTTAACCTCTGTTAATAATCAGATTTCCTTTTCAGAGCAGGTACTCTGTATCTTTGAACACAGGTTTTTTTAGATACGTAGAAAATAGCTCATTATTACTGATCCACCGAAGGGTCAATCTTTTAAACAACTGCATGCATCTTACAAACATTCCAGTGGAAGAGCATCTCCTTCATTACTGTATCACAGTGATATTTATGAAACCTTCATTGTCTCCATGACCTTTTATCTCACCAAGCGTTCAAGTCTCCCCTGGAAGCAAGTGCTGAACAAGCTAACGGAGAATTTAAAAGCCCTATTAAGGAAAGTCAGAAGAAGTGAGGACAAGCGCTTTCCCTCATCTGCTTTTGCTTCCAGCCCGTTGAAATCTTCATTCTCTTTCAGTCTTAACCCATCTTTTGTTAGCAAATTTCTGGCTTCAGGTCTTCTTACTGCTCAGTTTCTGTCTGTGGAGGTGAGTTTCAATCTCTTGCCTGAATACAAGCATCCCTAGCTGGCCGTGAGAAGCCTCATTCATGGCTTTGGATTGCATGCACATTTTGTACTGCTCTGGGGTCAGCTCGTCCAGACATTGTTTTTCATGCCAGAGATGGAAGAGACCCCTGACGGGTGTTCTGATCACGATGAGATTGCTGTGAAGGTATTTGCGGTACAGATGTACATCTTCACCACCCCAGCCTTTAATGTCCAGATCAAAGCCACCTGACACAAAGAAAATCCAGAATAACTCTAGAAATATGCATCTTCCACTATCAAATTTGATGCTATTAATTGCACTACCGCTGTTTTCTAGCTCCAGTCAGCCTTTGAAAACAGCTATGCTTTCTGCCAACAAAGTGTCCAAAATCCCTCAACTTCAAATCCTTCACCACCAGCCAGAATTGCTTAATTTGTACTAATCAGTGCTTTGATTCTGTTAACCTCTATGGCACTTGGGAATAGTCTGAACACCTGGCCAGATTACTGCTGCAAACAGAGGTATGGACACACTGGCCAGAGAAAGGAAAGTTGACTACAATTTCCTAAGTTTCAGTAAAACAGCCAATGTATTTGAGCGGATTATTCTTACCTATGTTGATAAAATCAGATCTGTACTGGCAAGTCATTCCAAAACCAAAGTCTCTCCAAAATCCAGTTTCTTTTTTAATAATCTGCATGAGGGGAAAGGAACATTTATATGGTAGTAGAAATGCTTACAGCATGAGCAGCAGAGAAACAAGTTCCCAAATGCAGTCAGAAACAGGAACAACTGCCCATTTACTCAACACCACGTAAATCAGTAGCTGATCCACCAGCATTTGTAGGTATTTATAGCATGCTTCTGCCCAGAAGAACAACCATGTCATCAGCTATCATGGATAAATCCCCTGACAGAAAAGGATCAGGTTTTGCTCCCTGACTGCTATTCCAGCTCAAATGGAGAAATATCTCCACCACAATCTGGAGTTCACTTCTTCAGAGGTACGTCAAAATCAAAAATCACGTGTAAGAAACATACTGGTAAGACAGAAAAGCCACTCTTCAACAGAGCTGATGGGTGGCATCTGGATGGTGGACAAGAGCTCTGGAAGAGAACAGATGTTCTGACCTGATTGTACAAATGACAGCTTCTTGATTAACTTAGTTTTGACCAAAATTTAAAAAGTGGTAAGGATAATTTTCATCACATAACTATTTTAGCTACCAGCTAAAACTAGAGCCCAGTAATGTAAATATATATTCCATAAAAGTCTTTGGCATAACAGATATGCCGCCCACACTACTGAAATGGACTATGAAAATATAGTGTATTATAGATGGAAAATCAGAGCAATTAGAGACCACAGCAATCATTTTCAAAGCAAACACAAAAATAGATCACCAAAGTCCTAATTCCCCTGTGTGAGTGATTTCAACTCTAAGAGTTTCAACAGACTGGGACAGGTATTTAAATCCTCTAAGGAAGTCAGCAGTACTACACCCTCTTCAAGGGGTGGTTACAAATCTACCCTTAAGCAGCTATTTTTGAAAATTTTGGCTTCCTTTGCAACAAAGTTGCAGGAGATGAGGCAGGATTTCCATTTCTGGATTTATCAATCCCAGCAGCATTTCCTTAACCAAAAATTCTTATTCCAAAATAGTCTCTCCTGCCTTCTCATTCATGCCTTCCCCCTCTTGTTCATAACCTTTGTCATTTTAGTGGCTTTTTTTATTTTACTGCTCCTGTTGCTCTTTCTTTCTTGTTTCTTCTTTCCCCAAAAAAAACCAAGCTGACAAGAGAAACCAATTAAAAGAAAATAAGATCTTTCAGGTCTGCACTCTAACAAGAAATCTCCGTAGTTATGCCCTCAAAGCAAGCTACACATATGCATTAGCATTATTATTTTCCATTAGCGCAAATAGCTCCTGCACAAATCAATTTATTTCAAAGATTTCAGAAGTTTTTCTTTCTCAGCAGCACGATTACCGGGACAGAGCTAACTGCCTTGTTTTAATGGCAGAGATCTGGCCTCCTGCCCAGGAACTAATGTGGGCTGAAAATGTAAAAATCTACCTAAAAATGAGATTGGCAGCACTTTCTGAAATCAAGAAGCTTTTCTGAAATAAGCATCACATTTTATGATTCAAGTATTAGCTATAAATATTTGCTCAGTCCTGACAAAGCAGTTCGTGGAATTTATGAGACTTTGTGAGCTAAACTCTATTTCCTTTCCAAGCAGTGTTTACAAGCCTGAGGATCTCTAGCATACTCTCCTCAGAGAGAAAACCTGAAGCAAATTCTATAGTATTGCCACAGCAGGTTTCCTCTGAGACAAAAGCAGTAAAAAAGATGTTCCAGACTCTTCAGTAACATTTGAAATAAATTTTAAGTGTGACAGCTTAAAAAAAGATTGTCTTTTCATAGATGTTGTGAATGAGGAAGTATTTTTTTAATCTCTAAGTGCTACACTGCCATGATCTTTCAACTACTTATTCCCTACATGAGTAGTCTAAAGCATGTTTTATTTTAGAAAGGAAAAAAAAAAAAAGGGTAGTCTGTTTTTTTTCCACTTGTGACTGTTGCTGGGCTTTCAACACCACCAAACTCTTAGCTACAGCACGAGTGCCCAGCCTAAGACAGGACAGACCCAGGCAGATGCAGCACCTGCAACATCAAGAGGAGCAGCTGTGGCAAGCACCAACTTCTCAAGACGTAAGGAAAAGAAGTAGTGCAAAGAGGAGATGAGAGCAACGTCAAGGACTTTTACCCCAAGACACCACGCCATGGGTGAACTTGTTAGCCAATTAAAAAAATCCCTTCTGACAGAGCAGCAGATAAAATTGAAATTCTTATTTTCCAGGTATAAAGTAACAAGCATGGGCTAAAATGAATAATATTTACATACTTTTTGGCTGAAATAATTGCAGAATTCACAGTGAGATGATTGTTATACTTAATTTTGTCTTCATAGCACTTTTATGCATGTCACTATGCACAAGGAATAGGGAAATACTTCCCAAGAGTACATGCACTGTTTCAAATTGAGAGTTTTGTACATGTAAAAGCAGGCATTCAGAAAAAAATATGCTTACCAGCTGCTGTTCTAAAGATGGTATGGAATCTTGATGGCCATAAATTATACTGGGATTATATTGGCTGAAGAGTACAGGATAGAAAACTTTCTTTCCTAGAAATGACAATGGGTTAATTATTTGTTTTTTAAACTGTATAAAGCATTTCTCACACATACAAGACACAATCCAGACTAAATCAAAACCATACAGTCACATAAGTTTTCAACTCAGCTTATATTCTTTGCATGGGAACACAAATGCGAGGATATAATAAACAAGAAGGCTCAGGTCCAGAAAGTTGAGGTGTCGAAGGCAAGGAATTCAATTACAGTAGGTGGGGGGGTGCTGTAACATTTCAAAAGCCAACCAGTGATGGTATTTCCATACGTCTTAATTAGTTCCCTACGTTTTAAGAGTGATTTACAGCAGCTTCATCACCAAATCAAATACAAGAATACTGTAGTGAAGTGTTACACAATGGCTGTGGATCTGCTGAAAGCAAAGTAGCAGTACCTGGCTGTGTGTTCAATCTACAGGAGTTCAGGAATTCAGCTGTGAAGTATATGTCCACATCACAAAAAAAGAGAACAACATTACTTCCTTTCCAAACTCGAGCACCAACATCTAATCCTTTGCCCCTGGAAAACTCTTCATTCAGTTGGATGAAAGTGAAGTTCTTGAAATTGGTTGATCTAGGGTAGGAAAATATTCATCAGCATATGCTCACTTCCAGCTCTCAGAGCAAGTGGAGATGAGAATCCATTATGTGAAAACTAACAGAAATTTATCATACCAGGGTTCTGAGAGCACTTTAGGGGAACAGACAAGCTCTTAAAATTTTGAGGAGATTTCCACTACGTGTACTTTCTGAGCTTGACCTGCATATGACTATGCTAGCATTCCTATCAAAGACATTCCTTGGGCAGACCTTATAAAGACCCCAATGCAGCTTAGCAGGACAAGTGTTTCTTCAGCATGCAAATGTAAAATACCTGTGGCCACATTACCTACGGTATCTATGTAACTAAGGGTCTTCTTCCAGCATGGGGATTGTAACAAAGCTGATCAAGACAAGAATTTTTGGCACGATGGTCAAAAGCACCTACTAGATTGTGCTCTACTAGATTGCCTGTACCTGTTAAGTCTGAAGACTGACTTTCAGAAACAGTTAAAAAGTCACCTTCAGAAATCAGGGACTGTCAAAATAACATCATTTATAACTGATACAAGGAATGTTTTTTTTTCCTCCAACGAGTTAAGGACTTTTTTTTTTAATCTTGTCTCCAATTCATAATACAATCACTGTGTGCACTGTTCATACATCAGATACTCAGGTACTTACTTGGAGGTATTTTCAAGTATAGATTTGACCTCATTTACTTGTTCTTTTCCAAAGTAAACGACTGTGAGGTGAATTCTCCCATCCTGCTGAATGCCCACTTCCCTAGAGAACAGAGACAGATTTATGATTTGTCCCAGAGGCTCACGTGCTTCAGTAACCAGCACATCCTGGAGAAGATGGTGTAGGGTGGACTTTGGAAGGCATTCCTGTGGGCATAATTCACCAGCAGAGATCTGTACACTGAACAAGCGGCTCACTGCTTTTTCTAGAAGGGACTGCAGACTAATCAACTTTAAGGCAGGTTGGATAACAACCCTCTAAATAGTGTTTGCTATTTTAATAGAGCCTTGTTTAAAACCCTCATCCAGATCCAAGAAGAATGATCCAGCAGGCATTAACTGTGCCACCTATAAGAACACGAGGGATTTTAAACAGGCTATACAATCTCTACTTCTTAACATCAATTTTTATTTATTTTTTTATATAATGGATACTTCCAAGTTCAGATCTTTGGCATTTTGCTAGGGAACTTTTTGTGAAGTCAAGTATCACCTGGAGACCAAGTCAGAAGCCTAAGGGTACAATTAATTTGTCCTAACGCTACACGTGCCTTACTGATACAAAGTTTAATTAGGAAGACTTTTTCCTCCAATCAATAGAAATCAGCATGACCAGAAGGTGATTTCTCCCATTCTAAAACAAACATCGCTCAGATGGTTGATTTGGACAAGGAGCCTATTTATAGATGGCTGTAATTAGCAAAATAAATCCCATTGCAGGAGTCAGTATCTGTTGCTAAGACAGCCTTTTCTGGGGAACTATTTAAAGCTACATTTCAGTTACATCTTCCCTCCTAAGATCACATCTACACTGAAAATGAAAAGGACTTTAAAACTAACAACTCCTAACTATCCTGAAGTTTGATTATATTTCCTTTCTGACTTCTATTGCCTTAATATTTTCCAAAATAAAGCCTGGCAAAGTGTCTGGAAGCACTAACCCTCTGTTTTCCCTAAAAATGTTCCTCTGCAACTGCCACCATGAAATTCTTACACTGCTACTCAGCAATAAGTGCCCAACACAAGCCAGGTACTACAAACTCTTCAGGAACTTGCTTCAGCAGGGGGGTTGGACTGGATAATCTTCAGAGGTTCCTTCCAATCCTATCATCTTAATACATGAAAATCAGAAATCCTCATGACTGAAATACAGTGACTTTTACTGCTAAATACAGTGCATTAAGAATCAAATGCCTTGCACTCACTGTAGATCACTCAAAAACAATTTCCTAATCACACAATAAGACGCTCTGTAAACATAGCATAACTTTTACTGAGGGAGGTCTCAACAACTCCTGAAGTTGCATCTTACTTAGTAAGTCACATATAGGAGAGGCAGCACTGGGATGGAGACCTACCTGAAATTCTGCATGAACTGACGAAACTTGCTGGCTCTCTTGGCCAATGGCACAATCACATTAATAAGCGAGTCAGCCATATTGACATTTTCATTTTTCACTTTCATTACTGGACCAAATGGCCGAAATAGAACAACCTTCTTGAACTCATGTTTTGTGTCCCCTTTAAAAGTCAGCTCGTACAAGGTGCCTTTGTCTTTTTCTGTGCGGTAGATCCCTGTGTGAAGACAAGAGATAGAAGATTTAGGAGTAAAACTCAGCTCTAGGACAGGGAGAAAGGATTAATGGACTACATCTAAGCTGAAAAAGCAGCAGAGGCATGAGCTATTTGCTATTATACCATTACGTGATTCAGTAGCATTTGGAGGAGGCAGTCAGACAGCGGATTGGGCTGTAGGAGTTACTTGGTATTCTAACAGATGCACACCTACACTTGGCTGAATTACAGCCCCCGAAGGTCACCATTTGCTCTCACACATTATAATCCTGCAGACACACTGTCCTTTTTTTTTTTTTCCAGACTGATCCAATTGTACATCACGCATTGCCCATCCCAGAACACAGCATGCACAGCAATGGTGATGCAGAGATAGTGTAGAAGGCAACCTGCCTCTTGGTATTATGAGCAATTAGGGCATCTTCCAGAAAAGCCACTTCCTAATCAATGCATTCATTTCTTACACTACAATGGAGGCGCTCTTAAAAGCCTTGTAATAAAACCAGATGCCATCAGCTTCACCTGTGGCTGATAAGAACAAAAACTCTCCTGCTCCTTAACTCTCAAGAGACTTTGTCTTTCCTTGTGGCAATGACGTCCACTCCTAGGCAATGGTCTGCAAGGATGACACTGTGGCATTTGCACAGAGTAGAAGCACGATAAATCCTTCAGAGTGTGCGGGACAGCTTCAAAAGATATTTAATCCATACCAAGTAGTCAAGAACTGTTACCTTGAACCGACTGCAATATGTCCATTCCAGCAGCATGCCAACCCCTCTGCACCTGTGTGCTGCCCCGATGTGGCTGTGTGAGGAAACACCACCACAAACATGGCTTAGACATTGCATTGAAGCAGGTGCTGTCGAGTGAAGGCCGCATACACATTTCTTAACAGGATTGGTATACTTGGTAGAGAGCATTTTTGGATGTACTTATTTACTACATGGAATGAACTTTTAACATCTTCCATGAGTGAAACTCATGGTCCCATGCTGAAGGCTGGAATGAAACATAAAAGTAACAGTCACATCCTACTGAAGCACTCCTCTGACACCTTAAATGTGACACAGACGGACAAAAGGTCATAGATGCTATCCATTCAAAATGACACTTCCAGCTCTGCAGTGCATACTCAAAGCATGTTCTTAGCCCTATCCACTACGCTTAAGAAGAGCTAGCATTTAATTTTTCCTAACTCCTTAAGCCCACTGTAAATATCTCAGCAACTTCAGCAGAGAAGTCTAATTCTACTCCATTCCCTTTCAGAAATTCAAGGGTCAAGAAAAACATGGTTGTTTTTCTCAGGTTGACTTTTTTTCTTCCTTACCTGATTATGAACAACAGTTTGACATTCTGTATTGAAAGACTCTTCGAATGGCCAAGTGACACCAGCTCTTCATTTTGTGTTGTAGGTCTAACGCTGGTATGGCAAGAACATCTGTGGGCTTGTCTTATCTTCTCTGCCGTTGCCTAAGTGTTTTTTTTTTTTTCTTCAATGTGCACTTCAGCTGCTCAATATGCGGAAATACTGACCTATTATGTCCTTCATGTTTTATATTTAATATCAGGTTACTGAGCAATTGTGGTATCACTCCAGCTTCACACTGGAGTCCAATGACACAGAATACACATCTTTATATTTCTGCCAGTCTTTTAGAACTGTGCTCTTGATTCTCCCTAGCTTTCTCTATCAGTCTGCCCACGGCACAAGCCATGAACTGCCATTACTCAACTTGAACCTGCAATGGATATAATCTGAATGGTGATATAATTGTTCTTACATTTCCTCTTTCTGATGGTCAGAAAAAGGAAATCTGGGCCTCTGAATTCTTACGATTACATAAAGCTTGCTGATAATCTGAGTGTATAGCTGAGTGTACTCTTTTCTTAACATAGGCCATGCCAAGGACGTTTGTTTTGTGGAAGAATGACATAGCCTTCTGATGTTAAGATAAACCAAAAAAATTAAATTAAGTCTGATATACATTTTCTCTAGAGTGAAGTAGATAGGAATGTTTCATTTTCAACTTAGGGAAACAACATTTTTCATAGTAACAAAGATAGGATTAACCAATTTAATAACACCTACCAGGTGACATTTATAACTTCTCTACATCCTCTCCTACAGCAGCCAAGAAACAGTGCACTCCTAAGTACCACTTCCCCAGAGATATATACTGTACTTGTAAATTGAGGAAGCTTCGTCAAATAAACAAGAGGCTCCTTAAGGGAAGAGCACATGGTGTCCCAAGGGTCCCTATCCAATGCTATACACACATCAACAGAGGCTTCTTCTAGCACCACAGTTCAGTTCAAGTCCTCTAAGACAGCTGAAAACAAGCAGCCCAGGCAAAGGCAAAGTTCTCTTGTGCAAGGTGGTAATCCAGAAGTTTATTGTAACATTTTATCTTTAAGGGAACTGCATGCAGTTCCCTTATAGTTTAAACGTGCATTGAGTATAACCATCTGGGCCTCTTTGTTTGTTTCTTTTTTGTTTTGTTTAAAAAAAAAAAAAAAAAAAAAAGAAAGAAAGAAAGAAAGAAAACTTTTTCCCAGGTTAGGTGCTAATGTAATATTTTTAGAAAAAGGGACCAATGCGATTTGCCCAAGGTCAGGAAACAAGCCTGGGAAATGAGCCTGAATGTCTTGAGTCATGGTGGGGACTCACATTTCCCCCCCTCTCTCCTTCCCCTCCGCCTCCCCCCCATTTCCAAAGGCACTACATCACTTTTGCCATTAGGACATTCTATTTGATTTAAAGATGCAAACACTCTCAATTTTAAGAGATGAGCTAGAGGATGGGGGAAAATAGACTAAAAAAAAAAAAAAAAAAAAAAAAAAAAAACCAAAAACCAACCAACCAGAAAAACCTTTCCTGAAAAGGCTGTTTCTGAAATATGGTACCCTGGAAAAGCTACATATTCACAATGGGTAAGGAAGGCCAGTTAGCACCTATGGCTTCCATCACAGCAAATGTGTCACAGAATTTGCACTGCTCCTTCACAGAGGTAGGAAGGAAAACCAAAGCCTTTGAAAACCCCATACAAATAGGCAAGTAAACAGCAGCTGTGGATCAGCAGAGAGACTAGCACTAGCATGAAGCAAAAAGGAAAAGTGATCAAAAAAACCGAACCTGGACTGAAGGATTGATTAAAGAGCATGAAGTGTTCAGTATTTGGGACAGCAATTCCTACGGCACTCTGAAGAAATGAACTGCCTGAGCTCTATTCTTTAGGGCAGGCAAACAAGCTTCACAGAGCTACATGATCTGTGAGAAATAGTAAACCGTCATGCCACTTCATCAAAATGCTCTTCAGTAGATGTCAATTTTAGCCTCAGTTCCACTGAGATGATAGATTTCAGGTTTTCCATTGTTAACAGAAACATTTCCTGGATGCAACATCGGTGGTAGGTGGATGGGTGGCCTAGATTATCTTAATGACTCCATGACTACATGAAAGCCTTCTACTGATGTTCTGCTGGATGATGCAGGAATCACGTACAGGATTTATCAGCATTCACCATTCCCCTTGCAACTCAACATTCCAGTGTCCTTCCTACTTCACAGAGTTTAAAAAAAAAAGAAAAGAAAAGAAAATCTTTTTAAGGAAAGGTATTATCCTTTCTTCCAGTAAGTTTCCAGGGTAAAAATGCATTGGGTAGCCCATCACTGGTCCCTGACAATTTGAGAAAGTAGAGCCACTCCTTACTTGTCTCACATCCTATTTTAAAACTCCAATGATTAGATAGCCACATACTTGAGGTAGAAAAAAAAAAAATACAATACAACATATTTTACAGTATCATAACAAGATTTTTTTTGATGAAAAAGATCTTTCTGAAGTGCTCCCACTGGTAACACTGCTTAAGCTTTTGAGAGTCTTCAAATTATTACCTCCATCTTTGAAAAAATGATGGACTTCCAAACCTGTTCAGCTGTACTGCAGCCTACAGAAATTAATGATCAAACCTGCTATTCTGCCCACTTAACAACTGGCTTCCAGTTGGAAACATAATAGTTCTTTGCCTGCTTATCATACACAGATTCCTGATCTTTCCTATGTTGTTACTTAGCCATTCCTAGAGGAAGAAATCCAGGAACCTGGAATAGAGAGCAGGATGAACAAAGAGCCAAGGGCAACATTATAGCAGCTGAATGGTCAAAGTGTCTCTCCGTAAACAGAGAAGAGCAGAGCAGTAGCCAGATGAATACATTTCAGGCTCCCAGGGGAAGGTGTGCTTCTGTTAGTTCTGAGCAAGAAAAAATGGAAAATTCCACCATGTGTCAACTATTGCTCTTGGATAGAGAACTTGTCTGAGAAGTGTATTCAAATTTCACGATAACAGAAAGTCTCCTCAGGAGGAATTTAGCTCAGATGTAAGGTAGTAGGGTCACAGTCTAATTCCTGTGCACAAGTGCTTCTGTCTATCAACTGCAGAGGATGCAACACTTGAGGATATCACCGTCACAGACATGAAACACTTCCCGTTAAGTGTAAGTACTTGAAGAAATACCTTCTTTCTGTACACCCTGCATAGGAGCACGTACATATTTAGCAGTAGACACATTGTGTCTACTGCTATACATTAGCAGTGACCTAGTACTGAAAAACTGATGGTGAGTAACAGATGCGAGCTACAAGGATAAAGAAATCCACACAAGACACCCAAGCAAATCAGGTTTAGTTGCTTCACTTAATACACTAGGCATGCTAAACTGCAGGATTGGCAATACACTTGAGTTACCAGGACTCGAGCCAGTGTCAAAGGTTGTTGATAAGGATAAAAACAGAGATAAGTGTCACATCAACAGCAACAGTTCAGGTTTTGAACTTGTCTCTAATCCTGATTACCTAATTTTCAATTTCATTCCTCCCACCTGCCCAATCTTGAGACAAAGGCAGTAACCACATGTTCTAGATAAGGGACGCACACAGCTTATGCATGCTGTTATTTCTCAAACAGCTAGATGATATAAAGCTTATGCAATTAAGTTTTTAATTTTAATACGTCTCCTATAAGAACTTTAGTTGTCCTGAGCAGCTCTGGCAAAAAGCAAACAGTCAGCTTTCCCAGCTAGCTAACACCACCAATAACTACTGTGCTCCAACATACACCCCTTCCACGTGCCTTTACACACACACTGGTTTCTGCCTTGGTCCACTGGTATCCAGGTAAATATCCTTGATTGTGCATTTAAAAAAAAAAAAAAAAAACATGCCTTCACAGAAGGAATAACTTCATTGGAACATGAAGCACTGTACATGGCAAGAAATGTTGCAGTAGAAATGTATTTAGAAAAGAGCAAAAAGAAGGAAGCAAACTGGAAGTGTGTAGCTTCAGTCAACTAGACAAGCATTTCTCAAATCCCTGCCCATGCCCTGATCCTTTCAGTAAAATAAAGATGTAAAAGGCAGGCATCTTACCAAAATGTCTCCTAAGTTTGCAGTAAAAACATTTAAAGATAAGGAAAATAATTTTCCATTCTTACATAAACTCAGCTTGGTGAGGTCAGCTGTGGATCAAATCTCATACTACTGAACAGCAGAATAGGTGATAACGCCTACAGTTGTATCCCAGACAGCCCCACTGGGTCATAGCGCTAACCTTGTCCTGTACATCTGTGCTACAACATTATCCCACCTCACTCAGTAAGGCAGTCTCTCTGAACCAGCTCACCAGGTCTGTAGGAGAACTAGAACCTGCTGTCTGCATACAAACCTTCCACGAAGTCTGAAGTTGTGTATACACGGTGCTTGGTATTGCTGTGCCCCTCCAGGCTGTTCAAATTCCCAACAGCTAACTCGATCACCTCAACCAGCTCATCTCGCTTATCCTTCCTCACAGGTTTCTCTTCTGGGTGGCGCGTCAGCCCTGTCTCCAACTGGTACACCTTCTGTAGAGTAAAGCTCTCAAAGGGTACAGCTGCATACTCTGTGGACAGCTTAACACCACTGTGCACCTCTGCTCTGTCTATTTGGGCACGGAGAAATGCCAGTAGATTAACCTGGGCCTTCTCTGGATTACTGTGGTCAAGATGAATGTACAAGGGGTTTGGGTTATGGTCCTGCATGCTCTTAAGCTGCTCGCTCTTGCCCTGGAGCTCAGCCTTCAGCTGGGCAATTTGCTTCTTCAAGCTGATGATGTAGTTGCGGTGCTGCTCTTCTCGCTCCTGCAGAATAGCTTCATATCCCTCCTTTGCAGTCGGACTGTGAACCCTGGGCAAGACAAGCTGCTCAGTATCACCCTTAGGTGTGCAAGCCAACATATAAACGATGGACACAGAGCAAAAGGCCACCACCAGCAGGCCTACAAGCCGAGAGACTAATACAAGAAATCCTCGTCGGGGCATCATCTCTCAAAAAGTAGAGTCTAACCCAACAAACGTACCAGTTCTTACACTCATGCAGTGCCACAGAATCCCCTGGACTTGGAGTACTTTTACTCAGATTCATGTA
The DNA here is from genome assembly GCF_019238085.1 of Lagopus leucura. Classification (NCBI taxonomy): domain Eukaryota; kingdom Metazoa; phylum Chordata; class Aves; order Galliformes; family Phasianidae; genus Lagopus; species Lagopus leucura. Next base: position 14,610,764 of record NW_024962264.1, on the reverse strand, counting down.
TGTACTGGCAAGCAACCAGCTTGACAGTTCTCTTGAAATGTGTGCTCTGCCCACATATTAGGCTCTCTCTGATGTTTACCCAGCAGGATCAAAAGATAAACAGCAAAGCAGAAAGGACACCTCCTGATCCTCATGGCAACGCCTACACTGCTACAATGTGGCTGGTGGCTAATGGAGACTGAGGACCTGTAAGACAAATAACAAAGACAGTCATTCAGGCACATTACAATTTGGTCATTCAGTCCAGATGCTTGAGAGCATTCTAATAATTTATTGTCGTTTCCCAGTCACTCTGGTAGATCTCAGAGTCATGAAGTGTTTAGACTAAAAAGGTCCTAAGATCATTACACAGGCAGTTCTGTGTGCACAAGCTTACCTTTTATCAACATGACTATGACAACTGCCAACCAGAAAATAGTCCAGGTCTCCAAGTCGGTCATGCTTTATAATTGCTAGGAAGTCATTATCTGTTACTAATACTTTCCAGTCTGACATTAAGGTGCTCAGCTTATCTGAGCAATGCTGGCCCTCCGAGTTGTCAAATCCTGGAGCACTCAAATTTTGAAGACAGTTGGTCCCATAGTTAAGACATATACTTCAGCTTCCAGGGACATATTTTCCAAAACATCAGATTGCAAATGTGTTCCTGTTTAAATATGTGAAGCTTCATTTGGAGTGTAATTAGAGAACCAATAAACTAGAAGGCCAACTGCTAAAACAAAGACTTAGTTTGACATAACCTACCAGATGCTCACATGAAACAGAGAACTAGGGATGGGGTTTTCCAGGAGCTTTCAGATTAAGTCTCACTCAAAAATCAGGAGCAGCTTTGTCACCTAGTAGGCTATCATTACTGCACACTATCCTCACCTTTTAAGGTACTTTTCCATTACTCATAACATGGAATAAGCCTTGCAACAGTGCCTGACGCTACTGTGTTTACCACACATGCACACTATGCCTACGAGTGAAGACCACTGAGAAGGTTTAAGGGAAAACCAGCACATGCATCTTTAAATAAGAGAATCTAAAACTCAAAATTACCTAAGACTACCTTCAGTTAAAGCAGGAAACAAAAATTAGATGACTGAACATCAATACCGATCTAGCTATAAACTGCATTAAAACAGTTAAGCTGACAACACTACCACCGGGATTTTAAAAATTCCTCAGTCATGGCACAATTCCATACCTACGAAAAGACTTTCATCATTTGTTTGGCTGACAGACTTAGGCCAAGGCTGAGTAACATCCTAAATCACACTGTGACGCTGCATTGTTAGACCTGAACATAAATTAACCTCCAGACAGTCTCCCTTTGGATGCATACATGACATTATGACACAGGTTTTTGAAACAGATGTGTAGTCTCGTTAGTCATACATCCTTCCTGGCAGACCCTTAAGTAAAAACAACTTAAGAGAAAATGTGCTTTTCAGAGTTATTTCTAATCTTGAGCCAAAGTCTTTTGTAAGACTCGATCAACTTCTACATCGATTTTCCCTGCCCAACACCAGTGTCTTGCTGGACTATTATTCTCTATGCAGGAATTATCCAGGGGTATTCTTCATCTTCTATTTTCAATATTTTAAGAGTCCACAAAGCTGCTAGAAACAAAGAGAGAAGGAATTGAGGGGGCTAGAGTGAGATACAAAAATACTACCGTGTTTTTCCTCGATGAAACGCTGAACAGCTATTTAGTATTCACAAGATTCTCCAGAAAACATCAGTGTTTTCAAAGCAAGAATCACTGATGAAGAAAATACTCAAGCAGGAGGAAAAAGGATAGGATGATGTTGGCATCCTTACCTTTTTGCAGTGATCTCCTCTTTGGCACATCTTGGTCTGCCGCAGCTATTTCTCAGCTTGCCACAGTCATCACTTGTTTATCTCCCTTCTTACGTCCTTCCCAGAAAACACACTCTCTATAAAAAACACCGTCAGCCTCACAACACCTCTTCATAGCTTTCACATTTGCCAGCTGCCTGCATCTTCAGTCTTCCTCCTGCGTGGTGAAAGGCTGTAGTGGAGACGCTTCCTATGGATGCACTATAAAAGTTGGCTTCCTGCAATGCAAGAAGAGCTTGTCAAAGCTGGGCATTTCTGACTGTACAACAGATCTGGCTAGAGGACTGCAAGAAGGTAGTGAGACAGAGTCAGGAAGTGGTAAGATGTAGTACATAAAACACTGCTGCGCTTGTATGCTTCACTTCACACAATTAGTCCATTGACAGAATTGGCAGAAGCTGAACATCACTGAAAGGATTAGTTGTGCTAACATGGTATAAACTGAAATTACATCTCAATGCCTCAGATAAACACACGATTTCTATAAGCAAAATCAGATTCAGGTTTTGACTAAAGAGCTCTTCAAACTTTGACCTTAAAATACACATGCATTTATAGCTATGTTTGCTCAAAAATACTGGCTCTCTTTTGAGGATACTTCTTTCCCTTTATAGTTTTCTAGTTTGCAATCTCACTTACCAAAGAAGCCTCTTGAAACACATTTTAGGACAATAAATTAACTGAGTTGCTCCATCCTTTGAAACAGTGTTCTCATAAAAAGAAATTCAAGCCATGAGGATTTCTCCATCAGAATTAGAGGCATCCTAACAACAAGCACTCATTATTTGCCCCCTACTGTGAGAGCGGTCTCATTAGGTTGAACTGGTGGCTTCGGTGACACCGCCTTGTAGGCAGCATTTGACACTTAAATATAGAGATACTACTGTACCGCTGTCTCTAAGACATGCTTGTGGAAGCAGGTCTCATCTGTACCACTGCCAAAAAAAGCAAATTAAGTCAATACCAGAAATGGTCGTGGCCACAATCTATTAGCTGCATATACAGTACCAGGAAAACAGGGATAGGAACTCCTAACAACCATCCTGTTGATTTCACCAGACCTACAGTTTCACACTGAGAGCCTGAGATGAAGCAGAGACAAAATGAAGTGCCAGATTTTTCCAGGAACTGACAATAATGCCTCTGTATTTTACAGCAGTCAGCTGCATCAAGTAGTGTTAAGCTTAAAGGAACTTTAACGAAAGCACAGCAGTTAGTCTGATAGCCAGGGAAAAGAACATAAGTTCAAAAAAAGCCTCTGTTTGCAAAAACATCTTCAACCTCAGCTCAACCTGCTAGCTCAGCCAGAGATCAGCCCAGCTCACAAAGGTGCTTTTGAGATGTTTTCAGGGAGTCTGGGCCCAAAAAATTATTTAAACAAAGCACTAAGTTCTGTTACTGAGGTGGAAACTGCTCTGTACAACAGAGGGTGCTGCACTCAGCCCTAGGAAGTGGCAAAATTTAGGAAAGTTGGCTTGAAATTTTGGATGGCAAGCACTCAGTTACTCACCACTATCTGGATTTTTAATGGACTGCAGAGGTGCAATAAATTTATCTCTGCTCTGAAAGGCAGTGTGCCTCAAGCCAGAAGTTTTGGCTCTCAAAAATCCAAGTGTGAACTAATGCAGAAAGGAAACCCAAAACAACATAAGCAATCTATACAAATTTCTCTCCTCTGATCTCTACACTCTCCTTATTCATTACACAGAGGACTGAAATGCACAGCAGAAGAACAGAGTCAGCAGTGTCCCAGCACATACAGCGTGGGCAAATGTTAAGTGACTCCTTATCTTCACGAACTTTCTGCCACAGTTCCCTATCACAGGTGTAACTGAGACAGGCTATTGCCATTTTTGATTTTAAATGTTTACAGTATTTTTTTAAAGAATATGGTGAATGGCAGAAGCCGCAATTTGTTTTCACGTAGGCATTTGAGACACTTTCACTGAACAGCAGCATATGCTATTAGAATCATATTACCCATCAAAATGAGCTGCAGGGAGAAGGAAACAGATGTTTCACGCAGACTAAGAGTCTTACAAAAAAAATAATCAAAAGTACTGCAGCCACTTGGCATTTGCCTCGAGCTTTTGAATTACAAGGACTGTGCATAACACTGAACAAATTATTTTAAATGTTAGGATGAAGAAAAAGCCCTTACCCTCCTAACCTTCTTTATTAGATTGAAACCTAGACCACTCGTCACCATCGAACATGTCTTTGGGATTAGAATCCAGTCAACGTTTACGATGCAAGTAAAAGGAATGCAAAAATAAATTCTCTCCTTAATGCTCAATCATGATTTCTCACTACTTTTTTAGCACCGGGCATCTCATCTTAATCATCTATCCAGTGCTAAATTATACAAAAGGCTGGATAAAGAAAAGATCCTGTCTGATAAACTGACTAGATGCACCTTCATAATCTTACTGCATTGTTTGCAGTTGAAAAAGACACTCATGCATTAAAAAAAAAATAGTGTCCAGAATCAAAATGCTAAATTAAAATGTTACTTTTTTTTTTTATTATTATTATTATTTTTTTTTTTTGTAAATCACTTTTAGCTAGTTGAACATGAGCCAGCAGTGTATCCAGGTAGCCAAGAAGACCAATGTCATCCTGCCTTGTAACAGAAATGGTATCATCAATAAAACCATAGAGGTGATTGTCCCCTTGCACTCAGCACTGGTGAGGCCACACCTAAAACACTATGTTCACTTTTGGGTCTCTCACTACATGAAAGGCATCAAGGTCCTGGACCATGTCCAGAGAAGGGTGATGGAGCTGGTGAGTGATCTGGAGCACAGGCCTTATGACAAGCAGCTCAAGGAGTTGGGATTGCTCTGACTGGAAAAGAGGCTCAGGGGAGACTGTACTGCTCTCTACAACTTCCCGACAGAAGCTTCTATTGAGGTGGGGTCAGCCTCTTCTCTCATGTAACTAGTAATAGAACTAGAGGGAATGGCCTCAAGATGCACCAAGGGAGATTCAGGTTGGATATTAGGAAAAAATTCCTGTCAGAAAGTGTCGTGAGGCATTGGAACACTCTGCCCAGGGAGGTGGAGTCACTGTCCTCCGGAGACATTCAAGAAACATGTAGATGTGGTACTGAGTGACATCGTTTAGTGGCTATGGTGGTGAAAGGTTGATGGTTGGACTAGAAGATCTAAGTCATCTTTTCCATCCTTAATGACACTACGAAATACATCCTATAAAGTATATAGTCTATGTATATAGTCTATAATGAATAGTTACAACCTGATTATCTCGCAAAGCAGTTCCTATAACTATTACATGCAGTCTTGAACCAAGAAACCCTCAAAAACACCAACAGTAATAGAATTATCAATTCTCTGTTTGTCAGCACTCCGGACCCCCCATGCCGCTAGTTTCATTGCTTCCCTCTTATCAAGGTAAATCAGTAACTTTCCATAACTGCAGGAAATCAGCTAATAGAAGAAGGACAGTCTGCAGCCAGCTAACTGCTAGGAGTTACTGTCCTACTTTACTACAATGTCTAATTCAGCAGCTGCTCTGTATAGACGATTTCCAGAAAAAACTAAACACAGTTTAAACACCACACTAAACTGTAACAACTTCTGAGGTAGCTCAGAGTCAGCATAATAAGACACATACGAAAAATATATATTTCCTCATTAGAACAAGCAACAGAGGAGGTTTTCTTATCCACATAAGCCTGGGCATAAAGAAATGCTGTTCCTTTACTCTACAGTGTTTACATACATGCACTCAATAACGTACACAGGCAAAAGAAAACTGAATGCTACCACAGGGATGAAGAGTAGCTTCTTGTAAGAACACGGATGACCACAGACTACAAAAGTAGCTCAGGTCAGCAACAGAAGGGCCTGTTAAAATGAATGGACCTATAGCTATGTATACACACCATGTATGTTTATGCACCTATACGTACACCATGAATGTTTGCAGGTTAAGACCTATTTCTTCCATATGCCAAGTGATTTTATTACTTCAAGTATTTGTATAATCCACATACTAACGTCACTTTAGGAAAGGAGCCCAAGGGATTCTGCCAGATGTACATCACACAGTACCGCCACAGCCAGACATCTGACAAAATCTGGAGTTCTGTACACGTGCATGATGTGTGATGGAGGTAAAAAAAAAAAAAAAAAAAAAGGAAAAAGAATCAGTGAAGGATTTTGCGTGCTTCTAACTAAGCACGAGTTATTTTACCCACAGATAAAAATGTATGAGCTTGTGTGACTAACGTGGGTCCAGAAAAAGGCAGACTAACAAGACTGAGCTATATTTGTTTTGTCAGCACTCTGTATATAAACACTCTGACATTCAGATGCAATCATACCAGCTTCTCAGCTGGAGCTGCGAAGTGCAACAATACAGGTCCACTGCATTGAGAAGAACTGTTAAGTAATAAAGTACAGTAACAATGGCAAGTAACAAAAAAAAAAAAAAAAAAAAAAAGGAAGGCTTTCTACCTTTAATATTCTATTACCTATGTGAGCAAGAAATTTTTACATTAACTTACTTAGCAATAAAATATTCCAATAGGTTAGATGGTTTACTTTGCTTTAATTTAACAAATAGCTGTTCCAACTTCCACTTCACATCAGGTTTTGTGTGCAAGAATGTACACAGGCCCACAAAGCCCATCAGTTTCGGTCAAATGTCTGTAAGACTACATCTCTCATTTTCTGAAAAATTACATCACATTTCTCACTCCGTTAAGCATTCCAAGTGCTAATGGATACACGCCCAGCTAATTCAGTTTCTAAGATTTCATCTCTTAATCTCAAATCATAGCAAAAATAGGAACTAAGCTTCCAAGTTCTTTATAGATCACTGCAATTCAAACAAGTAGACTGATCTACTTATTAACAGCCACAATGATGATTTAGGTTGTTACCAGTCATCAAGAGACTGCAGTTCCCTCATTGAAATCTTCTACTTTCTGGCACTGAAAACGTATTTTTCGACAGCGAATGTAATTGCAGTTATTCCAGACCTGTCAATAGCTCTTGAAAAATCAGCCCTCCAGCTAGAGAAGTGTTAAGTTCTAAGAGTTTATTCAAGAGGCATCCTGGTTCCTTAACCTAGAGCTGATTGATGACAAAACTAAAGCCAGTTTCCCGTGCCAGTAAAAGCCAGGTTTTTTTTTCCATCTTTTGTTACACAAGAGAAGTGCAACCCACAGTCAGGTCAGCATTTCCTGAGTGGTTCCACAGAGCATAGCTCTTCACAACAACAGCTTCACACTCCAATTAGAAGCAAAGCACATTTTAGGCAAACTTATGAAATAACACATGCAATATGAACTTAGAGGATAACACTTTTTTCCTCACTTTATCACAGAGTTATCTCGCTCAGTTTAATTTAACAATTCATGCCTGAAACTTGATGCAAACTCAACTTTTTTTCCTTATACAGCATAATATCATTAAAGTAAATAGTTTCCTGAAATAATATACATTTACAAAGCTTTTCAGAAAACTAGAAAACACACGATTTTCATAACCTACCAGAATATTTTAAGAAAGATTTCCTTAGGAGATGAAGCTTCTTGCTATTGAGTCTTTGTTTCTGTTCATACGGAAACCTGCCTGCAAACGATACCTTTAAAAAAATAAAAAAAGATTGGCTTGAGCATGTGCTGGCACAGTTATGTGAGCTAATGAAATAAAAGCAGGAATTGCTGCTATGTCATTACAGATTTCTCTCTTCTCCTCCTTTTAGAACAGTTTTCTGTAGAATCTAAAATCATGCCAATTTCAAGAAGGCTGTTTAAGTCAGAGAAAGATATCCCCACCCCCACGCCAGTATCCTCTTGTCTGCCAGTTTTCTAATCCGTGAAAAATGACATGTGGCTGTGTTCTGTAGTCTCTTAAGAGTACGTTCTGTTCCATCCACTCCTGCTAAGGGTTTTCTCTAATTGCATAACACGTTCTGGACCACAGGTCTACAGGCTTCAAGACCTTAATCTAATAACTGATTATTCCTATTAATTTAATTGTTGAAAAAAACTAACACTATCTTTTACAGTGAAAGTGGTGAGGCACTGTAAGAGGTTGCTTAGTGATGTGGCTGATGCCCCATCCCTGGAGACTTTCAAGGTGAGACTGGATAAGGCCCCAGACAACCTGATCTAATGAGACGTCCCCACTCATTGCAGGGGAATCAGACTAGATGGCCTTCAGAGGGCCCTTTTAACTCTAAGGATTTTATGATTCTAAAATAGGCTACTCATACCTGATTTAACCACACCTCAAATGATTCTTAAGCACACAACAGAAGTGTGCACAGGAGACCGTAGCCGTTTAGCTCTCCTTGAAAACCAGTTCAGTTTGAATTTGCATTGAAAACAAAACAATCAATTCATCATCAAAATTGAAGGTGTTGAGGGAATTCCCTGTGTTTTTTAAAAAAAAAAAATCTAAAGTGCAGCCACTTGGCAAAGCAGATTAGCCATCGTTGTAACAGTCTGTATTGCTTCACTCAGATAATACCACATGCTTTGAAAAGCAGAAAAAATTTCCCTACTACAGAGGAGTTATTTTTAACCTTTTGTCATTTTGATAACCCATTCCAAGGATAATGTTGTATTACACTATTAGAATAATGTTGCATTCCTTAATTTCTCCTCTGGATTTTTAACTGTTTTAATTGATGTTCAAATCCTCATTACCACCCACTCCTTCAAAGTTGGTAGCCTTCTGTCTCCTTCCTTTTAAGAGCAACCGCACATTACTACTGACTGCTTAAAACCTTTGTGATAAAGCTTTCAGAAGACAACCTTTTCTAACAGCTGCTCTTCTTGCTCAACTGGTTCTTCTTCAACTGCTTTCTACTAAGTTGCAGTCAAAAGGATACAGAAAGGCATACGCCCTCAAAAGTAAATGCGAAGTTCAAAGGCGATTATTGCCTTACAGATAACTCTAGTGGGGGAAGAATACAATCACTGGGAGAACTTCCTTACTGTAAGCAAAGACATACATGGTGAAAGAACTTCTCCCATTAGCTAATTAGCACCTACGTTGCCTATTGGGTTGACTCCCTTGACTCCATCTACAGATGAGGAATCAGGTTCCTGCAGACAGATGCCTATGGACAGCACTCAAACTCTTACTGCTTTTGGGCTCTGAAGTAATAGCAGGCAAGTTCTGCCCAGGGCCTGGATCTAGAAGTACAAGAGCTGTCTTTATGAAACAGCCAATAAATGTAGTACAAGAGGTGATCAGAAAACTACCCATTCACACTGAAACATGAATAAAAGCAGGGAAAAAAAAAAGAGGGGGAAGAATGCAGATGTTCTTAAACCCTCCCTTGATTTATACACCTGTTTCTGCTTCATCCCAGATCTTCTACCTCAGAACATATGATTGACTCTAAATGCAAGAAATGCAAGAAGAACCAGGCACCAGTCTGAGTTAACGTGCTGCGAGCTAACTGAAAACTCCAGGTCTAAAAATAGCAATCCTCTGAGAAGTTGTTACAGCAGCAAAATGTGGCATATGGACATAAAATAATCTGTGGATAAAAGAAAAAAATGGTGAGAATCTATCACAAACAGATGGTTAAATAAAGCCATCTCATCCCAACTTGGAGTAGCAAATATTGCCATCATCAGTGACAACAGAACTAACTGCTCCAAATGGGGTGTCCCTGTGTTCCCTCAGACAAGCCTGGCTCCCGGGCAGGAGAGAAAGCTAGGAAAGTTGTCCTTAGCAATCTCCAAGTATTCTTCTACCCATTTTACATCTCTTAATGGTACATCTCTCCAAAACATCTCAATGTTTCTCACTGTTTTGCACTCTGTAGAGTGCAAGTCAGGTCCAGTTGGTCTCCAATGAACTTACTGCAACATCAGTGCCTGAAATACCAGACAGATAAAGGCCCACAGCTTAGCTTTCATAACAGATGTACAGGTCCATTCAAAGACCCTAGCAAAACAGTCCCGGCCTGTACTGAGACTACATTCTAATTACAGGAATTAGTCCTGAAACCTCAGCTACAGTACTTTGACTCCAACCTAGAAAAAAAAAAAAAAAAAGAGGATGAAAAAAACCTGTGTTTTCAAATTAGGATTCCTCTGGAATTTCAGAGACTTCACAGCTAGCAGCCTGAAGTGAAATAACATGCACATACTGCAGCTAAACAAAGGTTCCTCAGCTGTTGGCAGACAAAATTTCACATGAATCTGGCAGACAGGGCAGACGAAAGGAATCTGACGAGCAGACATGAGGCAAGCACCTATGTCAGGAACTCATCAGCATCATTCTTCGCTTTCTTCTTTTAAGCTTATTCCCTGAGGAATAATACTTTGATGCATGCACCTTTTCTATGTGGAGGCTCTATCCAATCCAGCACTCTCCCTGATTTCCAGATGCTCCATGATATTCACTCCTTTTCTGTACAAACCTATCTTTATGTAGGAAACTGAAGTTTTAAGGAGTACGTCTGCAGTTGAAAAAAGAAAACCTCAGCTGCGATTACAAGATGGGCCCTTCTACACTCATTAACAGAAGGAAGAGAGGATTTGTAGACAAGAGCAACAGGCAAAAAGCTGCTTCAACTACTCAACACAGTCCCGCTTGGTATGGATCCTTTATATCCAGCCAAAGAGAGGCAAAAATAAAAGTAACTTACTGTAATAGGTAGTAAGACTTGCTTTTAAGCAACCTCTCTTTCCAGAGTAATTCAAAACAAGTGGTTCCTAAGAACACACTCTACCTATGCAATGCAGCATTTCTTTGAAGCACACTTCATTATCTGCAAAGATGCAAACTAAGTTCTACCACTCATGTGTTCATTAGCAGTGGCTAAACACAGCTCTGCCTCATCCCAAATCAGATGTAGTTTGGAACTATGCCACAGAACACAAGTTACATTCATTATAGGCTGGTTCTAAGGCTTCATCGAAGTCAGTCACCAAGTCTCACAAAAAAAAAAAAAAAAAAAAAAAAACCACAAAAAAACCCAGAAAGTGTTTCTACTATACCTGTGGAAGACAGCTTGCCTTGTTCAGCTAAGAACTTCCTACACCAAAACTGCCTAACTGTGAAGACTCCAGCTTCTCCATTTTCTGGGACTATAAACACCAGATCAGTGTCAGCTGGGCAACACCGCATCACTGGGAAAACTGAGAATTCTTTCTCAAGGAGAGCAGCCTATGACAAGCCAGACCCTTTTTCCAGCTGCACAGCAAAGATGTAATTAGATGATGCTTATCTTAAAACCAAAACACCGCAGAGTCAGCTACCTGAAACAAAGGAGAAGGCAGACAGTGAAAGCACAACTAGCATTTACAGTTCGTTATGAAGAGATATGAAAGCATATTATATAAAAAAAAAAAAAAAAAAAAAGACAAGCACCCAAGGAAGCACTGGTCACTGGAAATTTTTTCCCTTGGAAAAAAGCATGGCTCCCCAAGGAATAGGCCAAGGTACTGAAACAAACATTTCACTTCTAGTACAGCAACAAACAGGACTTGCTCTAGTGTAACAGCAACCCATCACGGCACAGCGCTCTTGTGACTGAGAAAACATGCTGGGCAAAGCACTTCCCTTTACAAAGAAGTATAAGCAGCATTAAGAATACACTCACTATGACATATGAACACACATCAGATAAAATGAGGAAGCTACACAGATTATTTCAGTAACTCCAGACAAACTGAGTGAGAAAGAATTTAGACAAAGCTGTGGCAGTGCAAAGCAAACTTTTTCACACCTCTGATTTCATGCCTCATAGGTGCATTCTGAAGTCTCAGCAGATCCAACGCTATTTTCAGAGCCTTACAGCTGGATGTATTTAGCTCCTCTTTGCTACTTTTATCCTGTAAATACCCCCTTTCTCTATAAGCTTTCCATTTATTCTGGAATGATAGCAATCTCTTCAAGGACAACAAGGGATTTGTCTTATTCCCCAGTTCTCTTGGAAGAAAAGAAGAGGAGCACCTACATGATCTAAACGGGAACATCAAATTTCTATTTAGTTCAATAATGACTTACTGTGGAGATACTTGAATCATTTTAAAAGAAAAGGAAATTAAGATTCTGTCCAAGATTTAGGAAAGTATTAAATGCTGAATATCCACCTGTTTTTCTGGCACTGATGCCACAGGCAGGAATCACTATAGAGACCAACCTATGCACAAACTTTACTGAAAGTCACAATAACCATTCTTTCCTCCATACTTAGTCTATTCAATCTCAATGTCAAATCCCTGTCTTGCTCAGTGCATACACTGTAGCAAAAACTTTGAAAGCAGTTTCTAAAAGCACAAACTTGCTTTGTGTCTCTACAGTACCTGCACATATTCAGTAAGGAACAGAAAAATCTGTAAATTCATTACCAAACATGCCATTTGAACTCAGCAATCAAATTACAAACACTGTATCTACAAGTGACGAAACGTACTGCTTGCCAACACTTATACTCAAAGTAAATAAAGCAGCAGTCTAGATTTCCTAATGTACCAGGTTCTGATTTTTGGGTGCTGAGCACTCAGACTACATGCACACAAACAAGCTGCACGCTTACAAACATATAGAGCATGTGTTCAAATGACAAGCTTGCATTTTAGAAGCTGGAAGGGACTGCCTTAAACCATAGTTCGGGCAGTCCACAGCATCTGAGCTGGAGACCCACTTTCTTCTCTCCTTTCTCTTTGCTCTCTTTGAGTGAAGAGCACACAAGGAGATAAGAGAGCATTCGCAGAAGCCACTTAGAGTCGTGTTACCCCAATATTTTCTAAAACAAAAACACTCCAACGTGAATAAAGCAGCTGTAAGTTACTATCTACAAAGAGCCACAAAATCATAGTGTGGCTTGAAGAGGCTTTGCAGAAGGGAAGGAGCTGCAGCAGCTGGTTTGGATTCTGAAATATGTTAGAAGAAAAACGCACGTGTTCAGACCCACGACTTTGCAGAGAGCATCAAGAGAGCCTTAGTGTAGAAACAACCCCCAGACAAGAACCACACCCCTACTCACAAAAGAGCAAGGAGTGGACATAAGCCTTAATTCAAATGACCTTTTTTCCTTATGCAACCTTGGGAACAAAGGGAACCCCAGCTTCCCATGCTACTGGATTAAGAAGCACTTTCTGTTGGGTGTATTTCCCTCAGCAAGGCCCAGGGGGCCTGCATCCAGCTACAAGCATTCCGAGCACTTGTGACTGTTACGAAATTGAGTGATTCAGCCAAGCTACACCAAAGAGGGAACATGTTTTATTTGTTCACAGAAACTTCATAAGTAGTGGGAGAAAAAAAAAAGGCACAAGAGAACAGGAGTCAGAAAAGATGCATCCCTACAAGCTTCTACTTAAAAACCTTAGCCCTACCGGACTTCAGCAGACATTACTGCCCCGCTTTTTCTATCTCCATGCATACCTCTGATCATGCTGTCTCCCTCCCAGACACATAGATCTGCATTTCAGAGACTCTTCCCCATCTGTCACATGATGCAGTTGAATCAACCATATCATTGTTCATCTCCTGCCAGCTTTTCGGTCCTTATGTTGCCATTGCCATGGTAAGCAGAACATAATCTGAAATTTAAGGTCAAAACATGACCTATATATGCATACCACAAGCCATTTGGAAGATTCCTTTCTTGAGAAGTTCTCTTCCTTGGATTTGCACATCCTCTGTGACCTAAAGCCAAGTTCAAGTTGCAATCCAGATTCCAAAAAGCACTTTCAAAATGTCAAGGGGCAAGAACCTTCCCAAAAACCGTGAACCCAAGATTCATTTCCATATACCGAGAAGTACCTTACGGGTTATCAGCATCACTTGCTTGTATCAGCTTCACTCCAGAGTGTGGAGAAGTCCAGGTCTCTGACACATACCTGCACCGGTTTGCTAAGAACCATCAACAACACTTCAACAGAATCATTTTTTTTCCATCTTTCAGAAACCTTCCAGTCTATCCTGCATAAATTACGATGGTAACATAAGTTACAATATTTATCAAGATGAAGCAAACTTCTTCACCATTGACAACACTGCTGAAAATTGAATGTCACTCTGCATGTCTTAAATTACTCCCGATGAAGAAATTAGCCTCACAGTACAGTTACGTAAACTGTTAATCTAACATCAAGACTGAAAAAACAGATATCAAGTGAATCCTGGAAAGAGACATGAAGTACAGGCTGTCAAGGCCTCACATGCTGGAGTGTTGCAGGAAAGACTAAAATTAGCATATGTACATCATGATTTAGGCCAATCTAAGAGGGAGGCAATCAATTTTGTGAAAACCTGGGCTGACAGACGTTCAGCAGGAAAGCTTGTGTCCTGGAAGCACTTATGAGGACACAGACTACGGAGCACCAAAAAGGCAGAAGAGATGCCAGCAGAGAACTGTTGCCTATTCTGTGTCAGCAGGAGTCAAGCTTCCATCGCTGGAATCTATCAGAAAAATCAGATTTCAGTGTAAATTGACAGTTCTGAGCATCAAGCAGGACTTCTCAAGAAATAAGAACAAAGTGCAATACTGACAATAGTATTTACAGGCACATCCCAGCAGAAAAACAGCAGGCTTGGATGTGCTTTTATTTTCAAACCATAGTAAGCATTCACAAGCAACAAAAAAAAAAAAAAAAAAAAAAAATCAAGAAACACACAAAGCCTACTGCTGAATTTATATTTTAGTCACCTTCTACACTCTGCTTCTGTTGTAGACCACATATTCTAGGAAGCCACAGACCACAGGTTGAATGCTGCTCCTCAACATGAAACCAAACATAAGGAGAAGAATCACAAGAAGAAAGAGTCTTTTATTTGTACATCTTCACAGCCAGGGCAAAAATTCAGGATATGCAAGCCTCCATACGTAGAAGCAATCTTGCTACAGTCATGACACCAAATGGCAGATAGTGCAAAAGAGAACACAGTCTTTAACCACAATGCAGTCTAAATCCTACTGCCAACAGGAGACCCTGAAATAGCCAAAAGGGACAACTAAAAGAAGTGAGAAAGGCTACCAGACACTGTCACTGACAGAAAGCAGCAGTGGGGACACTCTGAAACAAGACAGTTCTCAAACTTGTTGACTATACCTTTGTTCATTTGAATGAGGCAGCAGCTTTCCTTGATACAATGCTTTCTTTCTCATGGATGTGGTTACAGGCAGCTTTCAGTCAGAGACTGAGACACTCACCTTGCACACATGAAGTCACAAACCAACTCAGCCTGAACTTAGAATAATTTTGCACTGGAAAAGACTGAAGCTTTCCACTTGTGTTATCACTTGTATCAAATGAACAACATACTTCATTTTAAGTCAGCTATCTTGGGACTTGTGCTACATGAAAGCAAAAGCAGCTTCACAACAGTTCTAGTTCAGAAGAGTGGCTAACATCCAACTTCTAACTGTAGAGTATGTGGATTCAAATGCAGGCCTACCTTAGCTTCAACTTAGGTACCACATAAGAAACATCAGCTAGCTTTCCCACTAATAATTACAGCACACTTTCTCTACTGGTAAGTACCCATGTCTTAGCTGCTTTCTGATCTGCAGCACCACCACAAATTAGAAATCCTTCCCCTCTAAACTGAAAAGCACTCTTAAAGGCACCAAATACACAGTTCACTTTAATCTGGATCACCAACAAGATGGGTGGGTAGGGTAATAACACAAAAACAGAGCTGAGGAAAACAAACACTTAACCAGAAAAAAAAACCAGGTATAGCACAAAGGAAACTGCCCCATGTGACAGAAATAATGCCGTAAATGTGCTCTGAACAACAAGAGCCAAAAATCACACTAGAGCCCTATTGTTGGGAAATAAGCTTGCTCTTGAAACAAGCTCTACAAGCTTAAATGCAAAAGAATGTCTTAAAAAAGAGCTAAAGCTCACTCACTGCACTGAGGTAACTAAAGCAGAGCATGCCAGAGACTTTCCAAAACACTCCTGTACTTTCTGGGTTACTATGTGCAGGTTCCAGCCTCTCTTCCACAGCAAAAGTGTCTGTGAGCAGGCCTGGAAAACAACACTGTTTGCTTCTTTACATTCCCAACTGTAGCAAAATCAATAATGACGACACCCACTGTAATTACGTGTTGAAACAGTACAGCCAAGTGCACACATACTCAAGATAAAATCACCACGGCTTCTTCCTCTTCACAGACAATAACGGGAATCCAGTCACGTAACTTCAGCTAGACACTGAGCTTAAAGACATGTGGAACTTGACAATCAAATCAGACTCCAGTGGTGTGCATGTTGATATCATTATTAAAATGTTGTACAATATTTCTCCAAAATCTCAATGTGAAATATTGGAAACCTCTACAAGGTAGTTTATTTTCCTTCCCTACTGACAAAACTATCATCACTTCAACTTTTTCTAATAAAAAGTCTACTTATTCCAGACATGGAGGGTGGAAAAAGCACCAACACCAGAGTTGCCAAGATCTGCAGCAAGAAAAGAAATTAAAGAGTCCTGTACCAACACGAAAGCTTTTCTCAAGCTACTTGCCCAACAGATTCCAATGACAAGCATTTCTTCATGAGTAGGACAATTTTTGTCAAACTACTTCAGTGGTGGCACAGACTCTGGTGACAGGACTTACCGTCACAGAGTGGCTCCAATAGTTCAAATTCACAGGGTTTTTAATCGAGACAGAAGAAAGGTGAAAACAGAATGGACAGGAAAGAGCAGGGAAGTCTTACTGAGGAGGAATATTTGCAGTGGCCCTCCTGGCAGGCTTGATGCTCAGCTGATAGGATACAATTCCACCAGCACGAAAACCATAGCCACCAGCTCTACAACTCCATAACTTTGTATGTAAATACAGTCCCATAACTCATTTCTCCTCTTTTCCAGATTTAAGTGATCACTTTAGAATCACATACTAGAAAAGACAACAAAACAGTACCACCAGCCACTCTGCAAGCTGCAGAAGAACAAAATGGCATTTTTAAGAAAGATCCTAGACTGCTGTAGACTGGCTGGCACACACAGCTTAGATCTCTGAAAAAAAAAAAATATATAGAGAAAGGGATTCAAGTGATTAAAGTACTCTTGGAATGGAAAAGACATTGAATAGCCTGCCTGTGTAGCTACACAGAGTAGCAACAGAGTCCTAGGCCAACACAGAGGAGAAAGGGTTCACAAAGTACTTAGGCTTGACCGGTCTGCAAGTCAGATCATATTGTTGCAGTAAATAAGTGAAAAATACTTCGTATCAGTGATAGGAGTTAAGAATCCAATAGAGATGACTTCACCAAAATGGCAGAGGGTTACAACAGTGATACAGAAGCCTGTAGAAAAAGCCCTTGAAAGGCTGCCATCCTAGGGAAAAAGTGAAATGGAATTTGCCAGATTCTTATTCCTAACTTGACTTCACAATTTTGTGTGTCTTTTGCTGTCTATGTTTAACAGGTTTACACATTTCTTCAGGAATGGACAGTAAAGTTCCTTTGACCCAGAGTTTGAAGCTGCCGACTTTCCAGTACTTCACAGACAAAAATATTCTAATCAGAATAGAAGAAACAGACAAGAATCTTAGAAAAAAAATTAAGTCTTACTACCAGATGAGCCTATTTCCACCATCCCAGGCATACAAAATATGGAGAGGGTAAGAAAAATCAAAGTCCTACAACTACTAGAGAAATCTCTTACGTACCCTTAGATCCCTAACCAAAAGAAACCCACATTTTCCTTGGGCACACCTCACCTGCCAACCTGTGCTAACCAAGAAAAACCACCACCTCTGTGGAAGAGGTGCTTTTAGTACACCTACCTCCCCCATATTTCCTGCAAAAGGCACATTATGGCATCTCCTACAGTTCCTGGCACATGCACCAATCCTTAGAATTGCTGACAAACAACTTATTACGGTGCCCTTCTTCAGCTTCTTCTACCTGGCAGATATGGCAAAAGGCACATCTGGAATCAAGGGAGAAAAAGTTAAAATCATACTTGGACAAGTGCACACATCTAAAAAAAAAAAAAAAAAAAAAAAACAGGGCTGCTGACTCCTTATAATACTTAAAGAGATGCTAAGATGTGCTCTCACAACACACTTTTTCATGCACTTGACATCTGTAACAAACCAGTTTCTTGGTGAAGTTAGTTCCTGAGCATTACAGAGTGAAGCATTATTTCCCCTTTTCTAATGCCGTGAGGTTTTCCTTTCATTCCTTCAACATTACATAAGTGCTTTTCATTTCCTGAACAAATCTCACAGAAAGCTGGGATATTTGTGGAATTGCTTATTAATTCGTTCATAAATCTAAATATTTGGCTCATTTAAGCATGAGAAAACTTCAGGATCCCATCAGCGCATTTTCTCAGGACTCGCCTTACACTGTTCTGTGAACTGGAAGATAAGTGACCCATTCTTTAGGCTGTTTTCTGTCCCTTGTCTCTACATCAGTTTCTGAGCTAGTAACCACCACTTTGATAACTAATGCAACCTAAAATATTTCACTACATTTCAGTTTGCTATGACTTGAGTCAATATTCTCATTTTTTATATATTCCTCTTAGAATTCCTTTAATAGCAAACTGATGAGAGAAAGGGGCAGGCAATGTGTTCCACAGTACACACTGCTGTGTATCTTGCCAATAGCTTTCTACATGCTTTCCAAAGTTAATTCAAAATCTCTTGCCTGAGCTCGAGAGGCTTCGCTTTCTCACAGAAAAAAAGTTCCCTGTAAAAAGTGTGCTTCAAAACCGTTACTTCTATTTTCAGGCTAATCTAACTGAAAAGCAGTGCTTTTCTTATGTACAGGTTCTACATTAAAAGCACACACAGGAAAGACTGTTTCACATGCCAGAGTAAAACCTCTCTTTTCCAAATCCATACAGCTCAAAGCTTCCCACTGTGAAGGATGTCAGTACCTGTATGTTCACTGTAAATATTAATGAATACGCTAGTTGTAGGATAAAGAAAGGCAAAGATCCCAAGTACAGAAAGCCATGTTCTGAGAGAAGGATGACACTGTCTGAACTAGATGAGTTAAAACCTAACAGCCCTAGCAGGGACTGCGTAACTGCAATAATAACAAGTCAGAACAAAAGCACTAACAATGCATCCTTCAAAACGCACTAACAATGCATCCTTTATTCCAACACTGATTGATTAGCATTGATTTCTGGCACACGTAATGCTACTTCAGTTATGATCACCACGGCCAGCACTACCACAGCTATCTTTTCCAATATAGGTTCACAGAGAAACACACATGCTGTGAGTTAAGTAAGGATTTAAAAAAAAAAAAAAATTAACACCTTCAGGACTGAACACTCCATATCACATAGTCCCAGATATAGTGACAGCAGCAGTCTGTAGCAAGAAATGGCAGTATAGGAGATGCAGTACCTTACCTTTCACCATTTGCATCTCAGCAAACTATGAGAGTGAAACACAAACCAGCAACCACCAGAGCTAGGGCTGGGCTGAGTAATGCAAAAGCCACTGAAGACACCTGCATTAGTGCATGTGGTCAGGAGCCCTTACTGTATTTAATCAGAATCCAGTGGCCTTCTGCACAGGCCCTGTTAAGTCATCCCACTACATACAACAAAACCGTAAGAGCATTCCCTCAAAACCTGAGCAACGTTACAGACAGATGATTAACACCGATATTGGAGGCAGGCTTTTGGCTTTGGAAATCTAGATTCAGTTTCTCACCCTGGAGAAAAAGAGAACAGGATTATTCAGTTGAAGAACTGACAACTATTTATAGCTTTAATTTAAAAAAAAAAAAAAAAACTAAAAAAAAAAACTAAAAAAAAAAAAACTTCTCAGAAATACCAAGCCAGAAGCCAATTGCTGCCTCAACCTTTTCCAGTAGAAACAGTTCCCAGGAGTCTTCGCATACTGTTCCAAGGTTGCTGGAGTGCATATTGTTCCACATCATCTTGCCAGTAATTCACAGGACCACTTTCAGTCACACAGTGGAGAGGAAAAAGGAAAAAACTGCTTTCTTCTCTCCTCAGGATTTCTCTTCCATAACATTTCTTGTCAGCCCTCGGCTATTCTTTTATTTATGAATAGCAGGGTGATGCCCACACCCAAATAGCTGGTTTATATCTACCTGTTATCAAGTCAATGTGAAGACTACAACTACTCACCTAAACAAAGGAAGCCCAGGTACACACTTGGAAATCAAAGTTCTCCCTATCTACTTGCTAACAAAGATGAAAACCTTTTCCTACTGATTCCCCCCCACACCTTATCTTCTTGCCTAGCTGATGGAGGTCACTAGTATAAAGCAGCTTACTTGGATGCTCAAGTTTTTCCATGCAGTCCAGCTGTTCCTACTACTTTCCTACCTCCACCTCCGTAAGGCCTTCTTTTGAGCAGGAAGCAAGCCATCAATTAAGCGGCTGAATGGCCAGATACCTTCTGTGGTTCTGCAGAAAACCTCAGAGTTTAACTCAAGTCAAAGATCTGTGCCATGTTTAATGCTGCTTGTACAATGTACAATGCTAATGATGTACAGTGCTCTCATGAACATTCATCTCACTGGCTTTCATGGCTTGGCATGGAACCAAGTTAGCATACAGTCAAGCTTAAATACATAAACCCATCAATGATGAACCAGAAAATAGAATCCAAACAACTGTTTTAAGATGAAGAAACTGAGCTAGTGACTGAAAAAAAAAAAAAAAAAAAAAAAAAAAAGAAGTTATTGCTTTTTATTTCTTTCAGTATAAGGAACATAGAGATATAAAACCAATAATTTTCCAGAACTGCCCATTCATTTCTTCCATAAATTCTAGTAAAGGAAAGGAACTATGTGGCCTGAGTTGTCTTTGACAATCTACGAAGGTGATGCAAACAGTTCACAATCCTCTTCTCCATCCCATGTAGTTAGAATGCAGTTTGAAGTGACTGTACTGCTGGCCCTTCAAAGCAAAGGCCAAAGTAAGTTCTGAAAAAAAGCAAGAGCAATCTGCAAAACTTCATGATTGATTTTTTTTCCTCATACCCACCAGTCGCTAGAAAATTCACAGCAGGCATCCATATGAAGAATATCACAACTAAGAATTCCAAGCACAGTGCCTGGTTGTTGTGTCTATTTCCTAACGAATCCCTCAGCAATTACTACCTACAGCTGTAGCTTAAATGAGTACTCAGTGAACCAGTAAGAGTGGAAACCCGCTCCTAAAGCCCTAACTTTTCATGCTTCTTTTGAAGCTGAGATACCACACAACACAACAAATAAAATTTTTTTCAGCTTGATAAATAGGCTCATGGTATTTCTTGAAGCAGATGCTGATAACTGTCACTGAGTTCTTTAAGCTCCCCAGAGGCTGTGGAAACGTTCAGGGTATTTTTTTTTTATCTCAGTCTTTATTCTTGAGCCTAAATGCAATCAAGATGCAATGAAAGGGTCCCACTCAATTGCATGAATAAGCAAAACCACTGGAGTTCAGGCAGGCCCTCCAGCAGCATGGCATGCTGCCAAAGGCCTCTCTTCAGACCAAGACATGACTTCAGACATGTCTCATTATTAGTAATATTATAACAGTGCTGAGAGGCCCTCACAGAGGCTGCATTCACACAACCAGTCTAAAACGCACACAAGATAGTCTTCATCAATATTTACACCCTGATAAAGGAGAAGCTAACTTACCACACGTGCAACACATGCATTGCCATCTATTCACTGGTCCTTAAACTGTTTAGTTCGTGCTCAACAAGTCTAACTAAACAGCAACACGTAGCTCTGTGCTACTTTCAACAGCCCTCTGTCTCATGTACCTCTACCTGTAACATTCTCAGAATGGAGTGTTTCTCCACTTCCCTTCACCTCTTTGCATGATATTCCTCTCTGACCACTCTGCTAGTAAAGACAGTTCCACTTTCTGCAAGAGAAAGTGACAGACCATGTCACTAGGATAATAAAACAAGTGGCCAGATGACGATGGCACAGGGCATGCAAGGGGAAATACACCAAGCTGCAAGCTCTGCTACACTGTCTAGGCAAACACTGGCATCACACATCAGGAGGAACAAATATCTTTTGGTGCCTAGTGGTAAGCAAAAAGCATGCAATTCAGTAAGATACCACAGCATGTCCTCCTGCCTCAAAGATCTCAAGAAACACAACAAGACAACATCAGGTCTCCTTCTTCCCCACAAATCTGTTCTGGCAGAGCAATGCCCAAAACATACAGATAAAATCCAGATGCCATCTAATTCATTGACGGAGGATTCAGAAAATGCACTCTATAATACAGCATCATTTTACTGCATTGCTTCATTTTATAGTTTTTAAGGCAAAGTCAATTTGAAATAGCTTCAGTTGCAGCAAATAAACTTTATAATACTGGCAAATGGGTTCCAGACCTAAATTATGTGTTCACATTGTGGCAGGATTTCTAACTCCCAAAAACAGATGTCAGAAAACGCTAATATCTGGTGTGATGCTGACTGAATAAAGTTGAACTTCAACGGGTCTTGACACCACCTTTGAATGAATTTATCCAGTTGAGAAAATTATAAATGCTTGAAGTGTTATTATTTTAAGATTAAGAATAGGTCACTGTAGCTCTATAACTCCACCCCTTATGATTCCGTATCCCATCTTATGTGAAAAGCCTCCTGACAAACCACTGAAACAGATCTCCAAAGTGAAGCCAACACTATTTGGAATTCAAACAACCAAAGTTTCAGAGATGTGAAAAGCCAAAGTTTAGAATGATTTTCTAAATGAAAAAAGTTTCCTGTAATTGCAGTATAGTATTGTCTGCCTTAAAAAATGCTGTCCCTTTTAAGAGATGCCACAAAGATTCAAGCAAATTGATTTAAAATGCAATGAATCATAACAATTGTACCCATCCTACAGAACAGGAAGAAGAATTAATCTTCCCTGAATGGCAACATCTGAAATGGCTTGAAAAGAAACAAACAAGTGGCAGTATTTTCTAATTCTCCAGACACTAATTAGAAGTCACAAACAGCAGTATCCCATACAACATTGCATTTTCAGGGCTGCTGCAAATGGCCAATGATGCAGTGACACCTTTCAGCTGAACTGATTATAATAGCAATTTAACATTGTAGAGTGATAAACTTCCCATAACAGGCAGCATTTAGTAGACAAGGAAAAAACATGACAGGAATCAATACTTTCCTAATTTTTTTAAAGTACTGTTAAAAAAAAGAATACATCAATAGTGCATTGCGGATTTGAAAACAATTCTGCCTAAGTTAAACATTACCATAAAAGTCATCAGCTTACAAGGAAAGTGATTCACGGTGGAAATCATTTCTAACTCAGTTTAGTGAAGTTTGTGTAACAATTGCCTGCCCAAGGAAAGAAACCCACTCACTTACAGACTTAATGGGGTAATATTAGAGGAGAAAACCAAAGCAATTACCAGAACGATACATCATTAATCTAGGGTACACCAGCTAATAAAAAACACAGACATACACATAATTGGTACTGATGAAATAATACAGGGTTGTAAGCATCACAGACAATAAACCATTCAGTGAAAAATATTCATATTATATCAACAAGGAAAATAAAGAGCAATCGGATAAATTTAGCAACTACACGTGAAAGAAACACTGCTTCTGCTTCATATTCTAATTTCAGAGATAGGGAAAGAGGATTGTCTTACCTCAGACACAGCCTGAAGAGAAACATCAACACCACGTCTACATCCTTTCCTAGTTCTCTCGATAGCGACCTAAGAAGAAATACAAAATAAGTAACTATCTTCCCTGCAAACAGCACGTGCTCAGGGGGCAGCACGCTGCCCAGTAAAGCAAGCTGAAAATAAGTTCAAAAAAAAAAAAAAATCACCACCACCAAAAAAAAAAAAAAAAAATCCTTTCAAAATAAAAGAGCAAAGAACTTGATATTTGAAACTGCCAGTAAGGTTTATTGCATTTTGAAGAGTAGAGAATCAATAATTAAACTATATAGACATAACTGTGATGTGACCTTACTATCTTCAGCAAAATAATCAAATACTTGTCTACAGGGTAAGGACAGCAAACTCATCTGCACAGAACTCAGCCACGAAAGACCTGAAAAGATTCCTACTCCTGGTGTAAGCACACAGGGGCTCAAATGATACAACCTTGCTAACTTGCTTTTTCCTCCAGAAGGACAGTGCTTCCTAAAGCTACACTCAAGCGTTAAATGCTTTGGTCAAGAGTTCATTCACTGACCTGCAATGAAAGCCTTGTGTTCAGCTCCAACATTTTCTAACAGCAAACAATTTTAAAAAATGGTTTCACGGAATGAACTGTTAAAAAAAGAAAATCCTCACATAAGCTTTTCCCGAGGGGGAAGAAATATCCACAAGGTTTAAATTGGCCAGGCGGATTTAAGAGGAAACGGAAAAAAAAAAAAGCAGCTCTTTCTGTTGCGTCAAAGAGCCCACTGTGCAATAGGAACAGTGAGCGGAGTTGTTAAACTGGCAAGCTTCTGCTGAAGACAGCTTTTCAATATGCTCTCAGCATCGTCTCCCAGGCTGGCTGGAGACAGTCCCACTCCTCTTATATGAGTTATGCTCCTTCAAGAGGCAATCGCTCTTAAGGACAGTTTCTATAAACACGCTGTTCAACTGGTTTTGCTGCACAGTGAAGTTAATTAGACACATACCTGCACTCACGTATCAGAATTTCATGTTCTTGGGGGAAATGCAGGCATATTTAAAGCAGCGACCATCAGCCCAGCTTAAGAGCAGGATGCTACTGATGACAGATTGTCAGCTAGAACTCTGTTCTCTGCTTACACCATTCTGTTTGCTGTTAGCAGTTTTGAAAGGCAGTACTGACAGAGAAAAACCTCAGTGTGATTCCATTGGGTGCTGTAGTCCAAGCAGCTGAATCAAGGAAATCAGTAGTCATGTGCTGCTGACTACCTCTGTGTGTACTGCAGAGCTGTGGCTAGCAGGGGTGAGTTAATCCCCCTCCTGGGAATGACCACCACAGGACAACAGAGGCTGAGGCAGTGTATTTACTGTGACAAGAGCATGGGAACTGAGCAACCTGGCTAGAGATGAACAGAGCCACAGCCATCACCAAACACAAGGATTTGCTACACAAACCTCCGCATATGAGAAAATCACCCTGAATCCCTTCTTCCACAATCAGTGCAGACTTAAGCAAAGGCATTCAGAGTGCAGGTTGACCTACTGCAGCATGTCATCATCTGATCAGCTCAACTGTCTTCTGGGCATCTCTAAGTATAAAGGGAAACAAGGATGACTTCTCAAATGAAAGGAGGTTACAGACACCAACACACTGAGGTGAATACCACGCCAAGTGACAAGGCTGTGCACACCTGTGAGATGTGTGCAGAAAGAGCCTGCAAGGAGCAGGAGAAGGATAGAACAGGTCAGAGATCCTGCTCCAAATACAAACCAAGGAATGGGCTTCTCAGCATGACTGCAGATTAAAAGCTGTTTTAAAAGCAGGACTAACATATGGCTGGATAGATAGATTTTTTTTTTTTATTTCTAGATCTTTCAGAATTGCCACAGAGATACTAAGAGCCTGAACAAGGGGAAGGCAGCAGGAGAAAAGGAAATATGTCGAGGAGATAAATCCTCCCTGCGTTATTTGTTTACTAATATGTCTTCTACAGGAAGAGCCTACCCATCTGTTTCAGCTACTTTCAGGTTAAGATGAAATCCTCCCTTAAGAAGTGTTTTCATAAGGAGCAGAACATGTTTTTTTTTTTTTTAAATAAAGTACAATTAATTTACATATGAAAGATGGCATTTTCTAAGCCTTGGCCCTGTTAACTGAATGCAAAGTCCCTTTTGTACACCAGAGATGCAGCCAATGTGCTGCTGCTACTTTCTGCTCACACCACACCCAGACAACTTACCACTTGCCAAGCTCCAGCCCTAGTGTCACTCGTGTCGTGTGAGCGTATCATTAGCACTGCGAGCATGATTAATAATCCTGTCCACGCCACAGGGAAGAGAACCAAGTCTGGTTCAACATCCCAAAGCTAACAGCTAGACAGGCATTCTGACATCTCTCATAATAACAACACCCACTCTTAAGACTGACTAAATCTTCCCCACTATAAATACAGATTGCACACAGCTCAGTGCTGTCATACTGCAGGCTGAAGGAAACTGATCCCATTTGCTTTGTCTGAAATGAATTTTTTTGTCCACCTTGGGACTGTAAAAGTGCAGTTATTTGCACTGTGAGCACATGGCTATACCAGATGCCCTCCTGATGTCCTTTGCAGCCTAAATTATTGTGATTCAGTTAAAATTATGCCAATTAACAAGAAATGCTTTCAGCTATTACAGAAATGAAGTGGACTGTGGCCAACTCTAGCATTTCAAAATCCGAATTTGGATTCAATTCTGAAGACTACAGACAGCCCCAGAACCAGAGACCTCTATTCCATCTCATGAGAAGCCACCAGATCTGCTGAAAAATGTACGTTTTTGTACTGACATTGCCATCTGTCATTAACAGATACCAGCCTACAGAGAGCTGCGCTGAATCCCAACAAACCCATGCAGTTCCACTCATGGATTCCCAGCCTCCTTTTGCTCTTCTTTCTGGTTCATCACTCAGCAGTTTAATCTATTACCTCTCACCATCAAGGGTGAGATAAGACACTTGGTCTCAGCCTCAAATTTGCAGTCCCTGTCAGCCTAGACACCTCCCAGCTGCAGTAAATTGCTCTGCACAAAGTCAATGGACACCAAAATGGTAAACAAAACATCTTCCACACAATCTCATAGTTTTTGCTACCTCAAAAATCTCCTTCTTCAAGACCTTGCTCATAAAATACTAAGGAAATTTATGCTTATCATATCTTTTCAATATTGATACAACAGCTTTAGAAAGGAGAGCAGATTGTCTTTACTCATGCCAACACCAGCTTTGATCTCTAAAGAATGCATGCAGGACTATAATTATCAGGTAAGCCAGCAGATGGATAACCATTTGTTGGGATTATACCAAGGCAGAAATTCAGAAAGTGGAGAATGACAATATCAAGTCCTCTGCCACTGTTCAATGCCAGCTTAACACCTTCTGAACACTTTCAGTTCTGTATTGACTGAAGGGTCACAGTCACATTCAGAGTCCCAGCCGTAGTGCAGACAACTTGATGCACTATGCTCAAGATCTGCAGTACTGCCTTTACATTCCACATATGCCTGTCCCTGTACTAACTGTATCAACAATGCTGCCTGAATCCCCCACACTTGATCTTCGCCGCTGACACCTTCAAGAAACAGGACAATTCTCCCAGGCAACACTAACCTTTACAGCATCAGATGACTAACATGCTTTGAGGTCAGCACTGTCAGTTTCCTGCTACAGCAGATCACAAAGCCTCTTCCTGATAAACAAGGCTTATGTAGGCATTCCAGCTGAGTCCCACATTCCTGCAGGAAGGAGGCTGTGCACACTTCCAGTCAGATGGCTAAGATATTGAGACCTTCAGCGTGCCCTGCATTGTTCACATCCAAACAGCACAATCGGTATGAGAACTTGGGAGAGCCACTCCAGGAGGGGAGGAAGAATCAGGTCTCAACCCGATAGGATTAGCCCAGCCCTGCCACCACCCACAGGCTTGGAATAGAAGATGAGTACGTCAAATCACTGGCACATCAGTGGTTCCAATTGAGCACATTAACAGCCCCAAATCACAGAACTGCAGGGCTTGGAAGGGATCTCTAGAGATGGAACCCACTAAGCTGCTCAGCTAAAACCAATAGCTTCTGTTCTCAGCAACTTCTAACGCGAATCCTATTGTGATGTGATAGAGAGTCAGTACTCGTATTCTTGCAACTGTCATTATTCCATGCCCTATTCTGATTCCCTTCTGCTGTGCTAAGAAATGCTGATTTCCAGCCACAAAAAATTATCACAGTAGTAACTACGATTCTATGATTCTCCAAAAAACAGTGATCCCTTTCCTCTTAGACAAGAAAAGCGTTGTTTCTTACTTTGATATTACTAAACCCAACACTCCAAACTCTCTTGATTTAAACTAGCTGCTTTTATGACTCCTTATGAAACTGAAAAAAGCCACAATTTCTGTCTAGCTGGTCCCTGAGTGTAGTTCTGAAGCAGATGTTTAGCGGGGGACTCCTCGCATACCCATTCTTCTTCAAAAGCAGCTTCTGATACCCACTATCCTCCTGTTGCCTCTTGTGGCATCCTAATTCTGGCTTCACAAGCAGCACAGAGCAAGCCAGGACCACTCACCCCATCACTCCTTCCGTGGCCGTTAAGAGACACAATACACACTGTCATGTTTTGAGCCCAAAAAGTAAAATGCCATCCTACAGCAGCCTGTGGGTTGAGTAATAGAGGCAGGAAAGAAAGATGAGGAAGTGCTCTGCATTCATTTCATGAGCAACAGCAGACTTTCTGCTGTGCTCTGTCACCTCTGAACAGTGCATTAATTACATATTTTGCACTCCTTCCAATGGCGACTGGTGAACATCTCTCAACAAAAGAGCTGAGAGAAGGGTCAAAGAACAGGATCTTGCACTCACTGCTGGGAACTGATAAACTGACAGGGTCGATTGCTTTCAACAAGACAATCCTGTGATAATTTTTCATGGCTACAAATCAGGATTTGTTAGCACAGTAGCAGGAAATCAGAACAAGGCATGAAATACTGACAGTTCCATGTCAGGCTAAAATCAGCTCTCCTTCAGAGGGCAGAGCCTTTGCAAACACACCTCTTTCTGAAGGCTGCATTTTATATACAAGTTCTCTTCCACAAGCACAGGCCAACATTGAGGCCACAGACTGAAACCAATATAGGATTCACACCCAAAAAGCATGGGTCGTTCCTCACACAAAGCTGGCAGTGGCTGTGGTGTTGGAGGAATTAGCAGCAGCGAGGAGAGAGGGTGAGAAGTCAAATTCCCAGCCCTCAGATGACTCCATTCTCAGCCCAAAAATGACACCAGGGACCATACACTTCCCCCAAACTTCGTAAAAATTTGTGACAGCCTACCACAAAAACACTTTTCCACCTGCACCAGAATAGCAAGAGGATCTGCAGACATCATAAAACAGCTGATAATGAGGCAAAAAATGCATCAATTAATAAAGCAGAAAGGATGTTACTCCTTATCTGCTTCAGAGACTTAGCACCCATTTTAAATATTTAATGAAGGGATTGTCTCCTAGATATAGACATATGGCCGTAAGCAGTGCAAGTTCACAAGAGCAAAGTCTGAAAGGGCTGTTGTTACATCAAAAATGAACGGCCTACTTGAAAGGAATAAATAAAATGATAACACTGAAAAAGTTTACACTTAGATAAGTAACAGGAACACCTGCATGTAATCAAGCATCTTAACACTGAACACCATAAACTACAGATAAGCAAATCTGTAAGTTGCTGAAGGTCAGGACAGCTTATGGACAGAAAAAGCTCTGCTCTTTGAGGATAATAACTGCTGGTTAACTTAGTTCTCAACTACAAGCACCTTTTATCAGTACAAGCCATGGCAGTGCTGTTAGGGCCTTGGACCTTTACAAAGTACTTTGATTTACACCAATATCCACTTCAAAAAGGGCACTGCTGTGCTGTAAACATTAGAGATGGAATCAGTTGACTCCAGCCACCATTATATTCTTAACACCGCACACAAAACTAAGAAAGAGAAGCTCTTGAGCCTGGCTCAGCCGCTATAGTACCTACTATCACTAGTTCTAAACGCTAATGGGTAGTACCACGAAGTTTCTCATAAGCCACAAGTTTTGAGAGCATAAACTGCTCCCCGAGCTACAACAAGTACTTCAGCCCTCCCTATCCATACAAGTGCTCTTAATTCCCACTTCCCTACTACAGATACATTTTCTGACCCTCAGCCCACACACAGTAAGGTCCCTATACCTCACTAGCCCCAGTGCAGCACAAAGACCCCCAACAAGGCCTATAGAGAAGGCAAAAGAAATGCCGCTAGAGCACAGCCTCGCGAACATCGCTAAAGGCCCTGGAAGGACCGGACAAAACGCCGGCTCCTGCACACGCCCTGAACCGCGCGTCGCCCGGATGGGGCGGGGCAAAAGAGAAGGCAGAGGCCGCCCCGGGGCATCGGTGCGCATGCGCGCCGCTCCGCCGCAAGATGTCAGCTCAGGGGGATTGCGAGTTTCTGGTGAAGCGAGCCCGCGAGCTGGTGCCGGGAGATCTATGGGCGGCCAAGGCCTGGCTCATCACGGCGCGGAGCCTCTATCCCGCCGACTTCAATATCCAGGTGAGTGCTAGCGCACCGGCGCCATATGAAAGCGCGGCGCTCCCCCACACGGCTTTGCGGCGTGCGCTGCGTGACTGACGGGCACGTCGGCCAATGGGCTGGGGGGGGGGGGGGGGGGGGCGATTGCCGCGGGGGCGGGGGGGGGGGGGGGGGGGGCGGGGCGAGCGATTGCCGTGGTGACGGGGGCACGGCGTTTCCGTTAATAGGCTGAT
Organism: Lagopus leucura; assembly: GCF_019238085.1. Classification (NCBI taxonomy): domain Eukaryota; kingdom Metazoa; phylum Chordata; class Aves; order Galliformes; family Phasianidae; genus Lagopus; species Lagopus leucura. The sequence goes on along the minus strand of NW_024962264.1, from coordinate 14,580,511 downwards.
GGAGCCGCCCCGCACTCTGATGGCAGCTGTCGGAAAGTTTTAGAGCTCCTCTTCGGCAGTGGCTTTCGAAGTAGATTGCGTTTCTGCCCTGTACTTGAGTGGGAACCTCAGTCAAGGAACTCGCTGGCTGTTTTGTTTGTGTAGAAATGAAGCAGCATGTTAGTATCACTGCGTGTATGTGCATACAGACGTTGCACATCGTGTGGTTAGACAGTGCCACAGTCGTTTCCTCTCAGTTTCCGTTATTCACACACGTGTCCTTTGAGTTGGTCCGTTGTCGTGCGGTTTTCTCGGAGCAGAAAGGATAATGCAATTGATGAATGCGCTCAGGAAGCCAATGTGCTGTCCTTGCCCCCTGCAGTATGAGATGTACACCATCGAGAGGAACGCGGAGAGGACGGCGTCGGCGGGCAGGCTGCTCTATGACATGTACGTAACATGGGGTGGTTTGTCCTACCAGCACGTTCTCAGATCACTCTGCATTCGTTGCATCAAACTCTGTTACAGGTTTGTGAACTTTCCGGACCAGCCTGCAGTGTGGAGGGAGATCAGTGTTATTACAGCAGCGCTGAGGAATGATTCACAGGACAAGCAGACTCAGTTTTTAAGGGGTAAGGATTTTACTCCGAGAATAGGGAGAGTCCAAAAGGAACATAAAGATAAGCCCTCTGGTTTCATAGCTAGTTGGGCAAGTACAAAAAGCATAGTCTGGTAAGCTAGAGAAATGACTGAGCATTTGAAGTCTTCACATTTGCTGCCAGCAGCCATGGGCAGTTTTGAAGGCACCGTTTACACCAGACTAGTTGTAATATTACTCTTCTCTGAAGGTGCACTTCAGAAACTGTAAGAATAAGCAGTATGTCTCCCTTTGTGTATACGTTACTCTAATTGAGGAAGTGTTTGCATTTTCATGGAATGGAATTCATAGGAATACATCTAAATTATAGGGAGAATATTTTCATTTCTATGTCTCATGGAATATTTAAATTGGAAAAGGTACTTTTTAGTTAAAGTAATGAAGTTAGACGTGGTATGTAAGCAAAGAATTAAATGAAGATCTTGAAGAAGCATGTTTATTTTTTCACTATTCTACTCATTAGCATTCTTACTTGTTAAGTTCAGTGCATCCAAAGAAACACAGGTTTCCTACAGGCTTCATTCAGAAAGATAGCATTTTAGGTTTTTTAGGCTCTGGTATTAAAAAACTGAAAGAAATGTAAGGAAATGTTTTCTGTCTATGTAGCAAGGTCACACTGACCTTGTCATTTACCCTTAATCAGCCACCTTTGCAGTTCAAACGCAGTGAGTTGCACTGTATCTTTTCTTTAAAGGATTATTTGAAACCCTTCCTGGTCGAGTGCAGTGTGAAATGTTACTGAAGGCCACAGAGCAGTGTTTTAACACACTAGAAAGGGCAGAAATGCTACTGCTACTTCTGCGACGCTTCCCAGAGACTGTGGTACAACATGGGGTAAGAGTAGCTCATAATAAGCGTTTTGTTTGTTTCTTTTGTAAATGCAATGAATATTCCATGCTTTTGGGGGGGGGGGAAGGGCAGGGGAGGGTGAAGAAAAACACACATACATACACACAGAGTGTTGAGGAGTAAAAAAGAATAACGCACATACACACAGAATGTTGAGGAATATTGTAGTCTAAGAGATAGTATTATTTGAGCTTTTTTTAGTTAATACTCACTGACGGCAAAGTTATACTTTGAGGTTATAACTAGGCTCAGAGCAGAGCATTTGCTTAGATGTACAAGACTATGGTGGAGCCCTTTAAATACTGGCGTACTTATATTGAAGCATAGTTTGAAGACTGTAAAACCTGTTAGTTCTGAAACTAACTTGAACTAACATATTGTACTTCATACCCGCAACAGGAAGAGTGTGCAGGTCAGGTGACAAGCTGCAAATGTAAGGTGTGGTAGCTTTCACCTTGCAGTGCACTTCTTTGATGATACACTCACAGGCACAATTCTTTTGGTCCAGGTTTTGTTATCGCCTGGCACTGCTTTTCATCTGGTATTACATGGTGCTAGTTTAACTACATAGATACTAATGCATCCAGTGAAGTAGTTAATTCCTACTGAATTACTTTCAGTGATTGTTCATCTCCATTGAATTGCAATTCCAAAAGTTTCCAAAAACACTGGTCCACTATTTGTTTTTTACCTCTGCTTACACAGGTTGGCCTTGGAGAAACATTATTAGAAGCTGAAAATATTGAAGACCAAGAATCCCCAGTGAATTGTTTTAGAAAATTGTTTGGTAAGAAAACGCTAATATACTTGTCTTTTTGTACAAGCTTATAGAATGGCAGTGAGATAAATTTGGAGTTAAGTAAATTGCTGTCTTAGTATTAAGATTAGAAAAGCACTTTATTCAGAACAGTGTCAGGCTGCTTTAGGGCAGGATTACCATCTGCCACAAACAGGTATTGCAGTCATTCATTTGAGGTTTTTTGTGATTCTTTGTGATAGTGCTTTTCTGAAAGAGTGGTCAGGTGCTGGAATGGGCTGCCCGGGGGAAGGTGGTGCAGGCACTGACCCTGGAGGTGTTCAAGGAGTGTTTAGGCTCTGTGCTCTGAGGAACATGGTTTAGTGAGAACTATTGGTGATAGGTGGATGGTTGGACTGGATGACCTTGTAGGTCTTTTCCAACCTTGGTGATTCTGTGATTCTATGATTCTTTTTGGTGTTTGGTCTGCCAGAGATGGGAATTTATGTTGCTAATTGAAAAACTTTACTTGGGACAAATAGAATTAAAAAATTCCGCAAACTCTAACGGTTTTGTTTTGCTTCTTTGCTATTTTAGTTTGTGATGTTCTTCCTCTAATAATTAACAACCCTGATGTTCGACTTCCTGCCAGCTTGTTATATAAATACCTGAATAAAGCAGCAGAATTTTATATTAACTATGTAACTAGATCTACACAGACAGAAAGCCAGTATCAAGGTAAGAGTATTTTTACAAAATCAGACTTTCTTAAAATACATTTTATCCTTACTGAAATAGGCTTATAAATGCATCACTTCAGTGTAATGTATCTCGTAGAGAAAGATAGGACAAAATGTCTAAGATGTCCTCATCCAACCTGCCAACTCTGATTACCCTGAAAGCTCAAACGTGTTTTTTTACTCTTCTCCTTAGTTATACATCTGTTTGATTTCTTTCTAAAGAGAAGAACGTATTTGTTTTCATAGGTTCACAAGATTCATCTGATCTTATGTCTCCAAGCAAACGTAGCTCTCAGAAATACATAATAGATGGTCTGACAGAGAAATCATCCCAGATTACAGATCCGTGGGAGAGGCTGTTTAAAATATTGTCTGTGGTGGGAATGAGGTGTGAATGGCAAATGGATAAAGGAAGAAGGTGAGAAATTTTAACTTTTCCAGGTATTCCTTCTTGAGGAAGATTGATCTTCTTAATCCTTAAGCAGATGAGTCAGAGAAGGACTTTAACATGAGGAAAGATTTTCTGTAAATTCAGCGCAGATTTATTTCAAAACTGTATAATGTAAAGTAAAAATGTGAGCCCCTTTCAAATGACTTACTGAACTATATCCTTGTTGACTAAAGTCATACATAAGAACGACAGTAGTGTGGGATGTCCTTTCCTAGGTGCCACAACAAATTAAAAGGTGAATATTTAGTGACGTTTTGCTGGGATGTGTCCCTAGACTTCCCTGACATGCAGCTGAGATTTCCTGAGCGAAAACATTAAGCTTTTCACATTCAGTTTGCTTTAGTTTTTGGTCTGTGTAACATGCTAATTTTTTCTTTCTTTCTTTCTCAGAAGTTTTGGAGATATTTTGCATAGAATGAAAGACCTCTGCAGATACATCAGTAACTTTGATAGTGATGCTCATGCTAAATACAAGAATCAAGTAGTGTATTCTACAATGTTGGTCTTCTTTAAGAATGCATTCCAGTACGTCAGCAATATCCAGCCATCTCTCTTCCAAGGTTAGTTTTCATTGCTAATGCCTTCAGGATCTTTCCTCAGAAAAAAACCCTTTTAAAACTATTGGTTCACAAAGTGACATGGATTCTCTTTTAAATTGTCCCAATCTGTTGTTCTTATCAGCAGAAGTGGTTCAGGACAACTTTGGTATTGGGTTGGAGCAAAGATCTGTTTAACGTAGTGTTACAGTTTCAAGCTCAGATAACAACAGTAGTCTAGAGAGGAGAGAAGCAAAAGACCAGATGTTACCTATAACATTGCTAGAATTCATTGCCACTGTTCTATCAGCATCATGTTGGTTTTCTCCTCTGATTTTGATTCTTTGAAGCTTACATTTTCACGGCTTCTGTATGGGAACTGCTGTATCATGGCCTGAACCTCTAATTGATCACCTGAGGCAAGCAATGAGTCAGGCATGGGAGTGCAGGTGAAGGTAATTCACCTGCCCTACCAGAAGGGGTGGAGCCTGGCTCCACCTCTCCTAGATCTCATTTAAGTGCTGACTGCCAGTGAGGAAGGATTTCTTCTTGGAGATTTCTCCTTGTTGAGAATATTGAGAGCCTACAACATTTTTGAGAGTTTTCTGTTTGTTATCTTCTTGTTGTGATGATCTTACTTAGCCTAACTTTCTTATGTATTTCTTACTTACAACATCTGTATATTCATTGATTATATAAGCTTTTTGCATAATTTAAGCATTATCTTTAAAAACCTGTATTGCATGAATCTTTATTTAATTTCTGAATTGAGCATTTTAACATGAATGTTATTTGCTGTTTTTCCTGGCCTCTTAAATCTGCTGCATTGTCAAATTGCTTTGAGATTCTCTTTATGGGAGTGTTTAGTAAGCCCTGATTCTCAGTAAGGGGTACACTTCTGTTTCTTATCTTGTCAGATTGTGTTTTTTGCCTTTCTTGGATAAAGTCTGATCTGAAATAGTTGTATCTGCTATTCTCTTTCTTTGCAGTGGGTAATAATTATTTATTGATGCTACAGTGGCTGACTAATAATGAAGTTAAAATTACTATTTTAAAGTATAATATATATATATTATATAATATATATTTCAAGTTAAAAATACTATGAGTATTGTTTACAAGTCTTAGTATCTTTTCCTGCTTGAGGTAATGATGAGTGGAGTAATTATACACTGTGTGGTAGGGAGAAACAAAAGCTACATTGTCAGTCTAGTAGCTCTGAATTTTGGTATGTGACTATCTTCTTGTCACATGTGTGAACTTAGAGGAGATCCTGAGAGAGAATTCTCAGTGCGTTTCTGTTACGTAATTCTTATTTGCCTCGTTGAGGACTTGAGAAGTGAATGAGGCAATTCACACTTCTTGGGCTTGACAGCAGTTGCTTATTTGGGCTGATGCTTTTAGTATTTCATTTATGACACTATGCAAGAAATAATTAAACTCTGTAACCTAGACTCTAATTAAGCTGAAAAACTTAAAAATGGCTGTGTATAGCATTCAGTGTAATGCAAGGGAAGGCTTGCAGCACAAGCAAAAGGTGAAGTTTGCTTAGATTTTTAAGACTGGAGGTTTTGGTGTAAAGATTATGGTATGTTTGCCTGCTACTGACAAGAACATATCCTTTGGAAAGCAAAGTGATTGCATGGGTGCTTTGAGAAAGGAGAGTGAGTAACAGAAAAGCCCTTTGCTTTTTTCTCAGGTTTTACAAGTAGGCAGCTCTTGAGACTTCAGTGTTAAAAGTCTCCCAGGATCCCACTTGTGGTACATACTTATCTGTTCTCACAAATGCTATTTTCTACATTGACTTGGCCATTTTAAGTGCGCACAGGTTACATCGTGACACAGAAAGATATGTTACAGTGGAAGTTCTTTGAATTTGCTATAAATTTTGCATAGGGGACATTTAACTGATGGTATCTGGTTTGAATCTAGTTGAAAGAGGTAAAATAGTCACTTAGTAAGCATAGTAGGTTGTTGGTGTAGTACCAACTTCTACTGACAGTAGAGTCAGTAAGTCTTAAATCACGCAAATAGTAACAGGGCGAATGCAAGTACAGAAAACTCCTGTTGGCATTACTGTGTTTTCTGGCAGATCTCAAAAAGGGAAAATGGATTAATGCATTTCCCCTTTCCTTTATGTTTCTTTTTGTCTGAGCTTTGCATATCTAGGTGTATTTAGGTTATGCCGACAGAGAAAACATTTTGGGAAGGAGGAATTTTGCAGTGGTGGGTGATTGTGTAGCAGTCTGTTTTGAGATTGTGGTATAGTCCCATTTTCTATTTAATGAAATGCAAGCATTGAGATCTGAAGTAACAAACACAAGGTCTCACAGATTGTTCTGTCTTATCAAGGAAAGCAGAAATAATGTATTTTTTGCCTCAATATGGGGCTTCTGTAGAAGCTTTGAGAGTGATGGAAGCTCCTGTACAACTGAAATTATATTGAATGGTTATAGTGGAAAAATCTTGCTTCTTTGAGGTATTACTACCTGTCAGCATATTATTTTGACTCCTAATGAGAATGTTTTTAAAATATTGCTATATTTGTAGCCGTTAAGTCTGGAGCTATCTGTTCTGTTTACCTGTTGAATAACTGTGTTGATATAACATTAATTAATGCTTGATGAGAAGAAAGTTTGTGAGAGCATATCTTACGACTGCTCTATAAGAAAAGGGCTCATAGATAGATCCTAAAGCCTGTAAGGTATTTGTTGTGAGTCTGGTAAATGTGTTCTAACCTTTACTGTAAGGCTGCTTTGAGGAAAAACAGCTTCACCATGGTTGCTTATGCAACTTAACTGAATTGCATTTGAGATTTTATTCTTTAACATATTCCTTCAGTGTGAAGGAAGAAGAATCGGCTCGATGTAAGCACAATACTTTTCAGGTCAGTTGAGATCTAACTTATGTTTAAACCCAGGTCCAAATGCTCCAAACCAAGCCCCACTGATTCTTCTTGAGGATGTGACCAATGTCTATGGTGATACAGATATTGATCGTAACAAACACATACACAAAAAGAGAAAACTTGCTGAAGGGAGAGAAAAAACAATGGTAGGTTCTCTAGATTTTCTTTCTGTGAAATGATGGCACTGATACTGGCATTTCAACATTAGAGGTTTTGATGTATTTTTAGAGCTACCCCACAATAGTAGCTTCTGATTATATTATAGAAACATGCATTTTGCTAAGAAAAGCAAGAGTAAAATAATTTTTGTAGCAACTGCTGTAGATGTGTGGATATGAACATTTCAGCTTAAAGAAGCTACGAAGAATGGCAGTAGCAGTCAGATTTTCTACAGGTGTAGCTGAATTAATTGACTTCATATTACTGGAACCGTGAATACGTTTACTTCAATAATGGAAAACATTTCATAGAATTTCTGATAGAAGTGCTTACACTTACATGGGGATATTTTCTTTGCATTATGCCATTGAAGACTTGAACTGAGTGCTAAAACGTAATATATATATATATCCTTGAATTAGGAATCTGGCTAAAGCATGTCTACGAGAATGATCTGTAGGGATACTCTTTATCACGCTATGCCACTGACTTTATTGGTAGCAAACCAGGTTGTTCTAATGTCAAAAAAAGCTAAGTGAAATAGTGAAAAGTCATGCGAAGACTATGAAATTAGGATGTTGGAATCTGTGTTTTGGGACTGCTTACTTTTGTTAAGTGGAACTTCTGTTACTTCAGAATTGTATGAGATCTAAGTATTGAATCTCTGGGTTTTTTGTTGATAAGCAGAGCTCAGATGATGAGGATCCTTCTGGAAAGGCACGAAGTCGTCATATTGCAGTTAATAAGGCAGACCTTGCAAACTCTATTGAAGTACTAGAGAGCTTTAAACTGGCAAGAGAGAGCTGGGAGCTGCTCTGTTCACTGGAATCACTTGACAAAGGTAAGCCTAACTACAGACAGTGCTACGCTTACTTATTATTACTGTTGTTTTAGTATTGCTGAAGCTCAATTCCAGCCAGTGGAAGCCTTTGAAATATGGCTTAATTTGCATCCCTGTTAATTTTTTTATCTGGGTTCTGTAAGAAGCTGTTCTCAGTTGATACTTTTCTGAATGTTATGTTTCTTGGCTTCTTTTTCATTCCTTGTGTCTTTGCTTGTTCAATGGCTTCTTTTGGAAGAAGCTTCCACTGAAGGAACAGTTGATTAGTAGTAGTGCTTCTAGGTGAGGACAGGCTCCTAATGGGTGCTTTAGTTCATGCTTAAGCAAGTTAGTTTTATTATCACATTAGATGTTATCAGACAATATATCAGAACAAATTTATCTTGGGGAAAAGTAAATACTGTTATTTAACAGTATTTGTTGGACACTGAAGAAAAGTATTACAGAAATATGGTTGTATGTGATTGTATTGAAAGAGTATCCTATTTTTAAAGGAGTTAACATTCATGCTGTTTTGTTTTCTAAATACAGCTGTATATTTCTGGATTGTTTTTTAACACAAAGCTATCATATGCTGCTTTTTTCTCTGATAACTAATACAGAGTTCACCAGAATTTGTTTGTCATGGAAGACTGAAACCTGGCTTTGGTTAAGAATCTTTCTTACGGACATGATTATTTACCAGGTAAAAAAGATAAAACATTGAAAACGACTCCATACTATTGCTCTTTCTTTTAGTGAAAAGCTACTCTGATTAGCTTGTCAGATGCTTTGTCTGCTGACTTCATCCTTTGAAGTATGACCCTTTAGGGGATGAAATCGCACCATTCTTAGTGCAGAGCTACCTACCTTACACACTATTCCTGTGTTAGTTTTTTTTAGTCCAGCTAGCATTAACATATGAAGAAGATGAAATGTGTGTGATGAAATTAAAATGCAGCTTGTCTGCCAATACTTTCTGTTGAGATACCATCAGAGAAAATAATTCAAATCACAGGTTTTAACATGCTTCAATTGGATTTAAAATTGGTTATCTCATTAAAAATTAGTTTATAAATATCATCCTACTATTTCCAGAGCAGAGGTTGTTCTTTCATGTATTTCCCTTTGTTTTGTTTTGTTCTTGCAGAACAAAAGCTGTTTCAAGACTTATATAACTAAATGGAGTGACAGCTAACTCCAGGGACCATAACTTATTACAGTTATGGGACTCTACATAAATGCTTTTTAAAGCAGAGTTGTTTGTCTCCAGCCTTGCAAGGGCTGGATCCATGCTTATGTACATAGCACATCACTGGGGAGTTTTCTGCTAGACAGAAATGTTGAAGCCTTGTTATTTAGACACCCACTTTTTTGAAAGCTCTCTATAAAGGAATTCTTATTTGTCTTTCTACCCATCTTACACGCTCTGTTCCATCTTCTTAAAGGGGCAGTACAAAAAGGCAATTAGCAGCCTGCATCACTTAGCAGCTCTTCAGGGATCTCATTCTCCACAACAAATTACAGGACAAGGATCACTAGAAAATCAGAGAGCGCTAATCCAGTTAGCAACCTGCCACTTTGCCCTGGGAGAGTACCGGGTATGTACAGCATTCCATGCACTGCTCTTTTAGATGCCGCTGTGGTTCCCATCTGCTTTGAGTTTCCATGTCAGTGTACTTCCAATAGGGTATCAAATGCAAGCCATGGTCTGCAGAAAAATTAGTGCTTCACAGGGAAAAGAATTGCCCTTACTGCCTAATCTGAGTATCCATTATTATCTCACATATACACTCTATTTGGTAGCTATGACTAGCATTGTTAACTAAACAGTGACTTACTGTAGCTAGGAGTATTTTAGTGGTCTGTCAGTGAAAGCTTGATTTTTTTTTTTTTTTTTTTTTAGCTGCTTACATTAACTGAAAGTTTTAAAATATGAAGATAATTCTTGTGTATAGACTTCATGTTGCAGGGGAAGGAAAGGTGTATAGAAAGTACAGATAGCTTGAGTAAGGATTTCAAAGCATCCTAGTTTTGTTGGAGTAGTCTTTCCTTTTTCTCCAATATTTTTTCATTAGGAATCTAACTATATATCTGTTCAGACCTCTTATTGTCTCTAGAAAATTGCATTAAAATTTACAGCATTTCTGTCATAGTGTTCAATTGTCATTTTCCTGTTCTATTTTTACCATGAACAGGACAAATTCTTAAAAACTACTTTAAGAATTGATTGGAAAATGTAGTATTTCAAGATTAAAAATTTTGCGTTTTTAATGATTTAACACTCTTAAGAACAACTAAAATGGTTTCAAGCTCTGAGATTGCTTCATGGGATTCATATCACAGCCTTGTCTCTTTGCTCAGTTAAGCTAAAATATGCATTCATTCTGCAGTTCTAGCACCAAATTTTGCCTTTTGCTTTGTCTGAAATTTTTAATATAATTAAACTTAAATTAGACTTGTCTATTTCCTGCCTATTTTGTTTCTATCTTGTCTCCTTTTTATAGCAAACATGTGAAAAAGTGCTTGACCTCATGTGCTATATTTTACTTCCAATACAAGAAGGAGGTAAAGTACAGGAGGAGCATCCCAAAGTCAAGTCTAAATTCAGAAAAGGTATGCAGTTGCTATTACCCTAAGCTCAGGATTGTCTCAGTTTCAGTCTTTGTTTATTTATGATGTATATAATTCTGTGTTATCTATCTATCTATATAGTATTATATATATCTGTATAATACATTGTGAAAAACAGAGGTAGTTCTTGACATCTTCTTTTATTAATTTGTATCCTGCTGATGCCTATAAAATTGCTTTGGGGACCAAGTCCTTACACAGTACAAGAGAAGGGAAGAATATATATTTTTAAAATGTATAATGTCACATTTTGAATCATTTGTAATTGCCTTCTAAGTTTTCTTCCCTACTGGAGACTGTAGGCAAGTGTTTATTTTTCTTCATTTGGATTTCTTCCAAACTTACAGTCAGAAGAGCACTTAAGAAGTCTGTGTTAAACTGTTCTGTTGCAGGGTCTGATTTGAAGCTTTGGCCATGTACCAGTAGAGCTATCATGCCTTATTGCCTTCATCTGTTGTTAGCTTGTTTCAAGGTAAGCTATAGTCTGCTGATCTCAAGTCCATAAGGCCTAACATACATCGCTGGAGTCCTGAAATTGCATGGCCTTATCCCAGTGGTGGCACTAGGTGTAAGTGGCTCTACTTCAAGTGTTTCTCACCTCAGTGGGTTTGTGAATGGACACTTCTGTTTGAGGGGAGGAATAGCATTTGTTCTTTTTTAGTCATTGAAGTTTGAGGCAGAGAAAATAGGGTTTACCTCAAAATACTTTTGCCTATATCTCTAGACTTTGCTTTAAGTCACTGAAGAGAATTAGGCTGGGAATTTCCAACCTGTTTTAAATATATATGTTAGGGCAGCTTGAAATAGACTTCCTAAAGAGCTTGTTTTGTATTTGCACAGAAGTAGTTAAATCCAATCAGTTTAAGTGTAGTGTGACTTTCCTTATCTTATCAATGCCTTTTTTTTTTTTTTTTTCCTGAAGCTCAGAGCTTTCACTGACAACAGAGATGACACGGCATTGGGCCATGTGATTGTTCTACTTCAGCATGAGTGGCCAAGGGGTGAAAATTTGTTCCTGAAAGCCATCAACAAAATCTGCCAGCAAGGGAACTTCCAGTATGAGAATTTTTTCAACTATGTCACAAGTATCCTTTCCTTAGCAGGGGATGTCTTTCACAACCAATGTTATTTGCCTGGGTGATGAGAAAGCTGATGGCTAGTTTCAGCAGGTTCTCTCTGTGAATAGTATTCTGTATAACGCATGTACAACGCAAGCCTCTCACAATAACTGCCGGTAAATAATGGACCCTAAATATGCCTTCTGTTACCCTTCAGACACTTTGAAGTACTTCTGAGTAGTGTTGGATGTTGAATCTTTCTCAGTAAGATGTGTGCCGTTGAACTACAAGATTGTTGTTTTACTATGCCACGCTTAGCTGGTGGTAACAAAAATGGTGAAGTGGCTTCAAAGAACTGAATCATTTTCATTATTATTACTTGAATGCTTTGTGTGGGTAAGCTTTGGGGTTGAGTAAGATAACAACTTATGTCAGGGTTCATGCAAAGCGTGTCTGATATGTAGTCGGCTTTCTTGCATACACTTGGATCAGTATATGCACACAGTTTAGTGTTTAACTGGAGTAGACATCCAACCACGGTCCTGGAAAGCTCAGGTTCAGATTCCTTTATGAGACAAAGCTCTGTTCAGAGGCTGCAATAATGGCAGTATTCAAGGAAGAAAAGAAATGGCTAAATAAAGGACAAAATAGGAAATAGAAAAGGTGGTATGTACCATTATATCCTTCAATGTCAGCTTTGCTTTGCAGAGCATAGGAAGAGAATGTGAAATCAGCTAGTGAATTTGTATGGTCCTAATGACATGAGCTTTTCTTGCAGTCAGACTGTATGTACAAAAAGAAATTGACTGACTGATATGTATTCCTGTGTAAAACAAGAAACAATTTACCAAAAAATTTTTTTCCTTTATTTCTGGAGGGCTGGGGATACATGCTGTGATCTTCTTTATCACTTTTAGGAATTGGATGCTTTAGTAGCTGTTAACTGTGGTTGTCCTGTGGGCATTGTGGCCTCTATGCAGGAGTAGGGATGTTGACTACATTTTTCTTCTTTAAAAAAAATCTTTAACGTGTTCTTCAGATATTGACATGTTGGAGGAATTTGCTTATCTAAGAACACAGGAAGGTGGGAAAATCCATCTGGAACTGTTGCCAAATCAAGGAATGCTGATCAAGTAAGGATGAAAATATATTCACTCTTTTTTTTTTTTAAAGTAAATTGTTCTATCATCACATTTATTTAATATTCAGTGTATTAAGTCTATCATAGCTGTGAGTTTAAATGTAAGGAGTTGGATAAGGAGCTCAGAATCTCTTCCACTGACCTGTGAACTCCTCTGTGGGGTTCTTCAACTTTAAATTCCTTATACAGAACTTTGTTATTAAGTGTTGCATTTGCTTTAGAATTGTGTATTACAGTGATGCCGGACTGCTCTTTCAGCCAGAGGCTTGACTTGCATTTGCAGGAATTCTTTAAGAAATGAAGCACGAGTGCAAGTTGTTAATAATTTGGCTGAATTACAGTGCTGAACAGAAAGCACTACTTGTTACAAACAAAGCTGTGAAAGGCTTAATATAAAACATCAATTATGTTCCAGGTGTATAACCTTTTGTCTGAATTAGCAGACCGTCTGTCATTATGTACTGAACAGCCTATTCTACTCAACTTTTTATTGGATGGTGAAGAAAATTAATAATATATATTAACTTGCGAAGTGTTCTTTGTTTGGAGTCAAGACTGAACTGTTGCAGGTTTCAAGAGGCAGGATGTTTGGGAATATCCTGATTGTTTATTAGAACTTGATGTATTTCAGGTTTACAAAAGGGAGACTAGTAAAAATTTGCCAGTGTTTTAGTGCAGGTCAGTGTATTCTGGCTGTTAACTTATAGTATAACGGGGCTAAAGTTTACAAAAAAGGTAACTGTTCAAATTCGAACAAGTAAATCAATTTTCCAGAGTACTCTTTCAAGCTCTTGATTTTCAAATTCTTTACTCTTGCTGTATCTCTGTTTGTAGCCAGATGCATGAAAACAAAAATCAGGGTGTGCTGCTTGATGTATGATGTTACATAGTAGTCTTTGTCAGCAAGAGCATTCTGCAGGGAAGACCACACCTGATAAATTCTTGGCTGCTGTCTCTAGTTAGTTTTAATAGCTTAGTGCTACTTCATTGGATTGCTGCTTTTTCTTTAATTTGCATGGCAGCTGTTTTTTATTGTTCTGACTTCACCTCAGAACAGGTGATGAGCAGTGCTTCTAGTGAGACAAATCTCTTTGCCCTCCATCTGACCAGTGTTATGTTTTCTGAATGATGGCAAATGCTTGCAGAAATCCATTTCTTTGTGCTTATTTTACTACCGTAGTCAAATATCCTGTCAGATGGAAGAGGCTGAGAGTAAAGTGTCTCTTACGTGTTTGAGATCCATCAGAGATGACTTTGTCAGGGAGCTGAGCGGGAGGAGACTCCCTGGTATCCCAAATATTGCTTTTGCTGGAGTGGTTTTGAGGGTCAGACGTAGTGCCAACAATGTTGACCTCAGTGACACTGGTTAGCTTACTTGCCTCCTCCAGCACTTCTAATCAACTGTCAGCACAGCTCTGTTTCCTAGGACATTAGCTAGCTACTTCTAAGTGGTTTGCAGGCTGAAATCTGCTTACTGGCTTTCATCTTTCAAAAGTCTCAGCAGTTCTGGTTGTTTGAGCTACTGCACCATCTTTCTAGTGATTGCAGAGGCATACTGTTCATGCACAGGAGGATGCTCATGGTTTTTGCCATACCAGCCTGAAGACAAAAATCTTTCCTTTGCCTGGTCTTTTCTCACAGTACATGAGCATAGAAGTCCTATGTCATAATTAACAGGATGACAGGTATATATATATTTTTTTTTTAAGAATGAGCTTTTGTATTGTGAATTCTTATAGAAGGTTTTCTTTCCAGGTAAAACTTAGATTCTTACACCAATATCATCCTCAGCACCTTACTCTTCATGGGAGACCATTCCTTTTTCTGAACTCAGGAAGTAAACTACACTTTTTCTTAAAAAGCTCATGTATGGTCTTGGTAGCCTCTCAGTCAGGTTCTGCAAAATGTAATATACAGCTTGTGAGGTTTCCCTTTCCTTGGTATCTATGGTGAGAATATGAAGTTCCACAGTTTGGGTTTCATCAGGTGGTAAAGCCAGCTCATATTTTGCACAGCCAGCAAGACTTGTACAATGAGATCTGAGTTCTGCTAATATTTGCCTTTCTACTCCATTGTAGATAAGATGGGTTTCATAGCTGTACTGATTACCTGTGGCTGCATTAGCTAGAGAGGTTAAACAGGAAAAAAACAGTATGCAGGAAGTGACTGATTGATATCATGCTCCTATTTTTGATAATCTTAGTCTAATTAGACTGATCTTAGACTACCAAACACTGCATGAACTTGATGTGAAAGCTGATCAGTTTTCTACCTCTATTCCCATTCCCAGCTCATCTCTCCTTGAGGATGCAGGAGGAATTCTTAGTTGAAGTGAAACAAACCATCTTGAAAGCATAGTTTTTATTCTGATTGTGCATTTGGGTATGTTTACTTTAGTTGATCTTGCAAACAGTCTGCAGACGCAGTTGTGCAGAATTCTGTTTGCAAACATCTGCCACCATGGGACCAACAGTGTCTTGCTGCTATTTTTCATTTTCTATTTGCCGTGTTCAATTTTGCCAATATTGTGTTCGTTCATGATGAGTTCTTGAAAAAGTATCTCACATGATTGAGTAATTCCTTTGAGTATTTTATTTCAGTTATCTGTACTGTAGAGGTTTTTGTGCTACTAATGTGTTTGTTCTTAAATTGAGGTGAATTTTTTTTTTCTTTAGCATAGCTCTCCATCCACATTTAAGTAGTATATACTAATCAGAAAGCTCATCTGCAAGATCTGGAGGTAGGCACCTAATTCAGTACTAGAGGCATATATGTCCAAGTTGGCTTCTCAGCTCCTTAGCATCTGTGGGAGTGAATTTCATACACTGCTTGAGTGCCTATGTGAGTTTTACACTGTTTTGAAACTTGAATTAAGAAGCTAGGCCTGTTCTCCTTATACCAAATTTCCCATTTCTCCCTAGGTAGGGCATTGGATTTGCTCTAGGATGTAAGTGTAAGATGATTATCCTGTGCTTTAAGTAGCGCACAGAGATGAGGGCTTCACAAAGACCAGCTGACACTTTTTGGATGGTAGTTCACGTGACTCTGGGTTGTAAGCATCACTGCAAATATTCCCCTTAACACAGGGAGGTTGCTCTGAGTGGGCATTTCTGTTGTGACATTATGCCACCCTATAGCAGCTTCATTTGTGTGTGGTTAGAATTTGAAACAGTTAAAAAGGTCATCTGTGGATTAACTAAAGGATATGTATGCAACCTGTAACAAATACTGTCATGTACACCATGTGGCTGATACCAGCTGTGCATGCATTTGGCTTGAGCTCAGCAGCAAGTCCCTTACCTCAGGCTGTGGGCTCTCCCTGACACTATCTTCTCTGACACGCTCTCACTGGCTGTGCAGGAAGACTGTGGTATCTGCAGTGCTCTTCTCCAACCCTGTAGTTTTATTGTCCTCTTATCCTGTGTTCTCCTTGAAAATAAATTTTTTGATACTTAGATGGATATAGTTAATGTAATTATTAATATTATATATAATATGTGGCCCAAGACAATTTGTCTTCACTCAGTGTGGCCTAAGTAAGACAAAAGGTTGGACACCCATGAATTAAATCTTTTCTGATGAGCACACTTCCTGGGACAACTAATGACAGTTCATTGTGTTACAGCTGTGAGTTGATTTCTGCACCTACCACTGTTCTTTCTCCACTCAAATATGCATATCTATTTAGGCTACATTTGCAAAGCAGCCTTAACAATGAAATCTGGGGGTGTTTGTATGTTCAGTGCTGTTCAGTCCTGCACTCCTTAGACTGCTTGACGGTCTTACTGCTTTTGGGCTCATCTTAGTTCTCTCTTGCCCCTTGTTTTTTTTCTGGATGGTTGTTTTGCACCAGAGGATTAATTGGTGTGTGGGTGTTTGAATACTGCTATTTGCTGTTTTTTAAAGGAATTCTAGCCCACCCATGGGGTTACTACAGCAGGAATTCATACCTGTGCTACAGCCCAGCATACAGACTGCTGACAGGTACCAAGTGGAAAAACCCCACTCATAGTGTGATGTGTTTTGTCTACATGTTTTACTGCCCATGGTTTTCAGCAACTTATTATTCAATATCTTTTTTTTTTTTTTCCCCTCCATTTGTGCCTACATTGCCTGGCAAATCATGTTGTTCTATTTAACTTTTTCTTTTATTTTTCCCATAAATTGCCAGTATCTGTGTCCTTTCAATTTAATAAATCACTTTTTGAATAAAACAAAAGTAGAAATTGGCCAAAACAATAGCGATGTTCAGTCATGTACTTGCAAGCGCATAACCTTTTCAAGATAACACTGGATCCATTTGTAGATACTTCTTGTCAGCTGAGCTGTTATGAAATGTTTTCTGTTGTCCAGGCATTACGTGACAGACATCTTCAAGAGTTCTGCTGTCTTGCTCTGTAGCTGTAGGTTGTTAGAACCTTTAGGTTGTAACTGTAACATAGCACTCACCTGCCAGCAATGTTTAAGACAGTGAAGTGGAAAATGACTTAGCCTGTAAACTGAGGATCCTAGAGTGTTTTCAGTGCAGTTTTGCTTTGCCCAGCCTAGCTCTAGTCTTCCAGTAGCCTCTTTGCCTTTTCCATGTGTAACAGAGGTCTCTGCTGCCTCAGCAGAAGGAGAGTGACTGGGAACAGAATTTGACTTCAACAAGTTTCCTCTCAAATTCTGGAATTGGTGTTTTAATTGAAGGTGGAATGCTATTTTTTTGGTTAGGGCAATTCCTAGACTTTGCCATTCTTCATTTCCAGCACTGGTGTGCCTTCACCATTTGTTTCCTTTCTGTCTCTCACTGTGCATGCTGGGTATGGTCCAGGTCTTCACTTCTTATTTCTGACTCAGGACTCCTCTCAAAGCTAACATTTTTACTTTTCCTCTCTCATTTGTTTTTATGCTGTTCCTTTAGTGGTGCTAAGGCTTTCATTTCAGGACATACCCTTTGCCTCCTGGACCAAGTGTGGCTTGCAGGTAGATGCTAAGAAGTTTGGGTCTAAATGTATGGAGTTCTGGATCAGTGTGAGTGGAGTCTGGAGCACTGCAGAACACTGTTCTATGGACAAGACTCCAGCTATTGAACATAACAGGCCAGCATGAGGAGCAAGAGCCATTAATAAGGAAGGCCTTTTCCAGGGCAGTAAACTGAGTTTCACCAGCCAGAAGTGCTTTAACTTGCTCAGTTAGCAGCCCTTTTGTTCTGTTAGAAAACAATTCTTGATCTTCTGCTTAAAATACTTCCCTGGTATCTAGTATCTCCCTAAGAGCTCACTTCTACTGGTGCACACTCAGCCGGGCTTCATTTCTGCACTTTGTGTCGTGAAGGCACTGTACTCTGTACTGTGAAGAGTTCACTGCACCTTGCATTAATTGGTACCCATAGGATTCTGTGCTTCCTATGTGCACCCTCCATGCAAGGAGAACATCATAAAAAGCTAGGTTAACAAAACACTTTCTCCCGTTATGCAGAACTGCATTGTTTTCTTTCCTAACAGCCACTATAACCAAAGCATTGAAAGCATAGTCACTTATAGAACTCCTATCTTTTGGAACACTCTTACACTATGAAATACTTACTTCAATAGCCAGTACAAGCTTCAGATCTCCCTCTATAAACTGAGGTATGATAGATGTGCAGGTAGTGACATGTAGTGCCTTTTAAATTTCTGTAGTGCTGCAAATAACCCTGATTTGGTTTTTGTCTCTCTTTCCTTCATGACTTAAGGCATCACACAGTTACCCGGGGTATAACTAAAGGAGTGAAAGAAGACTTCCGCCTGGCCATGGAGCGCCAAGTCTCACGCTGTGGGGAAAATCTCATGGTGGTCTTGCATAGGTTCTGCATTAATGAGAAAATACTGCTCCTTCAGACTCTGTCTTGAATGGACTGGATCATGATGCACCGTCTCCCACGGAGAGAGAGGCTTTTAGCTATCCTGACAGCAGCAGAGCAGTAGAAAAGTCGCTTGTCTAAAGGTACAGAAGTTCCCTGCAAGCAATAAGTTCTGCAGTACAAGAACACAGCTCAGCATTTGGCCACTGCTTGGTTTCCTTGTGAAATCAGATTGAACTCTATAAATAAAACTTGGTTTAAAAAGCCTTCTGTTATTAGTTGGTTCTGTTTTTTTACCTTTTCATAGGCGTTATGCTATGGTGTGTCTTATTTTCTTCCATATACATGCATAGAGAACAGAAGAAAGTACTTCAGGCTTTTTATTAGCATTAGTTTGGAAATCAAAACAGAAGTGAGTTGACAAGTATCTTACACAGAGATTAACTGGCCTGTTTCGTTTCTGGCTGAATCCCACCTGTATTGCTGGTTTTTATTTTCAGAGTTCTCATCCAAGTCCAGTTACAAGGAAGAAGTCCAGTTACAAAGAAGATTGCTCTGAGTGAACTTCTGTATCAAAGTGCTTGGCCCTTCTCCACTCCAAGTGTAGCATGTGAAATTCAGACTTCCTCTATGCTGGAGGTTTGTAATACAAAGCCCAGAACATATGTAAGTGAACTGCTAAACCTGTAGCAGCTGCAAGCCAATTAATACCCCGTTAGAAGAGGTCTTCAGCAGTAGGCTTCTGCAGGATGCTGGGGGATTGATCTCAGCCCAGATAACAGCAAAAGGCAAACAGATGAGCCTAAGGCCCACAGGCAGTCCTGAGCTTTCCTCTGCAGTTACTGCACTACTCACCCCAGTGCAGAGCTGAGGACACAGCCAGTGATACCTTGTCAAAGAGAAAATGGTTCTAAGGGACAGGCTGCCTGGAAGCTGATGTCTCAGTTGGAACAGAAGCCAACTACGATCCCAGATAGGGGCTGGGGGGGTGGCCTGGCCCTTCTCTGTGTTGCTCTTTCCCTTTTTCAACATGTGGAGTACCCCTGTCAGCAGGCATGGCCTTGAATCCAGGACTAATGATCTCTCTCATTTCTTCTTTCTTCCTTTTCCTCTTGAAGTAACACAAGGCTTACTGGAACTTCCTCAAAAACCACCCAGCTCAAGTAGGTATAACTGTGAGGGAGCCGACATGTAGGCGATAACCGTTTTGTAGAATTCACCTATTAAAGTTGATCCTTTTTTCTCTTATGCACAGATCTTGGATGTTGTTTCACTTTAGTATGCAGGGGGCATCTGCAAATCCAGTCATTTCTCCCTCCCTCCACAAGAGGGATATGACATAGCTGGACCAAATGTGTGCCCATAGCTGGTGCTGAGATATAGCAGGTGCCAAGAGCTTTTACAAGCCTCAGCTTCTGATTTGGGTGCCTTGTCACGTGCAGTGACAGTGACCATAGTCCCTTCTGATAATCCCTTGCAATCACCACCAAGCTCCCTTACAGTTCCTTTCATGAGCAACATCTGGCTGTCTTTAAATACCCAAGAGATGCAATATAGTCATTTTCTCTCTACAAAAGTAGGAGATCAGTAAAATATTTTAAAAGTGCAGTAAGTAGAAATAGAGCAACTGCAACAGATTAATAAGTTTTAGCTAAATACAAAAATATGGTCCTTAAGTGACATAAAATTATGATTGCAAATCCGTGGAAATGTAAACTTGCACGAGGATCCCTTTTTATTAATGCAACCCAGCAGAATTGGCAACATTTCAGGCTAATCCATCTTAGGTCTTTGCCCCAGCAGCACGTAGGCCTACTTGACCACCTCCATCAGATTTTCCAGAATATCTTTTTCCTGTAAAGTATATATGATATTATGACCCAAAGAGTTGTTGCAGTGAGGTTTTGAGTCAGATGCTCTGCATGGGATTGAGTATCTTGCATCTTCCACTTGAAAGGGAAATAGTTTTCAAACACTTCGTGTCCAATGTAGACCAGGATTGAGTTCATTCCTGAAAGTAAGCACAGGTCTTAGCCCCAAAAGAGCAAGCAGGGGCTTGCTGCAGAAGAAGCAGGCATAGGCATGCCAGGCTTATGAAATGGAATGGCAGTGAAACAATAACAGCCAATCCCAGCAGCTAATGTTCCTTGCCTCAAGGATGCTATGCACGTGTTTGCTTTCACACATCGTCTGAGGGACTTAAGCACTGAAAATGTTTATTGAAAACAAACATAGATATCCTATATGCTAAATTGAAAATACAACCAGATCGATCCTCCCGCAATTTTACTGGCAAGAATAATCACAGTTATTGTCTTTAGAGTGGCTGGGGGCCAACCTATTTGTTCAGATCTACTGCCTTTCCAAACAAATGCTGACTGCCCTTCAAAGCTTCGGGATTTCTGGTAGGAGATATGATACCATGCTGTTACTCTACCCATCTTCCTGTCCAGATACCAAAGCTGAATAAATGTTCCCCATGCTGTGGGTTTGCACTCTGTCTCTGTCCTCAAATGTTTGTCACGAGCCCAGTGTGGTTAAAACCACAACGGGATGCTTTGGGAGACAGGCTTATCTAAAAACACAGAGAGAACCTATGTGGCTGCCCAGGGGATTTTGTTTTCCACATCTTCAGAAGTGGTAGTACTCTGCTGACAGGCCTTTGAGTTTCCCACTAAGTTAGCAAAGTCTCTGCAGTCCTCTCCAAACCAACTGCGAGCCAGCTGCGGTATTTTGCTTGGTGCTAGGCAGCTGCTCTCTGAACTCAAGATGAAACTTAAAACAATCATGTGGCAGCAGCAGCTTCCAGTCCTTGTTTAAATACTGGCAGTCCATCTCCCTTACATTTCCAGTCTAGTCTCTAAGTTCTGTGCAAAAATTCAGCTCAAGCTAACCATTTTGACCTCCTTCAAGGTACCTCATTCAAAATCTCAGCTCCTTCGAAGGCAAAGGAGGTACAGAAACAGAACAATTCAGAAAGAACTGGAAGGAATGTGTTTCCTGCTGTGCTTTCACTGACCTGGGTAGAAAAATGGAGTACCTGACCACAGTCTCTTGACATCCACAAGGTAATACATCAGCAATAAGAGGATGAAGGCAAAGCAGCTCATGGTTGTCACATATGATGTCGACCTATGAACATTTTCAATAGGAGGTTAGAGAGGTAAGTGGTCCATACAGATCACAATACAAGAAAGGGAAAACTGGTAAAATAATACTTTAAGAAACTCATACTAAAAGCTCTCAGCTTACCATAAATTCTTGTTTATGGGAATAAACCCTTCTTCTTTAGAACATTTTGTCAAGATAGCAGAAATAATTCCCTGCAATAAAAAAGTTACTAAAGTTTATATAACCACTGCAACATTTCAGACAGTTTGTGTTGAACAAGACAAGTCGATTAAAAAGCTACCCAGTAATACTTAGACCACACTAGGTGAAATAGCTTACCATTACTAAGCTCCAGACTAAGAACCGGCTCATAATCTGTTTGTGCTGGTCTTTGTATGACAAGATAATTTTTCCCGCCTAGTACAAGCAGAATACAAAAAGCGAATTAAGGCCTGCAAATATATCTGGCTCTCAAAATGTAATTGCATTGGCTACAGGCTCCCTGTGCTAAGGCAAAGGACACAAAACGGTTTATATCAGCTAAGTGTCTGAAAGGCTGAGAAACTGAAACTTTGCAAAGAACATACACAGATGGGAGAAATACCTAAATGCAAATTACTCAGCAGCAGAGGTACCCCTCATATCCCTTTTCTACTCTGTTAATACTGAAGAATGGGATGAGCAACTTTGTTAGGACAACACTATGACTCAGACTCCACCTCCCAACCCTCAGCAAGGGAATGCACAAAGGAACAAACTGATGCTGACTCCCTGACCAGGCCAAACAGTTTCTTGGCACTGTATCCATCCCAGCCTGCTCAGAGCTCATGTTGCTTTTCAAGGTTAGATTCCACTTCTTTGATACCCACCTTAGGCTATGTGGCCTGAAAGCATTGCTCTAGAAAAGATTTTGTTAGAGCCAGTCTCAATCACAAGTAAAACAAGTTGCCTCCCCACTTCCAAGATGCTCTCAAATTTTCCCATGCAACACACAGAAAAAAAAAAAGGTACCTGCAGTCCCAGAAATGCCATTAAAATGGTATTTATGGTCCCCAGGATCCCTTCAGGATCATATGGCACTGTTGTTTGGTAAAGCACCTTAAACAGAGAGCAGTTATTACAAGGTAACCAAGCAACCAGTATCCTTTCTTTTCCAGCCTCCTCTTCAGCACACACATCTTTCCCAAGCACCTCCTCACAGCTGCACTTGGTGGCAGCCTGCAGCTTCATACTGCGGACCAAAACCTACTTACATTGCAAGAGGGATGCTGATATATATGCTTTTCTCCAAGAACCAAACGATCAATGTAACCAGCTGCTCCTCCAGTGCAGTTAGGATAGTTTCCAAAATCTCCAATGCCCCCAGGACCAAGATAGCCCCTAGGACAGAAACAAACAAGTTAGAGCATTGATGCTAGCTATCCTCTCTGGCCAGAGGCAGGCACACAGTGAAATGCAGGTCCTGTGTGACAGCTGGTCTCAAGGGTATGGGCAGGAACCTAAAGCAAAGCTTCAGTTCAGCCCTGGCTGTCTAGCTGGCTGCTCTACCTCCTCTACAGGCGCTGACCCAGGACTCGAGATGATGTTGTGATGATTGTATATTGCTGTACAAAGGCCTGAGAAAGACTGTAAGCCTCTTCTACTGACAGAAGCAATGATGTCACCTTTTCACCCCAGTTATTTTAATACCAAAGTAAAAGCTTCTTTTATATGATAAATTCTTCCCTTTGGCCTGCTGCCCTTAGAGCTTTCATCTTTGTCCTATCCCTTTAACTGTTTTTTCTCCTCCCACACAGAAAATACTTAGTATGATGCCCCACAGAAAGCAGTCTGAGTGCAGTCTTACCTGGGACAACCTGGCACTGGTAACAAAAATGTCAGGCACAGCCAAATCACTTCTAATGTCAGAATGAAGATCCACTGTGGCCAGAAGGGGAGAACATCCTGCAGAGCAGGACATGACATCTCCTGCATGAGATGGAGGGAAAAGGAAATATTAACTTGCAAGTGAAAAACATGCCCCTAGGGACATCCTGTACTTCTTGACAGGCAGATCCCCAGATACAAGAGAGGGCTGTTTTTGTTGAAAACTGGGCTCTGCCAATGGACCTTTCATCTTCATAGATGATTTCCAGACACTTAATTCTTTGAGGAGGGGGATAGGAAACAAACCAAAACAAAAACCCACAATGTTTTTCAGCTTGGAAAATGTCACAAGGAATTTTGAGTCTTGAGTAGAACAAAGGCTTTTGGGAAAACAGATTCCAGAAAAGCCAAAAAGCAGTATTACTTTCCCCTGCTGTGAAAAACCACTGCCAAAATTAACTGGACAAAACAGAGGCCGCAGGATTCAGCATAGAGATGCCCGTCCCTGCGGTCCCTTGGCGGTGGAAAGTCATCAGAAATGCCTGGGAATGTCTGCTTCTAAACACCATCAAGAGGGATCAGTGAAATCCTCAAATAAAGCAAAGATAGACATGATAACATGCAGAGGGGGACACTGAAAGGTGTGTGTTCCCTGACGTTTTCACCAGGTCACACTGTGTGGCACACCAAATAAGATGCTACATGTTCTTTATACTCAAACAAGAGCAAAAACTCTCAAGTCTTACTCCAGTATCATGTGTTACCTTCCCTTGTAACTTACCAAAGTCCCACTGTCAGCACCAGCTCTTGTAAACAGGAGTTCAAGAGCAGCAACCACTAGATATGTCAGTCCCAGTCTCTGGAGTACTCCGGGGATGCGCAGATTTTCCCAGGACACTGGAAAAAATACATGCAGTGTGAAAGAGAAACAGACACGGGCTCCTTCATGAATACGAAGCCACTCTTCCCCAGGCAGATCTGAGAGCCGCTGCACCTGCAGGTGTGTGGGGCACCTCCATTCTGCCACTTGACAGTCTGTAAATTGTAACCCCGGGCAAGTTCAACACTAAGACGATAAACGGTGCCCAGCACAGGGGTTAAATAGAAAGAACTGTGTCAGTCTCCTGTAGGAGACAGCCCAGCCAAAGAGGCAGAACAACGGAAATAGGGTTTCGCTCACATGCTCCAAGGCAGTAATTAGGATTCACAACTATGACTCCCAGCAGGATTAGCAGAAAACTCCTCCAGAGGATTTTCCCAAGCACCTTCTGCTTAGAACTTCCCCACCTCAGCATGGAGCTCAGCGACAGTGATATTGATGTGCCCATGATGAACACAAACCTACAGAACAGAGAGAGGATACAAAGCAGCTAAGAGCATTCAGCTGCTCTACAGGTTCATAGGGACCTTGCTGTCATCAAGAGGGGCAGGTTCCTAACAGCTGTTCAACACAAATTCAAAGGCAGGGAGTATGCAATGTTCCCCTGGCAACCCTTAACATCACTTGACACACTATTCTTCAGGAAGACCTACCATGGAAAAACCAGGTCTGCCACTGTTAATCCTACAAAAGAAATAAGAAAAAACACATTACTTTCCTCAAAACTTTCCTAAACTTTAACAACATTATTGATGAGTTTCCAGAGGAACTGCAGGCTGTTTGCAGTCATTTTATGCCCCAAAATCTAAAAAAATTTATAAGCAAAACATAGAAAGATCCAATCACCTTGTTTCACTGCTTTAACCATTCCTTAAAAACAGGTTCATAACTGTCTTAGGAAAGATTTCAGGACAGGAATCCTTGCTATTCTCCACCGGGGCAACACACTGCAGAACCCCTCCCCCATCAGCTTGCTGGTTGCACAGCATCAAGCACCGCAGCCTTGACTATAGCACTATTTAATGACCATGGTTCTTAAAAGCTAAAAATATTATACTATGTCAAAACTAACAAGTTTACAAACAGATTGTGATTTGAAATCATTGCGTACGCATTGCTTCTCCCATTAGCCTAACAGGCTAGATACTGTACTGATGCAAACCAGCAGAGCATCCCAGTCTTCAAATGAACAATGCAGCAGGTAACCCAATCTAGATATTGAACTTAAAATGCAGATTAGCTGTGTCTCAACTGTACTTTACCATTCCAACTCTCATGTTTGAAGAACCAGTATTTTCCTCCTCCATAGTTAACAAACACCATAATTATAAGAGAGAGGCTAAAAAGAAACAACGAAAACACAGAAAGTACCACATGTCAGTGAAATAAATATGTACAAACACAGTTAACATTTATTCCATTAAAACATTTCCAACTGTGAGATGTAATGTAGTTGATTTTCAAAGAAAGACTACATACGAAGCTTCCAGTACTGCTGAACAAGAAGCAGTATTTCAAAGATCGTGGTAGTGAACTGAAGTAAGCACCTTCACATTGCATTTTCATGCTGAATGTAGGTTGCTCTTTTCCACCATGAACCACAACCTTAACATTTCCTCAAATTAGATCTATAGCAATGCTTCAACAGTAATAATTAAAATTTTGATTATCGTTCAAGGGAAATGCTTTTGCAGTTCCACTGCTACATATTTCCATATACAATCAATCTGTCTTTGGACAAATCTCCCACCCCTTGGGAGAGCTGCTTTTGGGCAAGGTTTATGCTCACCCTCGGAACGTGTCCAGAGAACGCAGTCGTTGCCGAGAGGTTGCACACCACAGACGTGGGGAAGGATCACTGCCAATGGAGTCTGTGGTGCTTGGGGACCCCAGCTCCTGAAGGAATAAATCGGACACAAAAAAAGCAAGTCAGTGGCTGGCTATGGAACTGCATGGGTTTGCACACCGTGTTTGTCCTGGTTCTCCCCATCTTCCTTTTCTTTTTGCCTCCCCACTTGCTATTTCTAACCCCCTAGTGGCTCTGTAGTGCGGCAGTAGTATTTGACAGGAAAATGCAGATGCTCTGTACTCCACCTTTGATCAGGGTGGAAACAATAATCAATGAGAAAATCTTATGTTTGAGATTTGTGGGAGCTGGGTTCAGTCCAAATCAGCCACAGACTTGCCATCCCTGTGAGGGCAGCTCTACAACTGAGCTGAGCAGATCCAGCTGCTGACTCTCATCAACAGGATCAGTCCCATCCCATCCCATCAGCACTTGTATGACACACAGAGAGACCATTCAGGGAAATAAACCAGCAGAAAATGAATATTTTTAAAAGCAGGACTGGCTTCTTTCCAGACGGGTTCCCTAAACCACTCTGGTCAGCTCTAGTAGCAACATTGCTTTAACATGGATAACTGCAGATAAGCAACTTCAAGAATTGCCCCAGAGCTATGCTCCCAGTTCTCCTGACTCCATGCAGGTTCAGACCTCCTAGTATGAAGCCCAGACTGTGACATTCCATCTACATTTTAGTATAAAACATGGCCCACAGAAATGCCAACTCTAGGGCTGTCAAAGGAATCTTGATTTAAGCTCAGCTCCCATGAGAATTTCTATTGTGCTGCTAGCAAACGCACAAGCACTTCAACCCCACCCTTATACTACTTGTGTCAGATGGGGACAGTTTTCACAGATGCATGTCCTTCAAGGGAACTAAGGAGGCAGAAAGTTAGATATTCCCAGCTTGCGAGAGCACTGTGAGGAATCCATAACTCCCACCTGAAAACCCAGCCCAGCACTCTCCATCAACATAAAAATTCCTGTCTGACACCAATACAAGATTTGGCAAAGGCAACAGGCACAAGAAGATGGCAAATAACAAGTAATCCCCCAGATGCCCAGACAGCATGCGTTCTTCTGAGGTTAAACCACCACCACCAAATGCAAATGAAAGGTACTTCAGTCACTCACAGAATTAATCAGACGATCAGTTTCCCTAGGGTTCAGTTTCTTGTAAACCCAGTTTCTGACTGGACCAATTCTGAAAATTAGTAACAGTTTAAAAGACAAAACAAACAAAAATTGGCTGCTTCATAGCCAATTCCGTCTTAATGTCAACTATTCAGTAGTATGAATCAAAAGCTGGGATGACCCCTATCCACGTTTCTCCAGTTGATGTATGTAATACTGATATACAACCAGTACCTGTGACCCAAGTTACATCCATTTATCTAATGACATTGCCACAAGCTCAAGTTTGGGACCTCTACTCTTAGGCTGTCCACTGATAAGGCTCAGTACACATGAGATAAGACCACAGATGTTAAAAATGCTTAGGTCCCACTGACTTGTACTGCTGACTTGTTCCTAGGAACAAGTCACAGGAGGGTAAAGCAGAGTGTGCATCAGCTTACGGCTGATGTCAGCTGCTCTCCAGAAACTGCTCTGCACACGAGCTAGCAAGCTATAAGATAACCCTCAGGAGAAATCGCATCACTCTGCATTTGTCAATGCACGGACAGCTAGCACAGCTTGACCTGTACATGGCAGCCTGGCAGCAGGGTCTTACCTCCAAAACACTACCACACTACTTTTAAATGGGTGACCCTACCTCGTGTATGAGGAGATGTTACCACACTGTTCACTTACTTCATAACAAGGCGACAGATGATCAGGATAGCAAGGATCCCCGAATAAACCAGGAAAGCAAAGACGATAGCTACATGGAAAAGAGAAGAAAACAACTCTGTATCTTACACAACAAAACCGTTCATTGGCAGGGGTTTGCTCTACTGTGATACAAACACAACAACAAACTCAACCCACCATCCATCACACCACTCTCTCCACAGAATTTGTATCCCCA
The DNA here is from genome assembly GCF_019238085.1 of Lagopus leucura. Classification (NCBI taxonomy): domain Eukaryota; kingdom Metazoa; phylum Chordata; class Aves; order Galliformes; family Phasianidae; genus Lagopus; species Lagopus leucura. The sequence goes on along the minus strand of NW_024962264.1, from coordinate 14,552,289 downwards.
GCCCGAGTCCCAAAAGAGAAAAAAAAACAAAACCAAAGCAAGCTAGCAATCAGTAACTGCACATCTTGGCATAAAAAGGGCAAAATAAATGCGCACTGAAGCAATAGTGAAGGAAGAGTTGATGTGCCATATGTTCTGATGAAAAAACTAGAGATTCAGAGATAGCCTCAATGAGAAGAGGACAGGGAGATCGCAGTAACATTTGAAAGTGTGAAGGATTTTTCTTTATAGCTGGAGAACTGGAAGTACTGAAGAAAAACTTAATATAAAGGAGAGGAATGGAAGAGATGAGAGCTTAAAGAAGGCCCAGGAAGGGAGATGAACAAAAGAGTAAGACAGCAGGTTTAAAATTAAAAGCACAACAAAACAGAAATCCAAACACTATGGTTTGTTTCCTGTTTTGTGAGAGAAGCAGGACAGAGGGAAGAACAAGGGTCCCGTGTATTTTCAGAAACATGGAGGGAAAGAGGAACTAACGATGATAAAATTTCCCTGTGGATAAAATACCCACTGATTTTTGTGAGGCTAATTTCTGCTCCAAAAATGTGAAAAGACCTTATCCTAGCCAGGGCCTTCAGGCAGAGATGTAAAACATAAGCAGGCAAAACACTGAGAGAGAAGACGTGCAGGCCCATTGCACATTTCAACACAATGCAGGTAGCTACAGAGGCATTTTAGGTAGCTGGCTTTATTGAGAAACATGCATGTTACAGAATGAAAGAGGAAAGCTGAACATTACATACGGAGGTAGCTGTTGATGGGGCCTTCATTGATGACTATGTCACAAGAAATGGTTTTGGCACTTGTGCTTAGGGTCTTTACTATTAGGGAGTAATTGCCAAACTCTCCAAAGTGATACTGAATTCTGCAAAGGAGAAGAGAGACAGAACTTGCTGCTCCATGTAGATAACAGGGCATCACTCAGAAAGCTGAAGAGCGAGCAGCACCCTTCCTGAGCTCACATCACCCATTTCCTCGCACCACTGCCTCTATGCTAGTGAGATCAGGCCCCGGCAGGAGCCAGCCCCACACCCCGACCCACCCAGCGTCTCAATGGTCACGAAAGATGTGAAGGGCTGCGATAAATCTCAGTCGCAGCGCGGCGGAAACAAAAACCCAGCAGCACGGAGGGAGAGCCAGGGCGGTGGCACCTACTTGCAGAGCTCGCTGCCGGCCCGGGAGCCGTTGAGCAGCAGGCTGAGCGGATGCTGGGTGTCCACCACGGCCGCCGCGCCCGGGCCCCCGTCGCTCGGCGGGACGACGGCCAGAAGCTGGTAGGAGCACTGCGGAGGAAGCGGAGAGTGAGGCGAACCGGGCCGCAGGCCGCGGGCTAGTCGCCGCGCGCTAGTCGCCGCGCGGCTCGGCGCGCTCACCCGGTGGCAAGCTGCGGAGCGGACGGCCAAGCGGAGGCCCTGCGCAGGCAGCTCGTTGCGGACCAGCAGGAGGGCCTGGTCCATCTTGAGCGGCGGCGGCGGCGGCCCGGCAACGGGGGCCTCTCCGCGCGACTGCGTGCGGCCCGGCGCTAGCAGCAGCGCGCCCAACGCCGCCGCCACGGCCGCCGCCAGCGCGACCGCCATCGTTCCGCCGAGCTCCGCCCCGGGGCGGCGCCGCTCCGAAAGCGGGCTCGGCGCCGCGGCCCAGTCGGGACGGCCGGGAGCGTCGGGCCGGGCCGCGCTCGGAGCGTGGCCTGCCGCCGCTACGTACCGCGCGGCTGGGCGGCACGGGGAGGCGGTCGTGCGGGCTGCCATGAAACGGCCCCTTAGAGCCGTGCGCTGCGGAGGGAGCTGGCACCCCCCTGTCTTTCACAGGGGAGATGGACAAGAAAGCGCATTTCGTGCAAAGAGACTTTCCTCTCAGGGAGGCGCCTTCGCTGCTGCCGGTGCTGCTGCTGGTGGCGGCGCTGCTCCTGAACGCCCTGCTCTACCTGTACCTCGGTAACCCGCACGGCTCTTCGGGCCGTACCGACGCCGAGCCCAGCCTCTGCCCTTACGGGTCTTTCAGACTCGGGCCGGTGAAAAACTGCTCCCCCTGGCTCTCCTGTGAAGCCATCGATAGGGAAGTCAGAAAACTCAAATGTGTTGGCGAAGGAGCCGTGAAAAAGGTGAGTTGGGTTATCCTTACTTCTTTCCAGTGAATCAGCTAGCGAGGGCTTTCTTTGTTAGCTGCCCACGCTGCTTTGTTAGCTGCCCTTAAAGCAGCTGAAAGCCTTTGGCTACGAGTAAGGTAAGAACAGGCAGGAGAAACGTGACTGCGGCCAGTACCTCACACCAAACAACACCAGGCTGTGCGCGCAGCACCGCAGAGATGGGTGGAGCGCTTCGCATGGTGCAACTGCGCACAGCAAGTCTGGCTGGGTGCTATGAAGTCATTCCGTCCCTTACTTCATCCAGTCCAATGAAAGCTTAGGAAATCGTGAGCCATCCTATGCTGTACAAAATCAGGAAGGGCTTGCTGCGACACGTACGTGCAGCAGGTACGGCAAAGCCCAGAGGCTTTGCTGCTGACACAAACACTGTGCGGTCATGCACCAGCATAGGACTGACCGCACTGGGTGACTGTTGTTTGCGGCTGTGACTGAGCATTCACTCGGATGCCACATGGTAACAGTCAACGGAGGAAGGCTTTCCACATGTCTTATACATCTCTTCTCTGTCCTCAGGTCTTTCTTTCTGAGTGGAAGGAAAACAAAGTGGTCATTTCACAGCTCACCAAACCGGAGCTGAAGGAGGACTTTCTCCACGGACTGAAGATGCTGAAGGCACTACAGAGCAAGCACGTTGTCCGACTGCTGGGCTACTGCGAGAAGCAGTTCACAATCCTCACCGAGTACCACCCTCTAGGCTCCCTGAGGGGTTTGAATGAAACTCTGCACATCCCCAAGTACAAGAGCATGAACACTTGGCATCGAAGGCTGATGCTCGCTATAGACTATGTGAGCATAATTCGCTACCTGCACAGCAGCCCTCTGGGCACCTTAGTGATGTGCGATTCGAACGACCTGGACAAGGTGCTCTCGCAGTATCTTCTAACGAGTGACTTTCACATCCTGGTGAATGATTTGGACGCTTTGCCTCTCGTGAACAGGAGCGCCGGCAGGCTGGTGAAGTGTGGTCATCGGGAGCTCTGGGGAGATTTTGTAGCTCCTGAGCAGCGTTGGCCCTATGGAGAGGATGTGCCATTTGATGATGACCTTATGCCCCCATACGATGAAAAAACAGACATCTGGAAAATCCCGGATGTCTCCAATTTTTTCTTGGGCCACGTTGAAGGCAGTGACATTGTGCGACTGCACTTGTTTGACATCCATGCGGCATGTAAGAAGAAGGACCCAGCAGAAAGGCCTTCTGCCCAGGAGATCTTAGACACCTACAAGAAAGTTTTAACTCTGTTGATTCGGGAGGCAGCCATGCCTGGTATTAGGGAAATGTTATAGCAAATCATGAGACAAACGGTGGACTGAAGTTGATGTTCTTATTTATTTAGCTTGCCTGAAGGGCAAAATCCCTGTCCCTTCAACTGAGAAGATAAAAACAACTGACTTTGTATTTTACCTTTTGATTAAAAATTACCTACCCAATGCTGAAGTTGTGCACCTTTCCCATTGGCATGTTTAATCTATTACTGCAAGAGGAGGAGGAAAAGAAATTAAGTTTTGAGAATGAGGGAAATTTCTCAAGAAGCAGAATTTTTCTTTTGCAATATTCATTATAAAAACTCCCCTTTCAAACACAAAACATTTTTGTACAGAAAGAGTTTAAAAAAGAAAGAAATACAGTCCTACTTAAACAGCTCTGTGCTGATTCCAGTGGCTTTAGCCCATGTGTTGTGCACAAAGTCCTCACCCACTTCCCCATGGAGCAAAAGCAGTGGGCGTTCAAAAATGAGTACAGTTCTCTTCAGGTTTTGGTGAGCCCTGATGCCACCTTCCCAACCACCATATCCCTGCTGGATGGGATATTCCATGGGCTGCTTTCGGAGCCATGCAGCCATTGCTCTGTGGTCCCTGTATCCCACTAAACAAACATGTTCCTAGTTTGTAGGCCAGCAGATGATAGAGATACGGCTTAAACATGCATGGTTTTGGTTTTGAAACATTTGCCCCTACAGTGTTCTCAGCAAGGTTCTTTGGAGATGAGGGTTCAGGAGTCCTCTCGCTCTTTTTTAATCCACAGGAAGTGTGAGCTCTTTGGAAGAGGGCTGAGTGTATCTTTTATGTATATTCATTTTGTCCCTTTTGCACTCACTTTTGTGTTCACTGAACATAATGAATGGATGGAAGGAGAAAGAACAGGGAATGGGAAGAGAACATGACCTCCTTCCACAGCAAATTGTGCGTTGGAAAATAAAAGCCTTACATTCAGAGTAAACAACTCTGTCAGGCCTGAATTCAAGATGTATTCATCAGGAAGAAAAAAAAGAAAAAAAAAAGGCTGCTGCTTTGTTCAGTGAGTTGAGGAGAAAGCTCCTGGTACCAATATGATGGTACAGCCTGTAACAGGTACCAACCGCTGGAGGGAGAGTATAATGATGCCTTAATTCTGCAGTAGGCCCTGTTTGATGAGATTGGGATTGAATTGTGCTCTTGGTGGAAAAAACAAAAACAAAAACAAAATGGGAATACTGTGAATGAGATGTGGATGCTACCATTAGTAGAGGACATTTATACTATGGAGTAGGCCTTTGGAAGGCCTAAGGGCCTGGGACAGCTTTTTTCTTGTCTTTACTTGAGAGGTGAGTTGCAAGCAGAGAAGTACACTGTCCTTTCTGCTGAAGAGTTTGTTTCTGTTCCTTGTCACAGTGATAGTCCACTTCATCTAAACAATCTATAACTGAACTGAGAAAACAGGTTTTTTACTTATGTTCAACTGCATGTGTTCTTTTGCTATAAAATTTCATTGTAAATGAGAAGACTGTCCTGTAAATGACAAAATTCCTATCTGATTTCTTATAATGCTAGCAAGAGTTCTTTCAAAGCTGGTCATTATGGTTTTTCTTTCCCAGTGGGCAGTCTATTTTCTTAATTTAGCTGATTTTGCCATTTTCCAGCTGTGCAGTTCTGCCAGCAGAGCTCTTCCTGGCAGCTTTCCTATTCACGTTGTCAGAAATTGAAGCTCCAAAACAGAGCAGTTTTGCAGTTGGATACTTCATGTGTATTTTGGACTTTGATTCAAAGCACCTTCAAGAAAGGTGTGGAGAAAAAAAAACACAGTCCCTGCTGTAATTGTGTAAATCATCCCATGAGTTATTAATAGGGTTATCCAGGGTTTTACAGTTCCAGCATGAAGCTAGGATGCGCAGGTGTTGGAAAAGCATCCTACTGTGGCTGTTCAAGGCAGATCCTTTGCTTTTCCCAGAATAGCATGTGTTTCTTTTTGTTAGCCCTTATGTGTACCTGGAAGGAAAATCAGCATCTGATGCCTGTGAAGTAAACACACCATTTGTCTTGAATGGCAGTAGCAAGGACAGTCGAGAAGAAACTGCCAAGCTTCTCATGCTGGTCGCTTGCTGCTTGGATTCTTGCTCTGCTGTGTAGTACTGCGCCTTGCAAGCAGCCATATGAATTTCAGAGTGAAAAATAAATGGGGACAAAATCTGGTTCTGAATCTTGCCTTGGACATCTCTCTATTCCTGGGTGAAACAAATTTTATAAATGGTGTCTCCCTAACATTCTGCCTTAACACTGTGTCCTTCATATGCCTCTTCCCTGCTCCCTCCTACTCAGCTTCTGTGTTCTCCAGCAAGAATAAATTACATTTCTTCTGAACAGAGGAGCATTAATGGAGCTTTGAGGTATTTCTTTGGGGAACATTGTTTCTGTCTACATGGGAACACTAGATGGCAGCACGAAGGTCAGTTTAGCTTTACTTAGCAGCTGCAGTCTCTCATACTCAAACACAGCCCGGATCTGCCCTTGGGATCCTGCTTTTCTAACAAATTTCAATATGTCCCTGAAAGATGGCATGGTGTTTGCATTAGCACGACTGCAGAAACAAGGCAGATGTAAGAGCTCTCAGAAGAGCCACCATAACAAATGAAGGTGCCACCTCCTCTATAACTTGCTTGTTTTACTTGCATTCGTTACCATCCCTTTTGGTCTCATCCTGGTCCAAGCTCAACCAAGGCTGAGTGTCAACTCCTTCCAGCTTTTCAGGAAAATCAGAGGAGTTTGCACCCTCTCCCTCTTTCTGTTCTTCCTAATTAACCTCTTTCACAATCTCAAGATTGTATGAACCCTGTCATTCCTTCATTTCCAGCTGCTTTTCCCTTACTGAAACCTAGCTGAGGTTTCACAGAAGGGGAAGAAGCAGCTCAGCCCTATGTGCAGTTGCTTCCATTCTTTCTAATTCAATCTGTTGGCCATTCTGGTTTTCACCATCAGTGACAGTCATGGTCAAAATTCAAGGGGTTTTTCTGCCTCTTCTATAAACAGTATTTTTAATCTGATGGAAAACATTAAAGCATGAAGAGCAGGAACAGGCGTTTTTCACAGTGAATAAACCTGCAAGCTCCTCTCTTCTAATCCACACTCTGCCTGGCCTTACGACAGTGAACATGACTTCTGAGATGTCTACTGCCACAGCTCTGCTCTGTTCAACAACACCGATGGCTCTCATCCCAAGCTCAAATCAAGGCACTCACATTCCTTGTCCTTTCCCACAAAATATGCTTTTCCTGAACACCTGAGATGGTTACTGCTGGTCTTCCTATTGTATCCCTGTTCCTCAATCCCAAAAGTCCTGCCAAAGTAACTGGTCACACAGATGCAGGCTCCAGAAGGAGCAGGACTGCTGCTGGTGCTCTTCTCTTGCAGGAAGCTTCTCCGATCCACCTCAGTGGTCAGTGTCAAGACGTTGTCAAGTGTTTATTGGTTTGCTTTGGTCCTGTGTGGAGCCAGGAGTTGGATGTGATGATCCTTATGGGCTCCTCCCAACTTGAGTAGTCCATGATTCTGTGTTTTTTTTCCTCAGACTACTAGGTGACTGAAGTTTGATAGAGTGTGTTTCAATTTACGTGCCATGAGTTTCAGATTGCATCCTAAAAGCAGTCCTATAATCCTGAATCCAGGTGAGCAGACATTACAGCAACTCATCTGTACGTCTGACACCATTAAAACGTATGGTGTGCTTATAGATATCAGCTGCTATGTATGTCTGGATAAATGCTGAAGACGTAAAGTGGGCACACTTGGTTTAATTGAACAGAGCCTTTCCTTTGGTATCAGAATAGGCTGTGCAGGGAAGTGGTGGACTCGTCGTCCCTGGAGGTGCTTAAGGAAAGGGAAGATGTAGCACTTAGGGACATGGCTTACTGGGCAGTGTTCGTGGTAGGTGCGTGGTTGGACTAGATGATCTTAGAGCTAGTCTTTTCCAACCTTCATGATTCTATGATTCTTTTCTGGTTTTTAAGGGACACTTTCAAAGCCCGTGCCACTCTGTATTTAATGGAGTGGTAACTGTTAAGTGTATCTGAAGTTTAGAATACCACAAAAACTTATTGAAATTCTGTCGCAACCCTAAAACAATATTTGTCTTTGGTACCACATAAACAAAACACCACACTGCTATCTCTGTGAAACAGAGGCAGTGTTGCTTGCAAAATATAATTGTGAGATATTTGGCAGAACTCGCAACTGTAAACTGATTCTATCATTATGTCTGTAGTACATTACCAATAGCTGAATGACCCTGGGAACAAGAAAAAAGTGGTTCTCAAGTTCTTCTAGCGTGATATAATGCACATATTTGTAGAGTTCATCCAAATAAATTATATGCTAGATGGTACTTTGAAAAAAGAAAAAGGATTTTATGGTTTTAATTTAACTGAAATATTGTATACTTGAGATGACATACTTAAGATGACCACAGGATTTCCAATAATTGTCAGTCTGTGTTCTGAAGTCTATAATCCAGTATTTATCAGGATGAAATGGTGAGTGTATTTACATTACATTGATACTTATGCCTCAGCAATTTCTGATTTCCATTTAGCCCTGGGTAACTCAAAATCCATGAATAATTGTATATTTTTTATACAGACGCGCTCAGATTCCTTGGCCATGCGTTTCAAAAGACTGTTAGATTCCAGCATTCACATTTTCTATAGGAAGTAACTGGATTTTCAAAGTTGTCAAGTATTTGACAGCTTTCAGTCAAATTTATAGCAGTTAGCCAACGCTGAAGACTTTTGAAAATAGGATTCTTTCCGTGTAGCCCTGGAAGACTCTTTTCAGCAATTCTCTCGATTGTTCTTAATTGGACTGAAGTGAATGCTACATTTCTCCACAGGATGAGCTGAGCTTCCACTTTTGAAACAGCTGGGATTTTTTTAAATTAAATTACACAGTTACACTTTTTTCTCCCCAAGAGCCAGCTCCTATGAGAAGCTGAATCAGAACCATAGCTGAAACACCTCATTTGTATTTGGTATTGTGTAGTGCTGACAATCTAGCTGCTAAGCCTAGCCCCCCACTGGCTACATTTTGCCATAATAGCTTGTGTCAGTGCCACTTGTTATTATATATTTTTTGCTCAGTGCCTACATGCAGGATATATAGGTGTAGCACAAAATGACAGTCCTTCCCCTATAAAAAAACTTCAATATTAAAAAAAAAAACTAGAACTCACAAACTAATGTCCTTCTACATTAGCAGTACACTCTACTGTTGGCTCTTTCATTTGACTTAATCCAAGTTACAAATAAACAAGCTAAATGCTCTACATGGACAGGTCACACCATTTGTTATGCTTGTTAACTACAACTACAAGGCTTGACTTTGCTGACCAAATTCAACCTCAGTTTCTGAAAGGTGTTTAGGAGCCTAAGCTACGGAAGCCGTAAGAGGAAAGGCCAATGCACCAGGACGTAATAACCTAGCTTTGCAGTCTCTCAGCTTTGGTATTGAACCAGATTCCTCAAAAACGTCACATGAAGGCTTACACCCCCAGAAGTCCTATTGCAAAGGGCAGCAAATGGAAGATCACCTCTTCTGAGGTTTGCAAGACTGTCACACTTAGCACAGCACCTAACTTGTCCAACCTGCAGCTTAACATTTGCAAACTTCACAGAGATATGTGGGGAAAGAAAGAAAATCTCTATTTCTTCTAAGTAGGGAGTGGGTGGATTATCTGTTTTAAATGGAGTATTTAATTAACTGAAAGAAATCAAGTACCTGTTGGGTGAGGTAGAGTGCATTCCTATGTGCAGGAGGAAAACCCTGAGAGATGAACTTCTATTTTCTTGAATCTTGGTTTTCTCCAGAAGGGAAGCTGGGTACAGTCTTAGGGCATTCAGCATCTTCCCAAGTTCGCCAGAGTGAAGCTGCAGGGTTAATGAAGAGAGCACCTTTAGATAGATGTTAATTGCACCTTCTCTATACCCAGTACATGTGAGCTTGATTTCAATTTAAGTCTGTAGGTAGTAGTAAAATGTGAAGATCTATATTATGCTTATTCTTTGTCAAGCCAGTTGGCCAAAAAGTTCAACATACTGGGGGGGGAAAAAAAAATGAATGAAAAACCTCAGCTTTGTGAGAAATTGTTTTAAATCCCCATGAAACCAGGCTTAATTTACTGGTTTGAGTCATATTTCTTAACTGATAGACTCTTTTTATCTTAGTGGTTTCCACAGTTCTGTCCATGGCTGCCATCTCAATTTAATGACCTAGAATTATGTCTAATTGATGTCCTTCAGCTCTCCTTTCCCACACCATGGGGGGCAAGGAATTTTTCTCATGATAATAGTGTACCAGCCTTTAATTTTTAGATATTCTCATTTTTACTCATCTCCTATCCTTTTCTGCCCCTTCAATCTGTCCCATAGCATGGGAGCAGGGTGACTTGTTGCAATGGCTAGCCAAAGGATGCAGTTCCCACAGAATGCTTGGACATTTGCAAAGCAGATGCCATGTTAGCACAGTGATTAGCCCCCTCCTCAAATCAGTAATGAGCCAAGGAGAGTCCCTAGGCACAGGAGGACTTATCGTGAATGTCTGAAATAGGTTAGGTGCACCATCCCCTGAAAGTATTCTTTTTCCCTATTAACTTATATACAGCAGTGATAGCAAACAATTCCAACATAAGCACATATAACTTAAAGACATGTAAAGCAAAGGGAGATTAACCACATTTGTGATGTTTACACCAAAAGAGTTGTGAGACTTTTAAGATGTGATAAAATGAAGTATCAGGGCCAGAGCCGGCAGGGAGTGGGAATGGGAAGGAAAAAGGACAGCACACCTGGCCTATCTTGCAGCTCAAACATAGGAAATAAAGGAGCAAGAAAATTGTATGTGCGTGTGTTAGAACACCCTTTGCTTGCCTGGTTAGTCGTGTCTCAGTAAGTACTTCCTGCATTTCTAAGCTGAAGCACTCTCTCTGCACCTCCTTTTCTGCTATGTGAGAATCAAAGGTACTTGACGATCAGAGCCTTTTTCCTCTGACGCTGGTCACGGCTTGAACAACCAGAATGGGTGAAGGTGCTTTTTAACTCCACACCTGCCAACCCTTCGGGGCTGCTCAAGTCCTACCCCCTACCGCCCCGTCTGCCTGCAAGCGTTTTCCCTCGGATACAGGCAGCGCAGAAGCAAACAGCGAGTTGTGTTCGCGGTGCCAGCTGCGGCAGAAAACATCACCGACCACCACCTCTACCTGTCTCAAGGACCACTTACAGCAAAACAAGAATGAAATCACGCGGTGCGGGGGGAGTGGTCCCGAGATGGGAGCCGCCTCTCAGTACCCCCTCCCCAAGATGGCGGCGGGGATGCTGAGGCGGTGCTCCCCACGGCGGCCCCAGGGGCCGCGCGCCACGTCACTTCCCGCCTTCCTCGCTCGCTTCTAACGGCCGCCCCCCAGCGCCATCCTCTCCCATGGCGGCAGTGGCCGGGGGGGCGGGCGGAGGCGGTTCGGCGGCGCTGGGCGACAGCGGGGCCATCGACTACTCGGTGCACGAGGCCTGGAACGAGGCCACCAACGTGTACCTGCTGGTGGTGCTGGCCAGCCTCGCCCTGCTCGTCTATACGCGGCGGTAAGGGGGTGAGATGGAAGGGAAAGGAAGGGAAGGGGCAGCCGTGGTCGCCCCGCGCGTGACCGTGCTGCCGTGCCCCCGCAGGAACAAGAGGAGAATCCTGCGCATCTTCACTCTGCCCCCTGCAGCCGAGGCGCCGCCCGAGCCCAACTTCTACAACAACATGAAGAAGATCCGCCTGCGGCAACAGCTGGAGATGTACTCCATTGGTAAGGGCAGCTCGGCCTGGCCCCGAGGGGGCTCCTGCGTGGGGCGACCCTGTAGGGCTGTCACGTGGGGCCTGGCCCTGTGTGAAGGGGTTCCGCAGGAGCCCAGGGCGCTGCTGTGTGGCCTAAGGACAGCGCGAGGGAATTGCTGTCAGTGTGCAGAAGTCAAGAAGTGGATGCAGGTGTAAAACTGCACAGGACTGCCTGTGGAGTCATGAGTAATTCCGCTTCTCAAGCTGAAAATAAATGAGAATTTTACTGTATCACGAAGTGTTGCCACTCCCATCTGAATGCTGAGTATCGGGATTGAGATGGGAGAGAGGCCTATGGCTCTGATATTCTGCATTCCCAGCTCAGCAAAACACCTGCATTTTCCTCACCATATAAGCACCAGAAGATGGGCAAGGAAAACATAGTGAGCTGAAACCACCTTTTAAACTTCAAGGTTGTCAAACCAGGCCACTGCATTGTGTGCAACAAAATGGCCATACTACCTATAGAGGAATGCTAGCTGGCATTTGTTGTGTGTTGCACTGTGCACAATGCTTTGATCTTCCTTTTGCTAACGAGGTTGCTTTTGAAGTAAATATCATTGTTAGTATGTGGCTCCTGTGCTGCAGAGACCATGGAGAGTTACTGGGTGACTAACAAGTTGCTCAGAATAGTACTTCTGAAGCCACAGTCTTTAATTGAATGTCATTTTTTTTTAACAAAGGGATCTGAATGGAATGGTATTTCTTTGCCATCTATGCACTGATGTGTTGCTGTGACGCTGCTGCTCAGACCTTCCAAGGCCACGTGCTAAAGGATGAGTTCTGTACGGTGACTGAGACTTCTCATGCAGCTGAACTATGAAACAACATTCTATAATCTTAGATCTCTCTTGCTTGAATCATATTTACGTACTTATATAGATGTACGTGCACATATGTGTACATATAAACATATATGTTGTTAGTGTAATTTATGTTGATCAATGTTTCTTTTTTTTTTTTTTTTTTTTTCCCAGCAAGAAAATATGAGCAGCAGCAGCCACCAAAACAGACTGAAAGTGTACAGCTGGCAGTGGAGTAAAGCCTACAGCTGTAGGAACTCAGGACTTATTTCCAGAGCTGACAGTGCCAGTTGGTGTGGAGCTATTTTCAATGCCTCTTAATCGATGCAAGGGGGAGAAGAAAGAGGTAGAGTGTTCAAAGCTCTTGATAGCTTTCTTGATAGTTTCTTGATAGCTTTTTTAGAGCCTCATGAAGTAAATGGAATGCCTTCTGAATGAGAATACCCAGCACAGGACAGAGCCACTCAAGAAGCCTCTGAAGGCAGAGAGGTGCAGTGTTGTGAGGACCTTGGAAATCAGCTCTACAAATGGTACTGTACAGGAAGTAAGGCAGTACCGGACTGCCAGGAATCTGCCTGCTTCCTTAGCCAAGCAGTGCTGAAATTCCTTAATGCATTCAGTAAACGTGAGTGAGGATGCTGGCCACTCTGCCCAGAGTGGGTGGGCAGCTGAGAGCCACGGCCATGGCACTGGCTGCAGTGCAGGAGCATTGTGGTCTCCCTGTCAGTTTGTACACAGTACTGTGAACCTTTCTTGGAGAAGCTCAGAAGTACACATTGAGTTGCGGGTTCAAGTGCAGCTTATAACAAATGCTGTAACACTGTAGCAACAGGAGTTAACTACATTTGTCAACTAGTTTAAAGAACAGATTGTCTGTAAATATTTGTGTAAACAGAACCAGTACCACAAAGCACGGTTCAGTCCGAAGGGGCCTCACACCCTTATTTTTTTTTTTTCAGTTCCCCACTGTAGATCATTAGATTGGTTAATTTAAAGAATATTTCAGAAATGACTTTAATAAAAGCATCTAACAATGAGTACGTATTTACTTGAGGACGTATGTGCGAGAATTTGTGGCACTGCAGCATTTGGGTAGACTGGGACAGCAGGGAGCTGGGAGCGTGTCCTAAGACAGGTGTATTTCCGTGGCTGCGGGCATCGCCTCCGCGCCGGGGGTCCGAGCTACGGCGCTGCCCGAGCCTGAGCTCCCCCTCCCTGCCGGAAGTGGCGCCCCCTCCGCATCGACCTCACTTCCTGCCGCTGCTTCCGCCTCCGGGCCGCGCCGGCTGCTGTTGGTGCCGTCGCCGCCGCTGTTGCTGCTGCTGGTGCTGCTCGCGGGGCGCCCGACGGGCGGTGAGTGGGGACACGGCGGGGCACACGAGTGGGGCCGCCCCGCCCTCGCCCCTCCCCTCGCTGCCGGGGGAGGGGGCCGTCTCGGCGGCGGCGGCGGTACACGCGGGGGGCGATTGTGAGGCGGGAAGGAGCCGCCTGAGGAGAAAGCGCGGGCTGAGGGAGGAAGAGATGGATGGATGGATGGATGGATGGACGGACGGACGGACGGACGGATGGATGGATGGATGGATGGGCCGCCGGGCGCGCTGCCCCGAGCCCCAGCCTACCTAGGATGCTGCGGCGGCGGGAGCGCGGGGCCGGAGCTTTCCTCGTGGGCGTGTGCCGGCATTGCTGCTGCCCTCGGCTTCGCCCGGCGCGTCAGTAAAGCAGCGTGTCAGAGTGATCCATTCTTTCCAGTTCACCGAACCCCGAACTAAAGTCTGCCTGTCTGTAGCGAATTGTTTTGCGATTTTCCACTCAGCTGAGCTGGAAGCGCCGTGGAGTGCTTGGAAAGGCAGGGCAGCTTGCAGGGCTCTGCAGCACGCACGGACCTCAGGTAGCGACGCAGGTCACCAGCTTACTCATTGAGATGAAAAAAAAATTTGAAGTGCAAGAAATGCAGACGCCGTAGCACTTGTTATGGGCATTGTAAGAACGTTGCTCGAACCCTTAGAAAAAGGCGGCAGTGCTTGATTTTCCTGACAGAAATGCGTCTACTGACGTTTTATGCAGCAAAGTCAAACTCTCTTCTATTGTTGGTCTAATATCTCACCCTGTAGTACACATGCCTGGGACAGAAAGTGCAGCCAGGGCAGAACTTTTCATGTGTTACCTTCGAAATTTCTGCCGTGACTTTTACCAGTTAATTCACAGTTTTGCATATGGAAATAAGTGTTTTCTTTAACTGGCAATAAAGAAATCAGTGCCTGAAAGCAAAGGCAGTGTGGACAATAGATCTTTTCTCTGTGCCCATTTACAGCAGTCAGGCTTGTAGGCATACACAGGAACCTATTCTTATGCTGAATTTTTAGGAATCTTGGTCGGGGAAAGCTTGTGACCTTTAAAAAAAACTGTTCCAAAGTTATCTTTAGCCGTGTTCATTCTCAAGAATGCTGTACAGGGGCAAATATTTCTAGCTTAGCCAATACTCTTTAAAAAGCAGTTGCAATATGTAGATTCAGTAGTGTCTGATTGCACAAAGCGAGGGAGGGAAGGCTTTCAGATCAGTTAAAACTTTGCATCTGTACAGTAGCTTAAAAAAGCATTAGAGGGTTGCTGCCACATCCCACCCTGTGAGGGGGGTGGGAGGGAGGGGGGTAGGGAGGGAGGGAGAGTGGGAGGAGTGACCAGATTTACAGCACCTCCCCAGTTGGTTTAAGGTGAAATGACATTAAGATCCAACACAATCATCCATTTTACTACATAATGTTAAAAGTATTTGCACTCGTACAGTTCTGACTAAGTTTTGTGGCCTTGCATTACTTAATAACTTTAAGATAAAAAAAGAAAAAACAGAAGGAGAGAGAGGGGAGAGAACAGGAGAGAGAGAGAGAGAGAAATAGGGAAAGAAGTCACTGGCCTGGTTTCTGATGTTGGTCCGGGCAACGGGGTTCCTCAGTCTCTGGAAGCGCTTGTCCAGAAGTCACAAATTCCAAAGTCCCCCCACGAGCTCCTCTTGGGCATCTTTTTATACACACTAGATGAGTGGGGTTTGCCATCAACAGATGGTGAGCAGACTCGAGCAGAGGAGTTTTGGACAGAGCAAGGCCATCCTATCTCCACAGATCTCCCTGCTCCGACCACGTTTTCAGCTGTTAGCCTGCTGTCATGGCAATAGTCTTATCTCGTGAGTCTTTGGGACAACTCCAGGCATACCACAGATAAAGCATAACTTGGATGTTCTTGAGAATCTGACCGCTCTGTTCCCCCCGTGGAAGCTGCTGACAGTCAGATTTCTGCAAAGGCAGTCTTCAAGTGGCATTACAACCACGACTCTGTAATTTTATGTGAAAATTACAATCTTCTGTTAAGTGGTGGGAAAGTCATTGCAGCACTCCTCACTAAAATGTGTCTGGCTAGGTTTTGGACATAGTATTGCACAGAGCTTTTCCAGTGGAACTTGATAAATCCAATGTCAAGGCTCGAGAAAGTCTTAAATTTATATAAATGATGAACACGGCTGTGTTTAAGGCTGAAGATACTGCAGGCTCTGCAACCTGCAGTCAAAATACCTTTTGCTGTGCCACGAGTATTTTGAGTTTCAGTCTGCACTGTGTTTTGTGCCCAGCTGGTATGAACTGGCATGTGCCAGCCAGGACCAGATGGGAGCACAGCCCATAGCAGCTGCTGCATAACTCGTGGCGCTAGCAGTTACAAATTTCAGCAGTGTGGTGCTCAGGTGCCGCTAAGCTCTAAAATGTCCCTTCCGAAACTGCCTGATGGGTTTCTAGTGCTGAGGGGGAAGCCTGATCTGTACCACTGACAGAAGCTCTGAAGGCAGGAGGAGATCCCAGTCCCTTCATGTGAGAACAGCATTCAGGGAAGCTTCTTCAGTGCAGGGTAATTGATTAAGAATATTCAAATAAATGATGAATCTTTCCATAATGTGTGTTTTGCATATATGATTAAGCAGTGTTGGCCAAAAGCCTGGTGACAGCACAGGGCTCTGGAATGCTTCCCTGTTGCCTGGGTAGTTTATTCATGCTAGCTTACTTCCGTGAGCATAATCACTCCTTTTAAAGTCTTCCTGAACTCAGGAGTGTTGCTACTATTGGGCAACCTGAAATTATACACGCCGCAAAGAGAAAGGTGGGTATGTCATCACTCAGCCTCTCCTTCTGAGGAATTGAAGAGATTTTGCCCCAGCCCTAATTTCTACATAAAAGAAGTTGAGAATTGTCACTATGGCCAGTCTTCAGCAGGGAAGGAGCATCGTGTTGAACATGTCATTAATGCTGTGATGCCTCCGGCTTGTTATGCCTGAAGAGCAGCAGTGCTTGGAGGAGGCTTGCTGACAGCATGCGCTCCTCAATGACAGTGCTTACACTCAGAATTGGAAGCCATGATCAAAAGGCATTGCCTTTTTCCTCCAAACACCTCAGCCATGGCTTAGTCACAGTGAGGATCCTGGGTGATGTAACCCTAGGTTGTTAACGCAGCTGGGCAAACAAAAAGGCAGCAGTTGATCTTGTCCTCGAGACAGGGCTGCCACTGAAGGACAGGCGGTTTCTGTGCCACAGGGCCACAAGAGTGGAGGTAAGATCCTTTCCTTTGCAGCCTCATTTCTGTTGTTGTATAAGAGTTATGGGACAATGAGCAAGCTTCTTGTACCCTAACAAATTCCATCTGACATCAATCTCAGCGAGGGCAGTGGGTCTCCTGTCAGGTGAGGAGTCTGGTACTGAATATGACAGAGACACTGATGGCAGAACACCTCAAAAATGTTGTGAATGTCCAGTGAGAAATCTGGAAATCGTGGCTGCTTTTTCTGCAAAAGAAGATGAGAAGAGAGAAAAAAACAATTGTGCTAAGAGCAAAAGGCTTATTTGACTAATTTTTTTTAATTATTTTTTTACCGTAAAAGCCAAAAAGACATCAGTAAAACGCATCAGAGCTATGCTGTCTCCATGAGTTCTGTTTACAAGGACAGGGCAAATAACCTTTTCTTCTTTAGAGTGGAAGCTCTTTGCCTGATTTTTTTGCAAGGAACGTCTAAACTTTGGGTGTTACTTTAATAAAAATAATCCCTGATCTTTTAATGGAATTGCTTAAACTCTGGGCGTTACTTTAATAAAAATAACTCCAAACTCCAAGATTAACAGAATTGTTAAAAAGAGTTAGTTCTCAATGAGAAAAAAAAACAATCTGAATTTGGAATTTCTGAACCAAGCCCTTGAAAGCAATTTGTGGCAAAACTCCAGGGGAACTGAAAAAAAAAAAAAAAACAACAAACAAAACCTCATTTATATAAAATAACTATATGTCTTTATTCTTTGTTATAGCCATACTGCTTTGTAATGTGGTTATCCCCTTGCAGAGCCCTAGATATGGGGTGTTTTAGGACTGGGTTTAATTTTAGTCTAACGGTAACATGAATTGGAAATCCTCAAAGGGGCTGCTCAATTTAAGGATTTGCAGAAACTGGAGTCGGAGAAAATACAGTTCAGTTGTGCAGATCAATAAAAACTTAGCTCCCAAATCCACGAAGGAATAGTTCCCTTCAGTTTCCATCAGACTGTTGGACTTCCATGTGCAGTATATGTCCCACAGTATGTAAAAGACACACATGGATACATAGTTTGCCACGGAGAGAGACCACAGTTTGGCCGAGATTACAGAAACATTTGTCTTTATTATAGCAGAAGAGAATGTATTTTGAAAAGACCTGGCCAGCAGGAGGGCTGTATCACTTTCCAAAATATTCTCCGGCTCATCCTGAGAACATAGCTGGTAATGTGCTCTTGACTGACGGCATAGGGTGTGAAGCATAAATTCCTGAGCAGGAAAGATGTATGTTGGTTGTGCAATGGGAGACTCCATGTGATCTCGTTATTTATGGCACTTCTCTCAGATGTCTTTTCTGTGAACAGAGCAGCTGCTGTCAACTTAACCTGGCACAGAGTACCGGGTACGTTTGAGCTACCCTATTTTACCATTGCTCAGGTCATGCTGTGCACCCGTGAGCAGTGTCAGAAACAGCTTGTGTGACACTGGTTGTCCAAACAGTACGTTTTGAGGAGCCCTTCTACTGGCCGATGGAATTTTGGAAGGAAAAAAAGTGAGACTGTTCTCTTCCATAGCTTCAGCTGGTGGATGTCAGGCAGCGCTGTAGTGTCAGGCATCCCATTTCCTTATACTGCAGTATCAAAGAGAAGGTGGGCAGGAGGATGCCTTGCTTTTTCTTTGCACAGAGAAAGCTGGGAGGACGAAGGCAGTGGCCCAGGTTTTTCCAGTTTCATCTCTTTTCTTTGTGATCATCTCAATAAATGACTGCAACCATTGTTAGTAGGAACTTTCCCTCCCCATTGTATTGCATTTGGTATGTGACAGCACCATTGCTAAATAGATCCAAATCTACAGTCAGATAAGGCTTGGAATTACTCATGTTCTTTGTACAACTAAATAACTGAGTTCACATGATCTGTGAGTGGCCAGCACATTTTTTTTCTTAGGCAAAGTATGTACTGCTTGTATTACAAATTTATTTAAAGCTATTTTTAGCTCAACAGATTGAGTATTCTAGCAGCCAAAAATACCTTTGTTGAGTCCATTAAAAGATTTCCTTACCCAAACTGTGCTTTTGAATGTGACAAATGGAAAGTATCAGATCTTTTTCATTTTAAATTCAGTAATGATTCAAAAGCAGTAAAAGGTATCCCAGATTGCTTTTGCCACTGTTGATGGGAGAACTGTTCTCTGTCATTATTGCCTTCCCTAGGCAGAGGGGAAAATACTCTGCCCGAGTTAGAAGCCTTGTGGGAGGAGCCTCAAGAAATCAGTTGAGGAAAATCTGTCTGGATCAAGGTATTCCCTGAGAATGAGTGGGTGGCATAGCCATCCCCAGTTTGCAGGTAAAAATGTGGATACAGATACAAAGATTTATTGAAAGGAAAGCCCTTTTCAGACTCTGCAGAGAGGAAATGGAAGTTCAGGTCTTTGGCAGCCCCAGTAAGGCTTTTGTAGACTCCCCCTTATGTTTCCTCCATCTAGAAACATAAAGATTCAGTGGGGTTTTAAGAATGAGATGTAATTCTCTTGTAGGTGGCAGATCGACTAAGGCAGGTTGTCCTGGGCAGTGGTGTGTTACCAGATCTTTGCCCTCTCTTTTTCCCAGTAACAAGCTGGAGGATAGAGCACAACACTGCAGGAATAGTCTTGGAGGTGCTGGTGGATGGCAAGCTGGACATGAGCCATCAGTGTGGCCTCACAGCCCAGAAAGCCAACTGTACCTGGTCTGCATCCAAAGAAACATGGTCAGCAGGTCGGGGAGGTGATCCTGTCCCTCTACTCTGCACTGGTGAGACCTCATCTGAGTTCTGCGTGCAGATGTGGAGTCCTCAGTACAGGAGAGACAAAGGCCTGATGGAGAGCATCCAGAGGAGGGCCACAGAAATGATCCAAGGGATGGAGCACCTCTCCTGTGAGACCAGGCTGAGAGAGCTGGGGCTGTTCAGACTACAGAAGTGAAGTTTCTGTGGAGACCTGAGAGCGGCCTTTCAGTATCTAGAGGAGGGCTACAAGAAGGAAGGGGATAGACTCTTTAGCAGGGTCTGTTGTGATAGGACAAGGCGAAATGGTCTCAAGTGAAAAGAGATTTAGGTTGGATATGAGGAGGGTGGTTTTTTGCAGTAAGGGTAGTGAAGCACTGGAACAGCTTGCCCAGTGAGAGATGGTGGATGCCCTATCTGTGGAGACACTCAAGGCCAGGCTGGACCAAGCTCTGAGCAGCTGATCTAGCTGTAGGTATCTGTGTTCATCGCATTGGACTAGATGACCTTCAAAGGTCCTTTCTGACTCAAGCGGTACTTTGATTCTAACTTAAAGTGAGGGAGGAGGGAGAGAATAAGAGTAGCCCCCCCTGCCCTCCTTCTGTGTGAACCTGAGACTACCAGACTCTCTCTCTCTCTCTTTTGACACATGACAGGAGTATAATTCCCCTGAGTTTTCAGTAAATGTGTTATTTATTTGAATCCCTCGAGTAATTGTCATTACTTCTGGTTACTGCACAGAGAATTAAAAGGTTAACCTCACCTTGGCCCACCAAGTGGGACAGAACATAAGGCAGTGCTCTGGAACTTGTGGCTGGGACCACAGTGTAAGTGGCTTGCCTGAGAGAGCACTGTGCAAGAACTTGGTTCAGTCTTTACAGATGTATTGTAGAACAGGAAAACATTCATGAGCTCTGGAAAGAAATATTAAGATTGTTGCTCTGGAGCAGAATCCCTAACATTGCTACGTAGCCATTAAACATCATGGGGAAGTCATTGAGGAGCATATGCTGATTGGAGTCAACAAAATCACAAGTCTCACATATGGTACAAAAGCTGCATGGGACTGTATTATTCAGTGAGCTGACAGTTGGCAAAGTGGTGCACGTACCAGTTGTGTTAGCACTGTTTTCATCATTAAAGAGCTCCATCTGTTTATGGACCTTACATTAAGGGTAGGGCAGGAGTTGTCTCTTGACTGGTTCCATGCCTGAAGATCTCGCTAAAAAGGAAGAAATGTTGTAATTTTCATTTTGCTCGAGGGCAAAAAGTATTCACTTGACATAATTCACTAGTTCTACGCCCATAATCAAAGCACATGTGGTAAAACAGTGCTAGGCATGCGGCATTTCTCACAGATGCTCTAACAATTCTTTGATCTCTTTGAAGGGCCAGGAGGTATTCCAGTGAGATATCATCCAGTCCTGCTCCTTCTCTCCTAAGGACTTAGGGGTTACAATTCTTTGGCCTGGAGTGCAAAGTTTTAGCTCCAGGAGCTGCGAGAGGAAGACTGTGTTTTAGGGAATAGAGAGGATCCAGAACCCTCAAGGTTGTTTTAGTGTTCTCCCTTCCCTGTCTGCTGCTTCTGTATGTAGTTCTATTTTTTTTATTTTTGTTTTTATTTTTTGTCACCAAACTTCTGTTGAATTAAGGTGTGGCTTTATACCTTGATGCCTTCTGCAAGTGTTGTGCTAGAAGTGGCAGTGACCAATTGCACTGGAGCTTCAGCTACAGCTCAGCCTAAGAGTTTTCATGAGTACGTCATCAGCTCATCTGTAAGCAGCAGCAAAGGGTGAAGTTACTGCACACAGGAACCTCTGGCCCACAGGGACGCTGTTCAAGAGCACTGTGGGCTGGGCTGAACTCAGCTGGACACCATTCTTTTTTCAGGCATGGAGATGGGAGGGGAGCTCTTTGCTCAGAGGGAGAGGTTCCTGTATGACCTTCAAAACCGAGCATGTTGTGCTGCTTCTTTGTTTTTTTAGATGTAAATTTCTCGGAATCTCAAGGAGGCAAAGCAGTTTGCTTCTAAAGGTGGTAGGACTTAAATAGAAAAGATCAGAAAAGTGAATCTGTCAGATCTGGAATTGGGTAGGGGCTGGTGAAATTTTGATGGAGCTGCCAACTTCCAGCAGATCCCAGAAACTCTGGTTGTAGAAATATTGCTGGCTAATAAAGTTGCTAAATTATGGCTTTAAAGGCCCTCGGATCATGTTTCTGATCTACCAGAAAGCAGTGTGGCATGGTAGCTTATGGTGCAAGCCAGCTGGAGCCAAAGGAAGGGGAAGAGGTGGTTAATAGTTCCCACAGTGCAAGAACAAAGGGATGTTAAATGAAATAGAAAATAAGTACATTTGAAACCTCATATAATTATGCCACATGATATTACTGAGGCCAAAAGTTTAGTCAGATTCCAAGCAGACCTGAACGTTTATATATATATAATGATAATATCCAGAGTAGCAGTAAATAAGATTAAAAATAAATTAGGGCTATAAACCTTCATGCTAATTGATGAGGTCAGGAAGGAATTTCCCCTCCGGGTGAATCACATCATTGTTCACTCTGCAACCTTCTCCACCTTCTGAAGCATCTGGTCCCAATCAGGGTAGGCAGAACTCTCAGGCAGATGGACCAGAAATCTGACCTGTCTTGGCAGTTTGCAGCGCACCCACCCTGAGCAGGATTCTCTTGGAAAGGAGAGGCTTTTTTTTTTTTTTAAGGGATTCCTTGGCTCATCTATACTGCAGTGTGCATCTGCTTTCCTTGGTGAAAGGTGACAACTATTGACCAAATGTCTTTATGAAAGTTAGAGCACTGGCTGCTAATACGTCAGCTGCTCTGTGAGCAGCTCAGCTAATAAAGTGAGTTTCCTGCAGCTTCCCAGTTTTGGTAGCACTGCAGTAGCTGAAGCACATTTCTTTCCATTACCAGCAGGATGGTGTCTGAGAGACCAAGCACCACGTTGTGCTTTGTCAGTGTTTTAAGGAAAACGCTGTGCTTGCCCATGTTTGTGAAGCAGCTCATCGCTTGGGGGCTGCATCCCTTGGTTACTCTGCAAGTCGGTTGTTGCAGGGAGCACCTGTGAAATCTGTGTCCTTTTCCATCAGACGGGGTTGCAGTGGCCATGTCTGTGCATTAGACAGTCGGCACGGTTATGTAAGTGCTGTTTCCTGGGGAAATGAGGGAAAACACCAGTCCTGCAAGCAAGTTGTTGTGGAATGTTTTTCCCCTCAAAGAAATCAATTACGTGAACAGTTATACTGCATCTTTGAGGCGCATATGCCTTTAAAGCAAGTGCTGTCTAATCTAAACATTTTCCCCAAGGTATAAGGGGAAAGCTTCCTTGCCAAAGTATGGTAATTGAGTTAACAGCCCGTGGGGTTTCTGTGTTTTGTTATTGAGCTACAAAATTCTGCTGGTGTTGTATGCTATGAAGATCAAAGTTAGAAGGCGCAGCCTGCCAGCAAGTTGTCTCTTCAAAAGAAAAATGAAAAGTTTTTCAGTTGTTTGAGGCATTCAGGTGATGGCTGGCATCAGATCTTTTTGACATCAGGTTCAGCTGCAAATATTCGTCTTTTTCTGCAGTTCTCTGTGGGAAGGCAACAATGAGGAGTGCGGATGTCTTGTAATCTCTACTGTGCATATGCTGAGTGTAGACATCTGATTAATGAGTGAGGATGTTGTTAATAATTGAATTAATTGTTGCCAGATCATTTCTGGCTCTCATAAATAACGTGGAGTTACGATGATTACGAAACAGTGAAATTGCAGTTTCTGTATCTTGCATACAGTGATCATCATGATAAAAGATGGAGGATTACAGCAGTATACAATAATTGGATGGTTATCTGGGCATGTTCTCAGTGCTGGGGCTGCCTCTGCTTTTATACTCTGAGCGCCTGAAACCCATGGTAGTTGGATTCCCTGAGACCAGCAGCCATACAATTGAGGCATGGGCTTTGGAACAGTTTGCCTTGTAAGCACTTTTGAAGGAAAAGACTTCTTCAAGAGTTCAAAAATAGGTGAATGTATGTTTTTCTTTGACATGTGATCGCTGCAGAGCACATACGTTTCTGCCCAGTTACTTGTCAGCTATCACTCCTACGATATCCAAAGCATTGACAGAGGGGTTTCTTTGTCCAAGGCAAAGTTATCTTCTCTACTGCAGTGTGCGAGAGGCAAAGCTAAGCCTTTTGGTGCTGCTGTCTCTAAAGCTGTCCCTGCTTGCTAGCTGAAGAGAACCAACCCCACTGTGGATTTGCAATGTTGGTGAAGGGCAGTGCTGTCTTTCCAAGCAAAGTGAGCCAGGTGTATGGGGAGTGTGGCTGCCAAGGGCTTTTGTAGAAGAAAGGAGAGTTTCAAACAAAGGTGGAGTTCTGAACATTTGAGATAGGAACCGAAAGAAGTGGGCACTGCTCTGCCTTTGCTTGGAGGAAATTTGGGTGCTCGTGTTTTCTTAAATACAGCCTTAAACATAATGGGCAGGGATGAAATTGGTTTTGTGCTTTTGTCTGATGGAGAGCTGGCTTGCAGGCTGCCTTCGGTGACCTTCCCTCCTGATGCCCTTGGTCAGTATTTGGTGAGGTCACAAGGTGGGCGGAGGGCTTGGGCAGCTTGTTCAGGCATGAGGTGGCCGCGTCGCCCTGTTGGCCTTGATCACCTCATCCTGCTGCCTGCCTTTGTGCTATTGGCTCTGATCAGTGCTGTTGGCTCTGGGCCCACCTGGTTCCAAGCTTTAGGTGACTTCAAGCCCACTGAATGAAGTGCACGTGGTAACAGCCAGGCAAGTCCACCCCACCCCAAAGCTTGGGAATATTGTTCTGGGGACAAATATATGCTGGAAATAACCGAGGCTTTACTGAGACCTCTGTCACTGTTAGTAGCAGTGCTCCACTAGCTGAGAAGTGTGTAAAAAAACCCAAACATTGAGTGGCTTTAGAAGCAGTTGGGGAAGTAAAGTCTGTGACATCAACTGTGGGCTGTACCGTTACTTCCTTGGGCGAAGGCAGCTTCCTGGGTAAAGACAGCTCACACTGTGCTCGCTGCGGGTAGGGCAGCAGATGGGTCAGCAGGTACTGGCAGCGGAGCCGCCTGGTGCAGATGAGTTTGGCAGGCTTGGCACCTGAGGAGGTTTCCCACAGTATGTAAGACTGGCACAGGATTTCTTCTGCTCGTCGTGATAGGAGCAGAGACGTGGATGAGGAGGTGTCACTGGTTACGCCGACTGTGGCACTGGGTGCTTACACACCTGGTTTGGTGGTACTTTAGCAAAAGGAACTCTATTTCCTAAAAGGAACTTGAGTGAAAGTTGTGATTTTATTAAAGACACAGAGGCATATTATTATTCATCTTTCCTTGCTTCATCCCTGTGATGTTTCCTGTTTTGCTTCTTGAGATACAGGTGTCATGATGAGGAGCTTCTCAGAAACAGAAGTGGATGATGATGAGTGGAGATGAAGAAATCATACATTTAAGAAGTTGGCTCAAGTTTCCGTTACAGGCATGGAAAGTTTCTGAGACCAAGCCATGCGAGAAGAACATGAGTAAAGAAGAGGGAGATGTAGACCCAGACTTGCTAGAAGGGATTGCAGGATTGAGAGGACGCTGCACAAACATCATGTAGTTTGCTTGCTTATTCGTTCACCTGCACCCCTGGATTGTAATACCTTGCTTGCATATCTGCTTGGAAGTTGAAAAATCCCCTCACATCTGTGTCTTTAATATAATCATGGCTTCAAGCTTGTTTTAGGAAGAGCATAACTTATATCACTGTGGTTTTATCTGTGGATTAGATGGCTGCCACTTTGTACTTTAAATCAATTTCATTTTTCTGTCAAAACATGTTGAATAGGGAGAAGATCAGACGCAGCAGTTACAGAACAGGAGATCCGGGGTCTTGCTTGCATTTAATTAACAGCCTTTGCCTGTAAGTGTGACAGGTGCTTAGGTCAAAGCAAAAAAAGACTGCTGCCCCTCTGATTTGAGTAACCTCATAATGCATTGTTGTTATGCTATCCATAGACAGATGTAATCAAATATTAATCAGTTCAGTCTATTTGGCTGTTGCTCCCAAAAATGTTCCAGATAGAGAAGGCATTTTGTCAGAGCTGTGGGGTGTTCAGTGCAGATTTCTTACAGCTGAGTTGAGAGAGCTGTTTACAGAGGTAGTTACTTGAACATCTTGAGCTGTTCTGCGTGTTGTTGTAAGACCGATTCAATGTTAAGATTTTAACATTTATGTATTGAAACTTTTAACATTAAGTGTAACTTTCAGTGTTGAGCAGTGCTGCTGGTAGAGGCATCCTTGCTTTTAATGTGAAGTCTCATCTGGCCTTTTATCCTTAATAAGAGGCTACGGTTATTTTTGCACACTGGCTGAATATTTGGCCTTCAAGAGTATACAATTACTTAGAAGAGTAAAAGCAGTTGCTAAAGGACTGTTTTTCTAATGAAAATAGTTTGAAATCATGTAATTTTAGTTGCTTCAGAATGGATGTGATTAGTGTGTTGGAAACAGTTTCACAGTGGATATAAAGGGAACGGTTGAGAGACAGTGGCTGAGAATGTGTCCAGCTATTTTTACAGCTAACTGTTGTATTGTAACACTGGATTCTTTTTTCAATCTTTTTCCTTAGATATTTCCGTATAATTGAACAGCTGAATTATACAGAGATAAAAAAGCCATTTGCACTTCTTAATATTTATATTTTAAAATAGGTGTTATTGTACTAATTGATAAGTGAATCACAATGACTGTGAGAAAATCCTGGCCTATAGCATTACTTTGATAGAAAATTTAATATGGGATAGTATTGTCTGTATGATATTAAAATGTTTTCATGGATTTTTAGCTGCTGAAACTGGAATCAATAAACTTCAGTGTCTGTTGCTGCAAGCAAACAAGCAAACCTGAACATTGCTCTTTTCTTTGTATCACCTCTCACTCTGTGCAGCCGGTGTTTCCCCAGCATTGCTCCTTGCCTGGTGTACGTCTTGTTGGTCCACCCGGGAGGCACTCAGCCAGGAAGTCTTGCTTGGTGGACAGCTGTGCCTCTGAGTTTGTGCAGTGAAATTCTCTACGTTTTCTGAGGAAGTCCTTTTGAGCCCCAGGCAGCAGAGAAGCCCAGGATTGGTAGATGAGCTGATGGGACTGCTTGGAATTTTAAAAAATTTTGAAAGCATTTGTCAGCAGCTGGCAATTTTTTTTTTGAAGTAGATAAGTAACAGCCTTCTGCATACCTGAATTTCATGTTAGATTAGTGACACCGTCCTTCAAAATTGAATGTACACGACTGAAAAGTACGGTCTGCGTTCTGGATGGCTTTGGAGAATGGAAAATTATTCTTTTTCTCAGTTGAGAAATTTTAAAACTTGAAAAGATCATGTTTATTTTAAAACCCTGCTTGGTCAGATTTGAAGGAAAAAGAAACTTGCAATATAATTTAAATGTAATTTCTTTAGCTACTTGTATTACAAGAAGTGACTGAAAGGAGTTCACATCAACAGAATTTTTAAAGAAGACAGAAACTGAATTGCAGGAAGCAATTGGTTAAACACTTGGAGAAAGCGTTGATTGAAATATTAAACCCATTTTGGGAGTAATGTATTCCACAGTTTCAGAGCAACTTCTTTTTTTTTTGCATAATTGTGTTAATCAGATTCACTTCAATGCACAGTTAATTCAAAGCTGAGGAACTGACTGACAGTCGTAAGAATGGTGTGATTAATTTTCCCTTTTCAATTTCTGTGTAGAACAGATATGAAAGGAAATGCCTTCTGTGACTGCTGGAGATCTCAGTGACCAGAAACAACCAGTTGTTTATTAATGGTAGATTATTTGTGTAATTATTTTCTTTTAGTGTTTTTTTTTTTTTTTTTTTTTCTTTTTTCCTGATCTTCATTTTGAAGATAACGATGTGTCGTCTTTACACTGAGAGTGACAGAGCCCAGGAGCAGGTTGTCCTGAGAGGTTGTGGAGTCTCTGTTTGGAGATATTCAAGACCAATATGGACACCTACCTGTGTGACCTACTGTAGGGAACCTGCATTAGCAGGGAGAATGGGCTCAATGATCTCTAGAGGTCCCCTGCAAACACTGCCATTCTCTGATTCTGAGTCGTTTTTCCTTATCCATACCATGGAGGAAACAGTAGTCTCTTCCAAGTCCTGCAAGAACTGTGCACCACGCTTACACCTGTGCTCCAGAGGACCCTCTTCGCTTGATGTTGTCATACCTGGCTACTGTAGACTTTTTTTTATTTCTTTTTTGCATTCTTCTTTGAACAGGGCTGTGCTGAGGTGCTTATTCCTCACACTGGGCAGATTAAGAAAGTCTCTATCCAAGCTGTGGTGGGCACAGCAGAGCCCTAGCGTAGCTGTGTTTGATTTTTGCCCTTCTCCATTAAGGCAAGAGGAGAGGAATGTTTCTTTTCTATACCCTTTGCTATTACTTACCTCTCAGCTGCATCCATGCTGTCTTTCCTCCTTCAGGCAGCCATCGAGGTGCTGTAATGCATCATTATCACCATCACAGCTTAGCTATAAACACCTTTTTAAGAGGATAAGGCATACCAGTCACTGGCACTGTTTGCTGGTGCTATGTACTCAAGGAAATATCTCCCACTACCTTAATGACTTTCTCTTCTCTTTATAGCTTGTATGTCAGCAAGCGGAGAAATTTTAGCTGTTCGAGCTCTTGCTGCAGACGAATGCACTTGACAGTTCACTGGAGGCAGCGCGTGTCCCATTATGCTGCCCGTGCCTTTAGAACCCTTCCATGTTCTCCACTGAGACATGGGCTCTGGACTGCCAAAGTAGAAACACTGATGTTACCAGGGCTTGCTTGCAGGTTAAAAGAACCCCAGATAAAACACAGAGTCATCTCTTCATCAGCAGTCACTCATCTGAGGGGATATTCTTGATAACAAGGTCTGTGACCAACTCCCTACATTAATCTTGTTTGTATATCAACTTTTCCCAAGGTTTTCAGAGCTTGGTCTAGCACCGGAGAAACACTGAGGTGGAGACTGACCCTTTGCAGAGAATTAAGCCTGGCTTTGCTTGACCTACTTCACAGCACATGCCCTCAGTAAGTCCCTCTTGCAGATGTTTGCCAAGCCATGCACCCAATCGTGGGACATTCTTTGGCATGTCACATCGGCAGTGATTTAGTTACCAGCCAGTGTGACAGGTCTGTCAGCCGCCTGTTTGCTCCAGCAGCACCACCAGCCTACAGTGAAGCAACGTGTTAACTCTTTCTTATGGCTGGACCGCAAGGATCCTGTCTCACCACTGTGCTCCCCATGTCTGTAGCAGTGAAGACTGTAGGAGGTAGAAGTGGACCACTACACAGACTCTGAAGAACAGCAGCTATTGATCTTTGAGGGCAACCAGACCTATTGGGTGGCAGGTGCTGTTCTTCATATGGTCAGCATGTACTGGAGAGTGTGAAGAGGGAGCTCTCTCTGGTGACAGAAGTGGCTTGGACCTTTCTCCAGACAGTATTAAAGCCTGTGTATGTCATTACCGGGCTCCTAGGTGTCATAGCTGGCTACTGTTCCAACAGCATGAAGCCGTAGCCACAGCTTTCAGTGGCTGCATCAGTGTTGCCACCTTTATAATTTCATCACTGGTCCTTTCCTGCTTTTAGCAGTCAGCTAGCTCACTTCAGCAGTGCCTGATCTTCTGTCATGGTGGATATGCTGGTTTTGGAGGATGCCAGTGTGAGCCACTCAGGATGCTTGAATGTGTTGATAACTGCTTACTCATTCTGCCTCCCTCTTGAGAGAGAGGTTCACTGGCTTCAGGAGAGCCCTAGAGTTCTCTTGCAGCTTAGTGGGAGAAGACATCACAGCAGTCACGTGAAAGCCCAAACAAAATGAGAATGGCAGTTAATTTGGGGGATTGAGGTGTCATATTTCCTTTATATGAAAATTCCCATTATTGAATTCTGGCAACCTCATTCTGGCTTTTTACTAAGGAGATCTTTGCATAAGCCTTTGAATTTGTAAAACATTGAATTTCCAAATTGCCTTTAATGTTTTACAGCCAATTTTTGTGTTCCACATGTAGTTAGTATAGGTTGATCAGTAGTTTGGAATAATGCTACTTGAATTGTCAGCAGCAGCCAGGGTTTTTAGAAGTGCGTTGCCTATGTTGGTTGCTTACTTTAGAGGTGGGGCTCAGGAGGGAAGATAGTTGATAAAGTCCCAGGAGACGCAGGGCAGCGGTTCTCCCATTCCTTTGCACTTAATATGAATGTTGTAAGCCCAGCCTCAGTGAATCAGCCAGAGTTGGGGTGATACAAGTCCATTTGGTTCCTGGCATTAACTGGAGCAGTGCTCAAATCAGCACTGACCAAAGCCTTGATTCTCCGGAATGGTTTTGCTGCCTTTGAAGTCCTGCTGGCTCAGCATGAGCTTGTTCTGTGTGAGGCACTGGAATCAGGCTCACTCTCTCAGCCTCTGTCGTCCTCCAGGCCAGGCTTGGCCTCCAGCAGTTCCAGCTGTGGCTTCCTCCTTTCCATTTTCCCAGGGCTTACTTGCTCAAAAGATGATGGGTGGCTACAAGTGGAGTCACACTGCAGTATGGCAGCTCTCCCTGCATGCTAATGTAAGTACAGCAAGTTCACCTTGGCCATTGGGAATGGAAGTCTCCTCGTTGGGATGGCCTGTCCACCCTGGGAGATCAAGGGCTTGCTGGAAAAAATGTTTCACATGGCAGTGTGACAGAATTTGGAGTTGATAAAAAAAGACCCCCCGAATTTTTTGCTTTCTCAGAGCAAAAAGCACAATCCATCCCTGAAAGTCCACCAGCTTTTTAATTTTTATGTCCATAATATTGGACTTCACAGACAGTCCTGAGATTGTTTGAGATGGTTGAGTGAAATACAGATATATCTCTTTCTATTTGGAAATTATCCTGATAGATTACAGAATGTGTTGGAGCTTGACACCCAAAATGCAAAAGCGAGTACACAGATGTTGATCGGAGCAGGCTCCTTCCAGCTCAAGCAGTGTTTGTGGCTTTGCTCAGGAGTGTCTCCAGGTCTGCAGAGGAGAAATTCAGGGCCGTCCATCCACCTTCATCTCTCCTTTATGCCTGTTCATTTTCTCTTCGCCATTTGAAGGTGGGGATTCCCTGTAGGATCAGGAGCACAAGCACAGGGAAATCAGAAGTGCTGAGTTCCAACTGCATGTGGCTCCCAGTTTCAGAGTATCAGTAGGTATGCCAAAGTCCGAAAATTGGTCAATTAGCTTATTTAATTAACATCAGAGTGCAACTGGAACAATGTTGTGCAGCTTTTGGATGTTGTTATTGCATTGCTTTTTCTGACTAAACACAGCTTGAAGGTATTCAGATTCCAAATCCTACAATTTTTCATGTTAGAAAATGACAGCCAACCCCCATTATTTTCTTCTCAAGCTGTATGCATTTTAAAATACCTCTAACTGCATAAATATGTAGCTTTTCCATCTGAATGGCAAAAAAAAGGCAGTTACTTTTGATGTAACAGTGCCCTGAAGTTGCCAATTAATGCTGCTTTAGTTACTGATAAAAAGAACCTTGGCATCTTTCAGAAAATAATGCAAATTGATTACTTTAATCAGCCTATTTGAAGCAGAATATAAATCTGCCGACACTGGAATTGTTGAATCAAACAGGGATCCCTCAGTTGTGGACTTTCCAGAGTAAATTACAATCAAGAAGAAAAAAAAAAAATTACAATATCTGATTGTGATTGTAATATGTAATATTTATCATTTCTACAAATATTTGTTTTGATGGGAACCCGACCGGTGCCACCACTGCCAGAAGCCGAACCTCATCATTTATTTTGTGGTCGTATAAATTTTCCTTTGCCTGTTTCTTTAGTGGTATCCCAAATTGTAACTTTTTTTAATGATCAACCTATCTTGAATCAACTTTTCCCATGCCTGAGGTCCACAGTGCTGATTTAGCAGAACAAAAGCTTGAAAGATATTTCCTTTTTCTGTGCTGTTTATTATATGCTTTGCAATTGCTCTGAAGTTTACGTCAACAAGAAACCACGGCTGTGGTCAGGCTGGCTCATGGGAAGTGGCACCCAAAGGGTTCTACTTTGTTGTCTGTGTGGGTCTGAGATGGTTCCCACAGTGTTGGCTGGCAGCTTTGGCTTTGGGGATAGCTGGAGGTACCTCCCAAGTAGCCTGGCCGAGGAGTGTCCTCTGGAAGGCCTTCCTACCTGCATCTGCACACTTGTGGTGGCACTCCATGCCGGAGGGGCCCTTGTTCAGGGAGAGCTGGAGGGGGGCTGGATCTGCTTCTGATCCTTCGTGTCTGAACCATGCTTTACCATGCCAGTCATCAACAGCATGTTGGCTATAAACAGAACGTGGAATAACATTTTGTGTTCTGTTTTTTTCTTAGGTATTTTTTTCATTTGTTTTTCCTACTGTATAAAGCTAAATAAGTACTCCAAGAAAGTTTCTGTGTTTGTTTATTCACTTCCTTAAATCCTTGGAATCTGGACCTATAAATACAAGCTGACTTCATGTTTACAATCAGGTTCACTCTCATTTGGATTGATTGATGTTGCTTTTAAAAACTAGGATAAAAAGTGGGATGTGTTTAGATCTTCAGGAAAAGATTTACCTTCTCACTGTCAACATACATGGCTTTCATAAGAAAGGTAAACCAGTTTCTCACTTTTCTAAAACTGGTGAGCTTGTTTGCCAGCAATTACAACATGAAAAGGAGAGACTTTACATCCAGACCTGAGATTTAGTTGTGCACAAAGCTGTGTGCCTTGGGGCAAGCTTATTAATGGTTGGGTGTTGAACTTCTGTAAAGAGTTAACATTTCTTGTAAGGAATCCTGGTCTGATATTTATCTTTTATTTTTATTTTTGTTTTTTTAATTGGAAGATTTTAATGTCATTTCTGCCTTAGAGATTTCTAGCTGCAGATTTGCCCTAATTCTCTGTGGAAGATGATGTAGGTTTACCAATCTGCGTGAGTTTTTTTAACAAATATAAACCACTTTTCAGATCTACCAAATTATCCCTGACTGTGATCTGCAGCTGAGCTCAGTTTGGGAATCCCTTACCTCCTTGTTAAGCAATATTATGAGTTCATTCGGACTTGAAAAAATAGATGAGGTAAGAATTAAGTTTCCAACTCTACATTTGCAGATTTAAATCAGTGATTTGATTTTTCTCAAATGTGGAGGACATGGCAAATTTGAGTTTGTTATGTTTGAATGTGATTCAGAATGGAGGCAAATCTGAAAGTTTAGTAAAAATGTTAAGTTTGAAATGTCATTTACTTATGAACCAGAAGCCTGGTTTATCCTTAAAGTAAATCTACATGTATCAGGTTTTTAAACCACAACGATGAAGTTTTGATTTCAATTCCTTTCTGCTGTATTAAATAGTTTGATTGTCTCCTGTGGTATTCAAGGACATATTTTATATAAAGCTAAGCTGGGTGCTTTTAGGCAAACATTACTTTTACCCTGACACACATGCAAAATTTCTTCGCACTCCAAGGAAGGTGGTTCAAGGAATTATGCCTATGTAATCGGGGCTGAACTTTTGTAAGTGAAGTTGCTTGCTTAGGCATTGCTCCAGCCCGCACTCGTGCACATCTTCAGCTTTCTGCAGTCTGTGTAGCCTGTGAGACCTCTACTGACATGGATAAAGTAACGAGCGTGCAACATCTTTCCTCAGTCGGATGTGCATACTTTCTTGCTAAACGCACTTTCACCATTTACATGAAGCATAGGCTCAGTGTGCTTGCAAAGTGGGCTTCTCAGAGCCCACCCGATCACCCCAGAATGCCCAGTGGTCACTGCTCCTGGTAAGAGATTTTTTTAAAAAAAAGGAGGTTCACTCTCTGGTCTATGCCTGTGCTTGGGGGGAAAAGAGAGAGAGAGAGAGAGAGCGCATTTTGTTGTTTTAATATGAGCTTCCTTGGATTGGTTTGCCTAATGAGTGCAATTGTGACGCAGTGTTGTGTTTTATCAGTGCCCACCCCCAGCAGAATTCTTTGCTTAAGAGGAGGCAGATTTCCACCTCCTGAACACGGCTCTGGACTCGTGCTGATGCTTCTCGGAGCTGTCTTGAGGGCTCCCCTGTGCTGGAGGGAATTCTATCCGAGGACTGCCTGTGTAAGTCGCCAGCACTTTTATACCCTCTGGAAGTTTGCATGTTCAGATGTGGCTGTGCTGAATGATAGGCTATCTATTTTAGACTTCAGCCTCTATTTACAATCAGAAAGGCATGTCGCTGGCAGAACTTAGCTCCTGTTTCTCTTGAAACAACTTTTAAGTACTGGGTGAGTTATAAAGGTTTCTGTGCATGGCTTTCTTTTATAAAATGTAGTTTAAATATCCACAAAGCACTTGTTTGTTTTCCCTGAACAGATCGTAGAAATCTCTTGCGCAGAATCATAAAAACTATTTGCATGTTAGAAAGACTTTGCTTGGGCACTGAAAGATAAAACTGTTCTTTAGTACATAAAAAGATCTTTATCAACAGGTGAATGAGGACTTGTTGATACCTTGCCTAGCTTACTTCGTTGGTTTGTAGAATTACTGCTTATGCATGACTGCTTTCTATCACTTGAGTTGAATGTTTTTGGCAGCATGATCTCACTCTGAATAATTTATCTGCATTTTTGGCCTTTCGGTAGTGGGAACAGAGGTTGTTAGGATCTAGGAAAACATAGCATCCTCTGCAGGTTTTGGGAACTGAAGGTGACAGTGTCTCTCTGCAGTGTTAAACTTGATAGGAGTCCCTGGAAAACTGTGAACTTCAGTGGCGTTTCCATATCGAGTAGTAGTGCCAAGTATGCACAAAAACATAGCGACTGCATTAAAATAGGAACTGATTGATACAAAATTGCTTCTGAGTATGTGGTAATTGATTTTTAGAAGTGCATTGGTGGGTTTTGTGTCCTGGAGCATTAAACTTGCATCACGCTTGGCCTTGTGACAAGTCCTGTGCATGTAATTTAGAGCCATATAGGGATGTTCTTAGTCTCGAACGACTTGAAATGTACCACCTTCCGTATCACAGATGTAATATTAGTAACTTAAAGCAGGTACTTTGTGAGTCTTATGGTCCGTGCAGGAACTAGGAAAGATAAGAACTATTTTTGTGAACTGTCAGGGGCTTTGCTTATAAATCAGGTCTGGTTTCTGTGCAGCACTGTATTTAGTACCAATAGGCTGTAATGCCTGAGCTACTGCGAATTTAGAAGATCCCTGCACTTATATACATAGGTGGCAAGCCTTACAAATGTGTCTTATGTAAAAAACGGCACACAGAAATTTGGGAGGGATGGAATAAACTCCTGAAAGCCCCAGTGTGGTAAACGTTTGAGACAGACTTTTCAGCCACCGGTAATGAGAAGTGAAGGTCCTGTCGGTGCAAATTAAACACAGCAGTCTAACAAAATATTTGCTTTTTTGAGCACTGCAGGGGAGAAGAAATTGTCCTCCCCTGTATCTCTTGTCATAATGCAAAGTGGAGTACTTGTAATAGTTGTCTTTAGAAGTGGTACATTAGCTGCTGTCTATTGATATTTGTTCATAAGTGATCAACAACAGAAAAAACAACAACAACAAAACAAGAGTTGAAAATGGAAACTCGCTGAATCCCCATCCTGCCTGTAGCAGGGTGAAGCTTTAAACTCCACGACGGGGCAGCTGCTGAGAGCAGGTGGTTTGCATGTACTGTGATTTATGTACATTTTAATGTTTCACGTGAATGCAGTGGATTCTCCCCTAATTTTCAGGAGAGAGAAGATGAAAGAGCATTTATCAGGTCTCTGTTTGTTCCTCTCTGTCACCCAGCTGGACTGCTGGTGGGTAATGCACTGGAATCACTTCCTCAGACTTTGAACCTAGTCCTTAGCATTTGTTTAACCATTTGTCCCTGTTGTTAGGTGGTTTTGCTTTCTCTCCACCAACAATCTGTTTGGCTAAAAAAATAAGAACTGACAACATCATCTATTCAATTTCCTGTTAATTTTTCACCAAAACACTTGTCTACGCTTAGAAATGTATTGTGAATAGTTTCCAGAATAGCTCTCTTAGTAAGTACCCACATATAAACATGTCCTGAAATGATCTCCTGCTTCTTGCTTCCTGGCTTTTCCTGCCCATCTGCTTGTCGCTCACAATGAGCTGCGGTGCCCCTCTCCTGGCTGTCCTTCTACTCCTTTCCTCCGGGGAGGAGACAGACAGCAAGAGGCAAACTGACATCACAGGGGCTGTCTGGGTCATCTGCCAGCGAGGATGTGCTTAGCATTTCCAACAATCAGGTTTTTCGCATTGAAGTGCAAGTTAATAAGTCCACTGAAAGAGCCCACTTCATGAGGCCCAAGAATGCCACACTAATTATTGATCAGAAGAAAGCCACGTTAGCTAAAAACTTTGCCTTTAATGCCAAATTAGCTTCCCGTGGCCGGAAGACTCGCCCCAGCATCGTTCCACATGCACGCATCACAGCATCCCACAGAGGTGTGCACTGTGGCCCTGCAGGCCCAGCCTGGCCACACACCGCAGGGCCCTGTGCTCTGACAGGGTAACCTCTCTGTCTGGTGCAGCCGGCTGGAGAGACAACGTCGGTCCCACAGGTGAGGCTGAGGATCTCCCAGTGCTGAGCAGATCAGGCTTAATTGCATTTGGCATCACGGAGGCGTATTAAGAAAATACAAAAGGGCAAAAAGGGTTGGAGGCTTCCAGATGTCATGCAAAGCCGACGGTCTGTCAGACTCTCCTGTGTGGTGTTTCTACCCATTTCTTTTTTGTCCCAGCAACAGCTCAAAATACCGCAGCTCATGGGCTAGATTAGGTGAGGAGGGGCATAGCTCAGCGTGCCCAAGCATGCCAGATGTATTTTGGGCTCCAGAAAGAAGCACGCTGCAAGATTTAGTCTGTATTTAGTCACTGGCCTACTTTGCAGGATATTTTGCATTTCTGAAAACTTTCACAGAGGAGCAGATAAGACCGTTTTTTTCTTCCTTCTTTCCATTTCTTTCTTTAAGCTTTTAATATCTCCTACTTACTTAAGGAGAAAGTAGTAACACTGCTCAAACACTGCCTGCGTGTTAGTTTCTATTCTTTTCTAAACATGCCCATCCCCTTTCCTCTTTTCACTTGG
Source organism: Lagopus leucura (assembly GCF_019238085.1). Taxonomy (NCBI): domain Eukaryota; kingdom Metazoa; phylum Chordata; class Aves; order Galliformes; family Phasianidae; genus Lagopus; species Lagopus leucura. The sequence continues at coordinate 14,515,756 of NW_024962264.1, read as the reverse complement.
ATTTTAGATGTGCTAAAGACAAGGTATAGCTATTGCTGCGTTCTGGCCCTGGTAAAATTGAGTCAAGACTTCGGAGGAGGACCTCTGTGTTGATCCTTGCAGTCGCACCTTGCTGCAGGCATCCCTTCCTCCCAGTATCACATTCCAGGGATGGCGGTCACGTAGCTGCCCCTCAGCCCTTTGCCAAGAGCCCCACCAGCACACTTTGAGACTCTGTGATCTTCACCAGGAGATTTCGGAGCTCTTTGCCTCAGCACACCTATTTTCAACCTTTGTTTCTCTGGGACCACCTGGAGCTCATTCCCCAGGGAAGCTGTAAGGGCAGCCTTGTGGCTTAGCAGTTTATTATGGAAGCTGGATGAACTGGTTGAATAAATGCTGTCCTATGAGCTCTGCTGTGGTGGGGAATGTCACAATACCCATGCTTTCCCTCATCCAAGAGATTGGGTCAGCACAGAAAGTTGTGAGGTTGGTTGGTAAGTAGGAGACAGACCTCTGCTGGAAATAAGGATTTGCTAGCATCTCATGGCTCTGAAGGAAACAGGACTCTCATAACCACTGTGTTTGTGGATGCACGTGCATTTCAGGCAAGTTTTCCCATTTTATGGAAAGGATGCTGAAGCACAGAGGCTAACTTGGCCAAGGTGCTGTACAAATGCATGCAGGGTAAGGAATTTAATCATGAATCTCCAGTATCAAGGTAGGAGCTTGGTCCAGCACTTCATTTCTCAGCGAAAATTCAACATACATAAGTAAAAATGAGTGAATCTAACAGAGTAAGGAGAAATGTTTCTCTGCCCCCCATGCCTGCACGCTTACGCTCTCTACACAGAATTTTGAAGCAACTGTTCTCAGCTCAGGCAACAGCGAGTCAGTTCTCAAAATGCCTTGCAGGCTGAACTGCTCAAACCACCACTTCGTTAACACTTTATCTTGAGTAATCGTGTTTTCTGTTGTGGTTCCATCTGAAATGAGGTATGTAATAAGTCTCTCAGTATGAGGATGACTTGGGAAAGGCTCCCGGGCTATGGAATAGGCATTGGCATGTCTCAGTGTCTCATGGTTGCACACCACAAGTTTTGTCCCCCCTCTCAGGCAGACAAGCTCTAACTGTAATCAATTCTTCTGAATATTGTTAGCCTTTCCCCCTCTTCAAGTCTTTTCCCACTCCAAGGGCTGAGTGTTCATGAATTATGGCCAACAAGTCTTCAAATATGAAAAATGCATTGGGGCTTCGTTTTCACATGTTATCTCATAGTATAAAAATCCTTATACAAATGTTTTCAGCAGTTAAGACCTTCCAAGATGTTATTTTGGAGTGCAAATCATTCAGGGGTTGATGTCTGCTCCATATCTGGAAAAGACCAGAGCAACAATCGCCCAGCCTCTGCGGAGTCTGGAAGAAAAAAGAGAAATCTTTTCTCCTTAATATGTATGTTTGGATAAAAAGATCAATCCTTGACATAAACTTTAGGGCTTTTCAGGGAACGATTACTTAATTATTGGTGTGATGTTTCCCTTGTGGTCGTTCTCAATGATCCAGCATCTCAGGAATATGCAAAATCTCATGATTTTCTAATTTCATCATGATCTCTGAGGTTTTGGATGTTCTCTGCAGAGACCCTCTTTCCCTCCTAATGCAGACCTTCAGTGTATTCAAAAGAACTTCAGCGTGGTTTTGAAACCATGTGTGTGGATTTGTCGAATGAGGCTGAAGAGGTAGAGCAGTAGTTGGGCTCGGTGTTTGCCATCTGATTTCCCCCAAGTCTCTGAAATGTTTTTTGCAAGGTGTGCAGTTGGCTGGCAGGTATTTCCTGTTGAATATGCCCGTGACTCCTCACCACCTTCAAAATGGCACCTCCCTGGAGCGTAGATAGGAAGATGTTACAAGATGGCTTCATAGATGCAGATGACTGCTACAAGAGAAGCAGCCAATGGAAGAGGCAGATGGATTTTGCCAGGCTGGTGCTTGTTTCCAGCCTTTAACCACCGTAGTCCTTACTGGTTATGGGACCCGTGAGTCCTTACAGGCTTGAATTCAGCAATGCTCTGCACCTGTGACATCTAATTTAAAGATGAAGAGCTTAGGGGGCAAGTGTATGAAGGATTCATACAGTCTGTCTGAGCCAAATCTGGAGAATAGTAATTTTCCCCTACATGCTCTCAAAAATACTTTGGTTTCAAACTGCCTCTGTTCCATAGCATTCAAAGGGAGCTAGGTGACTGCTGAATGTCGAAGTGTGGTTTTTAAGTTTGATTTATATAAATATACCTAGTGGCTTTCTTACTGACCTAGAGATCAAGATATACCCTTTTGGATGGTGAAGCTTTTATTTCTTAAAACTCTTTCCTGTCCGCATTTTTGGTTTAAAGATCTCACACATATTTCTGATTAAACTAAGTAAAGACTAAGACATAGATAAAAAAGGATTTTGTACAATCAAAGTCATCAAAAATATTCAAATGTAGGAATGGTTTGAGTATAATAAGTTTACTAGTAATTAGTAACTATCTACAGAAGAGAGGAGATAGCTTAAAACTTTTTAGTCAGACTTTTCCCTACACTTATATAGATCTATAGGAATACATGGAATATTGTGATCACCGTGCTGAGTAGCTGTAAGAAGATGATATCCTTTTACTGCCTGGGATGTGATAATAGCAATATATGAATATCAGTGCTCTTGAGAGTATTTTGGTGACGTTTCATAGACAAAATCATTTTCCAAAGCAGTGCATCCCATTTACAACTGGTAAAATGGGACAGCTTTGCAGAGGGGATGGAGCTGGGCAGTGCCCATCAGCTGGGAATCAGGCTGTGTGGTGTAGTCTGTATGTCCTACATGCTATATGCTGACTTGGTGCCAAGGGCCAAAATGAATCCTTCTAGAAAGAGCTGCTCGGTAAATGCGGCAGAAAACAGCAACCTCTTTGAGTCCTTTTAAAGCGATCAAAATGTTTTCTCAGTCAGTCGTACTTCCAGAAGCATGTTGCTTTGGAGGTGACCTAATTTTAACCTTTTTGAATTGCTTTATGATTTAGAACAGTCACATGCCAAGGCAGGGTCCCATTAGGGGATTCAAATCATCTGTTTACTACAGAAAACAAGCGCTGAGACAGGCTCCGCAGGCTCTTTTTTTTTAAATTTTCTTTTCTTTCTTTCTGCTGCAGGACAGGACACCACCGCTGTACCAGTTTGGGAGCAAAATATGGAATGTTCTTCACTGCTGACTGAGCGCAGGCAAATGAACAGTATTTATAGTAGTGTGAAAATCGGCAGTTAGCAGTTTGTTCACATTCTAACACTACCAGAGAGAACTCATTGTTTACAAGAAATCTGCTTTCCAAATCCGTTACGGTTCCCTCCAGCCTTGACTATTAACTATTTGCAAAGGGGAAACGGATCTACGCTTTGGGGAAAGATGGCAATGGAAGAGTACCTGTGGATGGTCGTTGTGGGTTTTATCATTGCTTTTATTTTAGCATTTTCAGTGGGTGCAAATGATGTTGCCAATTCTTTCGGAACTGCCGTGGGCTCTGGTGTAGTGACTTTGCGCCAGGCTTGCATTTTGGCTTCAGTTTTTGAAACTACTGGCTCGGTACTGCTGGGAGCAAAAGTAGGAGAGACGATTCGGAAAGGTATAATCGATGTTAACCTGTACAACGACACTGTGCCGCTGCTGATGGCAGGAGAAGTCAGCGCGATGGTTGGTGAGTAATGCTTTCCTGTTCCAAGTAACAGTCACTGCACGTTTGTCATCCTGCTCATTGTGAACGTTTTAATTAAATTTACATCTTCCCATCTTCTGGACTCACATCCGGCTTTGTACAAATAGAGGGGTTTGCATTCCCCTTTTAGGCTCCTGCTTTTTAAAAGCACTTCTAATCGTTTTCGTTTTCCAGCTATTCAGCCATTTAACTAATAGAGGAAAAAATGTTTAATGTAATGGATCGTATAGATGTATTCCTAGAGTACCCAAAAAAAAGATTTTGGAGATTTATATTGTGGTAAATGGAAAATATGTCAGCATACCATTTGTGACTGCAGAGAAAATCCTGCAGGAAGTTTACAATGAATTAAGTATTAAAGCAATTGCCTAAATAGTTTTTAAAAATTAAAGAAAATGAAGCATATTTGCTTAAACTGGTGGTTTTGCTGACTGATTGCAATTAATCATACGTTTAATCCTGTCCCATGACTTCAAAGAGCAATAAAGATAGATGGCCACGCATTAAAGGCACTTTTACTTTTTCTAACTCAAACCAGCAGCAGTTCTGCGTACCTCTGAGTCTACTCTGTACACTTTTGTTTGCAGTTAAATTAATCTCTGTTCAGAACAAGTGGCATATTCTGAGGTAAGTAACATTAAGCCCTGGTATTTCTCCTTTGTTTGTATGCAAGAGGCTTTGTGAGCTTTTGGAGAGCTCCCACAAGGATCAACAGCAAACCTGCTTTTAAAGGGCAGGATACAGCAAGCAGGAAGCACTCTCCCCAAAGTTTTCAAACAGAACCCGCACAAAAAATAGGTGATTCCAAACAGAGATCTACTACATGCATTTTTTCCCGTTTCTACACTTTTAAAAAATTGTAATGGATCAAGTTGGGCTTAGACTGCCACTTTCTGGGCTGGACTGAGGTAGTTTTGGTGAGTGAGAGGGGCAGTGCTCCTCTTCAACCTTCACCACACTTGAGCTTCCAGAGGGCTGGCTGCCTTCCCTGGTGAAGAGGAAGAAGAGCTGATTAGCTGCTGTCTCGTACAAGGCAACTGCAAGGAACATCTTCAGCACTCCTGAGCTCCAATTCTTTCTCTGTCTTGATGCCTTGCAAGGCCAGCTGCAGATTCCTGCTCTTGCCCTCAAGCTGTGGGATGACTAAGGAGTGTCACTCTGCTTGCAGTATTTACCCTTTTCTTCCTGAGATAGCTCCATCATTTCCGACTCGCACCTGAGAGCAGCTCACGCCGCATGAGACGTAAGTAGTGACTTACATCTCCTGACCACCACCTGCAGAGCAGGAGTCTTTTCCCCTTTCTGTATCTCTTCATGATGTTCTGATCCTGTCTGGGCAATGTTTTATGTCCCCTATACCCCCTGTGGAGGCAACTGGCCAGAAGCTCAAGGAAAACAACTTATTTGCATGTGTGTTTACGTAAGCCTGTGTGAACTCCATGACCGGTTGCATTCCCTTCCTTCAGTAAGGGCATTAAGAACAAATCCCACATTTTAAATCTCTGAATTAAGCACAAATTACCAACTGCAGGTTCCATTTTTTTTCCCCTCAAATTCACCTCCAGCTTTCCTCTGGATGTACAATATTTTCTCTGTGTTTTCTCTCCTGTATATTTACTTTTCCTCTTTTTCCTCTGCATATTTATCTTAGTTCTCATACGCATCATGGTCATGCTTCCATGAACAGAATTAGCTTCTGAATTTCATTGAGCCTTCCACGAGCCAGCTGTATAGAGGAGACCAACAGTCATGGTGTTCTCTTTTGAGTTGTTACTGAAAGATATCTTGATGCTTGCAGACAGCAGATGGGGATTCTCAGAGCAACCACTGGTCAGAAAGAAGGAAGCAAGGAACACTGGGATTGTCTGAGGATGACATAATTTGCATTTACATTCTGTAATGTAGCATTTTGTAATAATTTGTAACCTACTAAAATATTGATTTTTGGTGGTTTTAATATTTGGGACTCTCATTTTTGGGATGCTGTAGCATACTTCTATTCTGGAGCATTCATGCTGTGGGCCAGGAAAAGCTCTAATGAGCCTTCTGGCTTCTGGGCTGGTTTTGTCAAGGTTGGAAACATGCATTTTTCGTCGGAGAGGAGTTAAGGATTGATGTTGATATTTTAGGTGTCTGCCTTAAGGCATTGCAAGCCCCAGAGGGAAGTCCTGTTGTGGCTTATTTTGTATTTTCTTCTGTACTCTAACATGCTTGCTTCAACTTCTTTAGACTACAGATTGTCCTTTTTAGGCTATTTATCAGTCCTCCAATACTTTCCCTCCTGTTTGTTTTCTAGATCGATTAAATAAGAAATAGTGCCATATTCCCTGTTTCCCCATAAAAAACCCCAGCCATCTCTGCATATTTGTAGTGCAGCTGTGACTTGGAAGCATTTTCTCTGTTTTTTAGAATGACTTCTTTTTGGTGCAATTATGTGTCTCTGGCTAACTTATCTCTTATTCATTTGGCTCTTCAGAGATGTTACCATGTGTGTTCCCTTTCACCTCACTTCCACTTGCTGATCTCTTAAGTTCATGTCACAGGTTTCACAGTGTATTTATTATTGTTGTAGTGTGTGGGAAGAGAGGCCAAAAAATGAAAGGGCAGGTGTCCCTTGATTGATCTAGAATTTCCAGTAGGTATACCAGTTGTTTTGGGATAATGCCCCAGGAAAGATTAGTGTTACAGCCTGGTTGACTTCCACACTGCATATGATGCCAGCAGACTGGCAAGACTTGTATTTAGGATAGCATTTATAAGGCAGAAACTTGACTGTATAAAGGCTTGTTTGAAGTGACAAACCAGTCTCTGAGGCTTGTTTATCAGAGTACCTTTCATTCTTCTCTTCAGTTCTCTATGCTTTCCCACCTGTCCTCTCTCCCAGCCTCTGCTGTCAAGACTGTTCCTTCACCATGCCTCATCGTGAGCATCACCCCTATGTTCCTTGTACTGGAGCCCTTGTGCAACTTGAAAAGGCATCAGTAATTGCCTCCTTGCTCTCTCCCTTCTTGATGTGTATGTCATGGAGCTGTAACACAGCTCTTTTTCAATGCTTTTAAACCCTGTTTTGTAACCAGACTCCATTTCAAGATCTTCAAACCATCCTCCCCTGTTGGAATTGAGAATGGAGGCTGGCATTTGAGTGACAGTGTGTGTTCAGCAGCCTTGCTTTATCACCTGTGTCTGCTACAGACCTGTAAAGACTGATGGCATGAGCCAGAAAATATGGGATCTCTCATTGCAGTTTGATTGCTGTCACCTTGGAGCTTCGTAACATAGTAAGATTTTGTCTCAAGACCACAAAGCGTTAAGATGAAGAAGAGATACTACTGAGAGCTCTCTAATATTCGACAAGCAGAAAACTTGAATCATCGCCCAGATGATTTTGATGTCCCCACGCTAACCCATTGTAAGAGGAGCAGGGGACCTTTTGTGCTGCGGTATGAAAAGAAGAGCAATGGAGTTGTATGCTGGTGGGCTCGCTGTCCAGCTGTGGTCTAATCTAACCATCAAAATCTTGAATCAAAACTGAATACAAGGTCCTCTCTGTGGTGCTAGAAATCTTTTTTTCCACAACTTGAATTCTCCAGTGCTGCAGTGAGCTACAGATGAAGATAGCAAACATCTTCACTCCCTCCTCAGTCAATTTATCATGTAGAGTACTCTGGATAGTGGCTGCACATCACTGAGAAGAGGCATGAAAGCCCCTTGAGCCAGGATTTGAACCTTTCTCTGGTAGCATCTGAATTCAGCAGTTGAATATCTCACCAGTGAAGCCATGGTTGGCTCCTGACACTGGTCATTTGGAGGCTTCCAGGTTTGTTTCTAGAGAATGAGGTTTTCTAAGCTTGATGCATACCTGGAGCTATTTGTGTGTTCATGTGATTCAGTGAATGAACTGAATGGTGAAAAATAGTGAAAGCCTTCAAAAAAGAGCAGCCCTGTTGTGCAGCGTTAAGTGCTGTTAGTAACAAAAAATAATGAATAAGATGCAGCGTTCAGAGCAGCTATTAGACTGCTGTAGTACCTGCTTTTGCAGTCAGAAAAGGAACAAAGTTCTCTTTAGGAGATCTCTCTTGTGCATGTGGAGCGTAGTCTGTGTTCATAAAGGAACAAGGGTATATCAATGAGAATTTTCTGTGTGACTTTTACTATTGTTGTGTACAGTTTATGCTTTTTCTCCTTCCTCACTTTCCAGGTTCTGCTGTTTGGCAGCTGATTGCATCTTTCTTGAAACTCCCAATATCGGGGACCCATTGCATTGTAGGTGCTACTATTGGATTTTCACTCGTTGCAATTGGCACACAGGGAGTTCAGTGGATGCAGCTTGTCAAGATTGGTAATTGCCATTTCCTTTTATGTGGGAGGGTCTGGGAAAAATTGTGCCCTGACTGCAGAAGCTTTCACAGAAGCATGTTTTTTACTGGCAGCGTTCCCTCTTTAAATTATTTTCTACCTGAGGGCTGCAGTGCATCTGCAGGCCAGCCCTGGAGAAAGGTAAAATGCAAGTTGTGCTTTTCCAGCAGTAAGCTGAGGAAACATTTTGCCTCCCAGACGTACTTCAAGGTGACACTCCTCCTCTTCTAATGCCACAAAAAGTGACAGCTCATACCACCTCGTTCTTATTCTGAGCAATATGAATGCCCATAGTCATGTGTCTCCACCCACCAGATCCAGGAAGGTGGAAGCTGAGTGCACAGCACATGTTTACATCACAGTCTCTCACTGCCACCATCAGCACCGCCAAGCAGGGATGTCAGGAAGGGTTCTGTGTTGTTTTGGAAGCCTTGTAACCCAAGTCACATCCTGAATCCTGCATTAAAAAGACTCAAGGTTGAAGGCACAGGAATACAGTTGAGCTTTAAAGAAGTTTTAGCAATGTGTATTTTTTTGTAATTCTGTCAAAAGTAAAATGAAGTTTTTAGTGAGCTTGGAATAACAGCAGAATCAACCTGTTAGCTGTGTCACAAACAATAAGTGAATCTGGATGAGATTTCCAGAGCTTTGCCCTAATCCTGTTTTATTGAAATCAGTGGGAGTTTTGCCACCCACTTCTGTTAAATTAGTACTGAACATTTGCAAATCTTGCCCGCAAAAAAATTTCTGTGTATTGTTCTGTGCAACTGATGCTTCTGTGGCATTTCGGAAATTGAGACTCTTACCCTGTGAGCCGTATGACATCCTGATAGATGCAGTTGCTTGCCACTTGCTTGCACCCTTCGCAGTTATGGTGATCAGGAATTTTTAGTAATTCTCTTAGTCAACTCTGCATCAGCTCAGATAATTTTTTCCTGATTAATTTGATCATTAAACTTGCAAAGTTATTTGGAAATGTTTTGGCTGATGTTCCTAATAGTGCCTACCAGTAGTTTGACTTTCATGAGTGTCAGTGGAAATTGAGCTGCTCCAGTTGTAAGTAAATATCTGAAACATTCCAGTTGTACAAGAACAGTTTTGAATGCATTGCTCATTGATTACTAGCTTCTTGACTATTATACGAGTTAATTATACTATATATTTCATGTTCTTTTCTGTCTTTTTTTTTTTTTTTTTTTTTTTTTCAACACAGTTGCCTCTTGGTTTATTTCCCCACTGTTGTCTGGCTTGATGTCTGGAGTACTTTTTGTGTTGATTAGATTCTTCATTCTAAAGAAGGTAAACAAATTCCATCATTATAATGAGTGCCTGCTACAAAGGCTATGTTCTGGCCCATCATTTGAATGTGGATATTTCCACAGAGTTGAAAGTTTGTGGCTTGCTTTTTGGATAGGAGACCAGTCATTCTTTACCTAGCCATTGGAACTCTGTTTGCTCTTAGCAATTTTGAAAGCTCAGATTTTGTAACAAAACGCATATTTGAAGCTTAGAAAGCGCTATGCAAGTGCATCATAAGCTAATTCATGTAGTATGTTCTGTTTCATTGAAAGATTATACTTCGCTGCTTTATTAGTACAAATATTTCAGTGTTGATTTAGGTTCATGGTAGCAATTCAAACTGTTATTTATAAAGAATAGTTCTCACTGGGAGATACTCTCATTAATATTTCAGAGAAATTTTAAGCTTTGGTTTTCTTGTGTATCAGATATTAGAAGATGGGCATCTGTTTATTTGGTAGATTCTCATGAAACCTGAATCAATGGGTTTTAGTGACCTCAGTCAGCTTTGAGGTAGTATTAGTTCATATATCTCTGGTGTGGAAGATGACTTTCTTCCCACCAGCAGAGACTGGAAACCAGAACTCTTTTGTCTGTTCTTTTCATTTCTCTCACACTACTCAATTTGCTAAAATAGGTGGTACAGCACATGACAAGGACCTAAAATAAGGGATACCATGTTAGTGGTTATGCAGGGAACTTAAATAGACGAGGAACTAATTCTTTTGCTATAAATAGCACCACCTGTAACCTCAGCTTCATCATTCTTTAGTTCTGATGTAAATAAACATCAGTGATAAAAGAAGGTGGCAAATTTGAACGGACACAGCTTTGAATTTAAATTGACTTGATCTGCATAAAGGCTGAGATACTGTAGGGAAAAAGTTCCCATTCAAAAACTTCACAACTCAGTAAATTAATCATCAAAATCACATGAACATGCCCTTGTGCATGTACTCCTGGTGTCTCTGCATGACTTTAGGAAACAAAATCTGGCCAGCCACGCCTTGGCTTCATCAGGTTCTTCCCAGCTATGGAGAGCCCATCAAAAGGCCAAGGCTCTCTTTTCACAAAGGCTTTTTCCATGCATTGCATTGTGCATTTCCTCAGCACTGTCAGCTGAGCCTCTGCTTGTGAGCACCAGGGACACAAGGCTGCACAGCTGCTTACCTTCTGTGCCCATTGCTGAGCTCTGTGCTGGGCAGTGAAGCACGGTGACATGCCTGCTTCAGTTAAAGTGCTTAGTCTGGCAGCCAGGATAGCCCCCTGCAAAGTAAAATGCTCTCAGAAAGAAGTTTGCCTCCAGGTCAACCAACAGGTCTGCAGCAGACCTGAAGCTACAAGAACAGTGTCAGGCTTCCCCAAAATACTGGTGCTTGCCAAGACCATCTCTGGAGGTTTGACTGTAACCACCCAGGTCAACATCCTTTCCTCACCATCCACATGAAGGCTACACCTGCTTGGCACTGGCTTGGGAGGATGTATTTTCCTTATGTTGGTTCATGTTTATATTAATCTGTTGGAAAACCTAGCTAATGCTTCCTTTTTTTCCTGATTTTTCTGCAGGAAGACCCTGTGCCCAATGGTCTTCGTGCACTTCCAGTTTTCTATGCTGCTACCATTGCTATTAATGTGTTCTCCATCATGTACACGGGGGCACCAGGTGAGCAAGCAGTCTGCAGCCAGAGGCACGGCTGGGAGGTTTCCTGCAGTTGTGTTGTTCCATTCATTGTGGATAACAGTGTTCCACCAGTGTGCTTTTAGGTAGCTGTAAACGCTACATTGCTACTTCTTTTATTAGGAGTTCACAAGGGCAAGAGTAAAATGTACTTGCATGCATTCTTCTATGTGTACTTGTGTTATTGTGATTCCTCCCTGAACACTGTTTAGTGCAGATGGGCACAGCTATAACAAATTCCCTTTTTAGAGGAAAGGGAAATATCAACCTGCCAGCTTTGGCTTTATAAATCTGATGTGCAAATATGTAGAGCAAGGAGGGAAGATCCAGAGCAGTCTGGTAGGCTGTGTGTGCTCCTAATGCTATAGCTCCACTGAAACCAGCAGAGTCATGGTTCTGACGAATCTGGCGCAGAGCCTATTAATTAAATATACTTCTTTATTTCCCTTCAGTGATAAGGAGCCCACAGTCTTTTCTGCATTTAATACATCTTCTCTCTTGGGTGCTTTTCATTGCAACTCAGTAGAAGGAAATGATACCTCATTTTCCTGACTTTAACTACATTTGTATTTTTGTTTTTGTCTATTTATGTATTTTAACATGTTTCTATACTTATATGCTTTTATTTGCATGTATATGTTTATATGCTTGCACTTATGTGTTCACGTTTAAATTTGCTTAAGCAATGAGTATTTAGACATAACCTTGCAGTAAGATAGTTCAGAAAGAAGTGTTCAATTCTCTCAACTACATTCCTGAAGAGTCTGGTCACTGAACATTATCTTTAGATTAGATCATTGCCCTGGAGCAGTGAATGATCACACAATTGGAAAGAGACTCCAATCTTTAATATGCCCCCTGAATTAAGAAAACGGGTTTAGAAAGTAACCTTTTGTGAATGGAAATCTGTTTTCTCTAAAATGTGCTGTACTAAATGTACTAGACAAATGCATTTGTTAAGCTGTGGTTGATAGTGTAGCATTAGTGAAATTAACAAAAAGCTTGCAAAGTTCCCACTTTGAGGGAAGCATAATTCAACTTTTCTTTTTTCTTGAGTCAAAATCCTCACTGGATGGATATCCAAGATGTTTCACAGTAAATCAGCTGTATAACCAACATTTCCTGACTAATTGTTTTGCAGAAGTAGGTCAGGCAGTCTGCAGTGACTCATTAAGCAAAATAAATGAAATAAGAATCTTAATGTCCCTTCTGTTTCAGCTAAGCAGTCTCTAAAGTGTGTGAGTGAAAAGGTGGGATTCCATTTTTGATATGCAGAGAATACGCGTTTAAAACATATTTCTATTCTCTATCGCCTCTACTCTGTCAGCGTTTATGAAGAAGTATGAATCAACAGCATAAGTTGCAAGATAAGCATGCAATGATGGAACAGAAGGGTCAGAGTCCAGGCTCTTTCTTCATCAAGGGCCTGATCACACTGGTTAATTGAACAAGAGCAAGGAGATCTCTTGGGAGAATGGAAGCCAGGTGGTTTTAAAGGATTACAAGTTGTTTGCAGTTTCACATAGCAGGACTGGAGCCTCGGTTCAGAAGTGACACAAAAAGCTATTATTATAAGCAGATAATGGCTTAGATTAAGCTAAGCAGCAGGTTATATTGACCAGAGCAGAGGTCAGGTAAATACTTAACCTAATGGGCAACAGAGTTTAACATGCATTAGTATATACAGTAGTGACAAACTAGTTTTGTAGCCCTGATATGGATGTTTTGCCACTGACTTCTTTGGAAATGAGGTCATTGGGGGGTGACAAATTGCTTGTAGGATCGGTCCCATAAATGTTAGCAGGTCAGCTAGACCTTTGAATATTGCACTTATATGACATATTCGTGTTAAAAATGAGCAACTCATTCATGCTGGGTTTGAATACATGGCAAACACGGGCTTTTGCAAGTCTGATGCTCCACTGCTTGAGATAAATAAGTCAAGTTAATTTACAGTTTGCTTGGGTTTTACTTTTGTCTTCACAGTACTTGGACTGGTACTGCCAATGTGGGCTATTGCTCTGATATCACTCGGCGTGTCCTTAGTATTTGCTGTCTTAGTTTGGATTTTTGTATGCCCCTGGATGAAAAGAAAAATAGAAAGTAAGTACTTGATTGATGAAATGTGAATGATTTCAAATTGTGGAGAGTTTCAATTCAGTACTGAAGTGCCCTTGAAATGTCATCTAGTCTTGTCCTCAGGCAGGGCGTGCTGAAGCTGTTCCTCATGTATTTATGTAACCTGCTCCTAAAAACCTGCAGTGGAAGAAATTCAAAACCTCTTTAGGCAATCCACTGCAGTGCTTATGCCTTCCAGAGTCTAGCAGAAACAGGAAAATAAATCCTGGAATATAATCCATTTTATGTTTTGGTAAGGAAATATTTAAGAGAAAAATCTGGCAGAATGATTATCTTCAAGTGACTAACTTCACAGTGAGCTGAACTGATCGCAGCTTTTACTTTTACAGTCTTTTACTTGTTTGCTTTGCTACTTTCAGCAAATAGAGCATTGCAAAATCAGAGAAAAGTTTCGGTTTTCATTAATTAATGAGCAGCTTGGTGCTTCACGTCAGGTACCTGTGCTGGTGAAGTTATAGAATGCTTCAGCATTTTCATAGTTGAATTTAACGAAGCTAAGTGTTAGAAATAATTAATGCGTAATAAACAGAGCCAAGCTACTGTATCCACGTGGATCTGTTCCATTGAGGCAAACAGTGGAAACATAAGCAGTGTGACAGAGAGGCTGAGTTTAGAATTACAGTTCTGTTATTTCATTAGGTCGGTTAAAGAAAGATGCTGCACTGTCAAGGATATCAGATGAAAGTCTTGATAAAATTCAAGATGAAGAAACACCAGTCTTTAAAGAGCTTCCCGGTGCCAAAGCGTCTGATGAGAGCTCAGTTCCCCTCACTGGCTCAGTAACAGAAGCTGCTGGGGCATCAGATACTATTGCAAATGGAAACCATCCACGTGTACCTTATGGTAAGAAACTAAGACAGACAACATCTTCTTGTTTTGATAGCAAGTTTTGCTGCATGTAAGTCTGTATCATAAATGGTAAGTTAGTGTTTGGGATGTTCGGCCCTAATCCCTCTTCACCACCTGTGGAGAAAAATTCTCATTTATAAATGACATTTTCTATAGAGAGCCTGAAAACAGTTTGGTTTGGTTGCCAGTGCATTTTATGAAAGCAGTACTTACTTTCCTTCCCGCTTTACTTGCTGTTCTTAATGATATTTCTATCCTTTTAAGCAGTGGAAAAATACAGAGAACATAAACAAGCTGATGTTTGAAGGTTAAGTGCAGTATAAAGATTACTAGCAGGAGATGAAAAGATTTGGGTTTTAGTTGACGAATGTATGACCATTTGGAGCATGTCCGTTAGAAAAATCTCATTGTTTTCTGAACGTATATTCATCAGAGGTATGTTTGTGTGCATAAAGCCCTTTTTGTTCCATGTGGTGGCATCACCCCTCTCCCACCAATTTGGAGTCAGCTGACTCTCATATCATTTTACTAATGTCTATGCAACCCCATCATTTGGTAAGTAAACGCCTGAGGTATTCAGCTGACTCTCACAAAATCAAAGAAGTCACGGTGGGAAGCTCTTTGAGCATGAGCTTCCACTTCAAAACCAGATAAAACATTTCTGAATGTTGCACAGCGGTAATTTGAGTTTCTTCAGAAATATTGGCTTAGCTGTGATAGGTCTTCTACAGCAGACATTGATGTTAAATGCGTATGGTAGGAATAACTACGTTGATAGAAATAAAATAAACAAAATATTTGAATAGCTGAAGAAATATTTTTTGCAGAAAGTGAGCTTTTTGTTTTCTGTTCTGTTAAATTATTTTTGAGTCGTGTAAATGTTTTTTAAATATAGGGGTTTTTGAAATGTGACCTCATATTCAGTATCAAATTGCAGAAAGACCAACTTTCCTGACATACTTACACATATTCAAAGTAAAGAAAACCTCAGAAAAGATCTTACTTTACAGATAAGGAATTTTTACATCACTGAGTTTTCAAAAAAATAGAGGTCTTGGGCTTCAAATATCACCTTTGAGTGGCGGGTCCAAAATGACTTACTGCAGGTCCTCCCAAATGTTTGTGGAAGATCCAGTGCTGGAACAAAGGTGTTTGTTTTAATATACTTTCTATGCAATCCCAACTTTTGATGGGAGAATTTATTTTGCAGTGGATTAACTCTTTGCTTGTTCAAAGCATGTATTGCGAATTAGCCTTCTTTGTCCCATATCCTGTGAAGGCTTTTCTTTTTTAGCCATTTCCTCTTGTTTTTTCATGTTGTGAAGTGGGAGGGGGTTTCAAAATTGCATTTCATAGAAATAACATCTCCAAATCTCTGCTTTTTTAGGAAGGGCCTTTTCTATGACGCACACCTCTGTGAAATCCCCTGTCTCTAATGGCACTTTCAGCTTTGATGGCCAGGTGAGGAGTGATGGCCATGTCTATCACACTGTGCACAAAGACTCAGGTTTATACAAAGACTTGCTACACAAAATGCACCTGGACAGGTCCACTGATGAGAAGCCTGCTCAAGAAAACAACTACAAACTGTTACGACGCAACAATAGCTATACCTGCTATACAGCTGCTATCTGTGGCATGCCTGTGCATTCCTCATTTAAGGCAGCAGATACATCGACTCCCGAGGACAGTGAGAAGTTAGTAGGAGACACGGTGTCCTACTCTAAGAAACGAGTTCGCTATGACAGCTACTCCAGCTATTGCAACGCAGTGGCTGAGGCAGAAATTGAGGCGGAGGAGGGTGGAGTGGAAATGAAGTTGGCCTCTGAACTCGCAGATTCTAACAGGCCCCCAGAAGATCCTGTGGAAGAGGACAAGGAAGAGAAGGACACGTCTCAGGTCCATCTGCTCTTCCACTTCCTCCAGATCTTAACAGCCTGTTTCGGATCCTTTGCCCATGGAGGGAATGATGTCAGGTAAGAGTGTGAGATTGCACAAACCAGCAATTTTATAATCTAAGTGCTTGGAGCAAGGTTTGATAGCTGGTCAGAAAACTTATTTCCGCAGGCAGATGGTAATCGGCATCGGTATTTTCAAAGATTGTTATGCTGATGTCCACAGTGCTTTTTACAAGTTTGGCTGCTAGGTCTATAGCTTCTTTTCTTCTCAATGGCAACATCTTTTCTCAGCTAAGAAACTGTGTAGTAGCTAGGTTAATTCAGGCTTAAGCATTGAGAGTCCCCCAGAAGATAGATGCCCTGGCATACTGACCACTCTAAAAACAAACAAAGCAGTCGCTGTCCTGCAAAGTTCACAGCCTATTTTAACTACAACAGTGGTGACCAACAGCAAGTGACAGGTTTAGGCTATTTTTGTAATTAGATGAATTTGTTCTCTCATCGTATCACATGACAAAAAGAGATACATGAAGAATGTCTTTCTTTGGATTGCTGCAGCCTTTATAAAGTTCCTTTTGCTTTGGGTATTCCAGGCACAAAGAGGGTCAAGGACTACGTGAGGTGGTATACCACTGAATAGCCCAGAAACTCTAACAAGCCTTGATGTTATTTTAAAGTTTATAAACGCAACACTTCTCCACCTGGCATAACTCTCTTACCAAACTAAATGTTGTTGCTAACCCTGAGGATCCCTGGCCATGTTTCTGTGCCTTGTGCAGGGAGAGGACATGAACTGGGACAAATTTCCTCGTTGCTCAGTTAGAAGATTCTCCTGACGCAGTTCTGATACGCAGGAGTTTTATCTGGAACTGCTATCACTGCTGAATTGCTCCTTTTTCTGACAGAAGAAGCAAATCAGTTCGTCTCTCAGTCATTTGGCTTAAGAATATCTGTCTTCAAACGCTGTGGCATTAACACCATTTTCAAGTAATAAAGAAAAAGGGTCATCCTCTGGGAGTCTTACCTCCTGTTTGTATTGACTCAGCCGACAAAATCTTGGAATTGGCCTTAGAAATAGTTTATCTGCATCTTTTTGCCATCCACTGCCTGATCATATCCTGTCAGAAAAACACCCTTACAGAGAGACAGTGTCTCTTTACTCTTTTGCCCATCTCTTTCCTTGCTTTTCTTTTTTACTCCATGACATACAAGACTTTTGACCAAAGGACTCAGGAAGTAGGCTCAGGGTGGAGCATTTTATGCCTTCCTCAATTGCTCATCTGCTTACCAAATAGCTTTATCTGCACAGACGTGCTGCGCCCTACCCTCTCAGTGGGTGAAGGGTGGTTTGCATGCTTTTCCTATGGGAAAATTTTTTCCTTTAGGATTGGGCTGAACTGCCTATTCCCCATGTGTGCACTGATCCACATGATATTGCTCCTGCAGAGATTTCCTGTGACAGCCTGCTCAGAGGGACTGACTGTAGAAGCAGCAGTCTGTTGGGTTAAGCTTGGGCCATCCTGAGTCCCCTTCTTGCTGAACCCTCACAGTTTATATGTGAGTTACTGGTGTCAGTTTCAACATTTGCAACGGGGCTTTACAGCAATCATAGCTTTCATAGCCCTCCTTAGGCATCTGTGCAAATACTGTCCCACACAGCAAGGAGAACAGTTATCGCTCCTAGCTGTTGTCAGCTGCCCAATTTAACTCACAGCTCATCTCAAAAACACTTAAAAAAAAAGGTCTCTGCTCTCCTCATCCATCCAGCGTCCTGGGAATTCAGAATAATGCTTTTTGAAGAGCCTTCTTGTCCCCACTTTTGCTACTGCTCTCTTCATTACAGGGATCTGGCTCTGAGAACGATGCCTTCTGTCTGTGGTGATGATGTCTTCCCTCTGGATCAGAGGGCAGCATTGTGACTTTCTTTTCACTTGCATGTTTCCCACTGATCAGGACTTGTGCTCAAGCACTCTGAGCAGGAGCAAAGGCCCATGGAGGAGTGTACCAAAGTTCTGGCAGAGGCCAACGGCAGGTGCAAACAGGAAGATCATAGAGGAAGAGCAAATAGTACTAATATTACTTCTCACGTATTCCTTCTCCCAGCATCTGTAGCTGAGAGGCTGCTTGCCTCAGAGCTTTTTGTCTGCAGCTCTCCTTTGATGGCTTTCTATTCTAGGGATTTGTCCCATTACTTTCTGAGCCCTTTTTGTTTCTTTGCTGATGCTGAAAATTTGTTGTCTGTTAACTGTTGTGTATATGGGAGCTGTCCTTTTCTTGCTGTGCTTTCTGCATCTCTTCTAGGTTGCCTTTCTGCAACTGAAAGGAGAAGAGACATGCCCACGCAGGGTATGGATCTGAAACTTGTATTCCTTTTTTCATTCGCCACTCCTTTTGTAATAACTTGTGAAGCCTCTTTGTCATTTGTAAAGAGCTGAAGTGCTATTTGAATAGATTTACTGCCATTTCTGGTTTTCTCTTGCTCCCTTTTAGCTGGTTATTAATCCCTAAGAGAGGCTTTCCTGTCATCTCATGACAACTTAATTTCTGTAAGGGCCCTTGTTGAAGGACCCTGTCAAAATCCAAGCACAGAGCATTCGTTAAGTCAAGGAGGCAGTACTTGGTTATGTCAAGATTTCTCTTGTGTCAGATAATCTTGAGCTGAGCGTCTAACTTTTGTAGCAGATGAATGGCTTTCCTTTGCCCCTCTTCTGGGGAAAGACCATTGTGGGAAGTTTGCACTCTACAACAGTAAGTACCTGTGATGCTCACGTGTGCTCTCTAACTGATGTCTAAAGGTATTCCTTGAGAACTGATATGTTCTTGCAAGCACCGCTTGCCTTTTCTGTCAGCAGATGAAGGTAGAAATAGAAGTGAACTGTAAGGAATGCAGTCCATTCAAAAATCAAATTTTGAGTTATCATAGAATCGTGGAATGATTTGGGTTGAAAGAGACCTTAAAGATGACCTAGTTCCAGCCCTGCTGCCGTGGGTAGGACACTTGCCTCTGTATCAGATTGCTCAAAGCCCATCCAACCTGGTGCTGAACACCAGGCATGGGGCATTCACAGTTTCTCTGGCCAGCGTGTTCCAGAGCCTCACCACCCCCCTTAGTAAAGAATTTATTCCTAATGTCTCATCTAAATCTACCATCTTTTCGCCTGAAGCCATTACCCTTTGTCCTATCACTACACTCCCTCATAAAGATTCCTTTCCCAGTCTTCCTGTAGTGCCCCCCCTTTAAGTACCAGTAGGCTGCTATGAAGTCCCCATTGGTAGTTGATAGAAGCTGGACAGGAAGAAAAATGAAGTTCAGACCCTGTTTGATGGTGCTCTGTTATGCCAATAGCATAGTTCCCCCAGAATTTTCCATTTAGGCTGGCTTGTTGCCTTGCCTTTCCTTTCCTGAAAATTCATGTTTTTTAATGTTTTGCAGATCTGTACTTATTTCTGTCAGTGTGATCCTCCCAGACTTGCTAGCAAGCATGTCTTTTTATTAAACACATTTCATTCCAAGATCTCTTAAGCTGAATTCATGTAATTGCAAAAGCAAAGAACAAGCTAGCTCATTTTGTCAGAGCTGCTAAAAATGCAAGCTGGTCATGGATCTAAGATCTTATCCCAGGTTGCAAATGAATCCTTTCTTGCAGATTTACTGAGTTCCAACTAGCTCTTGGAAGCTAAAGACAAAAATGTTGAGTTGATAAAATGCTCTAGGGATGCAGATTTCTGTCCTGTTGATTGTGTAGCACAGATATTTTACCTGTCTGCGTGTCTAGCAGAGCAGAGGATTTCTTACTGGGCTTTTGGCTCCTCAACATATTACATAAAGATCTGCAGAGCTTAGGAGACAATGTGTAGTTTTAAAAATAAGGGAGCAGAACCTCACTAGTAGCATGGCTTTCTGTCCACATTTCTGTGTGAAAGCAAGCCTTGGCAACCTGTCTTCCGTCACTCTCTGCTATTTTTCCTCCTGTCTTCCTCATTCCTCTTCCTTCCGCTCATTTTGAGTGGTGCTGCTGCTTTCCTATTCTTTCTCATCCTCGAATCCTGACATGAAAATCCTGCTTGCTTCTGCATTTAATTTTAAACTCCTCACTCATACATTCAGGGCAGCACCTACTTCATCCACAGCTTTTTCCTTGGATTTGCCTTCTCTGTTCTTTTTTTTTTTTATCTCAGAACTGTCCCTCCTCACACTTTTCCTGTTTATTTTCCATCAGGCTGTTTGCTATTATCCTAGGGATGGACAGGAGCAGATGAGAGGAGCAAAGAGAGACAATTTAAAAGCTGATAGAAAACAAGTACAACTTGCAGGTTGTTAAATGGTTACAATAAAAGGCAGCAGCATATGGTATGGACTGAGCCACGATACTGCTCTGAAACTCTTGATGGAGCAGAGGTGCCTCATATGGTTTGGATAGCAGTGTAGCAAGCAAAAAAAATCATATGTGAATTTCCCTTGTTTCATTCTGCAGTCCTTTCCCCTGGACCTGGGAGAACTGAATCAGTAGTTTGCATTTGACTGCAGAACTAACTCAGCATAAGAGTAGATAGACCTCAGTTTCTTCAGAGCTCTTCTCTGGCCATTCAGTGTTGCAATGATACCTATCAGCAGAGATAGCAATTGCTATCTCTGGGCACTGATGTTTGTCACTGGAGTTATGGCCAGCGGCTGCAGGGATCCTTGCCAAGGCAGCTGTATGTTAAAAGGAGCAGGGAGACATGGTGACTCCTTATTTGGCAGCCTGCTCAGTTCAGACCATCCCTTCCTGCTGCAATACTCATAGGCATGGTGTTGAGGATGCTGGAGCTCTTCCAGGGCCAGGACTAACTGAGCCGGGCCCAGAGCCTTGTGACACTCCGATGCACATGGGCTGAATGAAATCTAAAGAATTTAAAATCCCAACGAAATGTGTTGGGACAGACCCTCTGAAAAAATGTTGTTGTTGGACTTAATCAGTGGCGCTGAGCGTGCAGGTCACACTGGCTTGGCATTCGAGCACAAAGGAGCACGTCAGGTCATTGCAAGGGCAACAGGAGAATAAAAAGGGCAGGATGGAAAAAAAAACCTGGGCCAGGAGCGTGACATGGGGAAAGCTGCCAGCTTCCTAAACGCTTGTTCAGAGCCAGCTTTCCAGAGAAACTAGGCTTTATTGGTTATCAGGGATTATATGCACCTATGGTTGTGCTGGACCAAGCGCATTTCTGTATTTCTGTAAGCACAGTTTTGTTCAGCAGGAATCCTGGTGATCCGCAGTTCAGTGCCACAACCATGGCAGCCTGCAGTTACTGTATAGATGCAGACAGGGGAAGAACCACCAAAGCTGTAGGGCTGATGCTGCATAACAAAGCCTGAGTTAGTCCTTTCTTGAAAGCCAGGGAAGTTTCAGAGCTATTTTAGAGCTAAAGTACTTTGTATATTTCTAAAAATTATTTCAGTGTCTTAGAAGCTGAATCTCTACCAGATAAGGAATATATTGTTACTCAAAGTGACACAAATGAAACTAGGAAAGATCTGCTTGCCCAAGGAAACTTCTCCTTTCCCCATCCCTACAGGCTTAACTGGACTTACGGGTCAGAGCACACCAGCAGCACTGGGACTCACCTTTTCCCCTCTTCTCAGAGTAGATGCAATGAAATGAAAGGAGCAAAGGGCCAGAACATCGTCAGTATCTCACTGCACACAGAGCGCTTAGTGGGATTCGGTTTCCCTGCTGAATAAGGGATCTACAGGAGATATAATGAGGCCAGATTACAAAATAAACATTTCTTATTTCCTCCCTGAGAGCTGCAACCAAGATCACTTAGAGTATTTTGGAAGCTAATCTGCCTGTTACTACTGAGAGCAGCCTGAAATCTGATTTCTTTGGTTTTCAATAGCAGAATGTCCTGAAAGTACAGCTGGTCTCCTGAGTAGGTTTGGATCTTGTGTCTTGAATTACCCAGCTAAGTGCCTCTGTAGCAGTGCCATCACATCCTTGCCACACTGGCCAGTGAGAGAAGAGCAGAAAGAGACTATTATCTCTCCCTTTGCCAGAATCACACAGCACAGACATTTTTGGGAGTGGCTTGTCCCTACTGGGGTGCAATTGCTCAATGCCATTTGGGGAGAGGCATTTCTTCCTGTGTGTCTTTACCAACCTTGCCTCTCTAAGAGGTAGGAGTGGCAGGAATGTGTATTCCTGTGATGCAGTGAGTGGTAAAATGTATTTCATCTTTTCCTGCAGCCTGCAGGGATTTGTGTTTCAGGGCCACCATTTACAGTGCACACTGATGAGCTATAGGAAGAAACATGTGGTTTTTATGACTCAAAACACACCCAACGCTTGCACATCATGGGGCACAGCTGTGACACACAGTTGTCACACAATGGTGTGTACACATACTATGATACACAGTTCTGGAGGTTTTTGGAAGTAGGTTAAAAGCAAGAGCCCTTTCTTGATAATGTGAGATCTTTGGAGATTAGGATGTGTTTTTTGCTGTTGGCACACCACATGGGCAAACTTTCCTTGCAGTGTTTATCAGTTATGTGATGTCTCCGAGCATGATGGCAGTATAGAACAAAAATATATCATCCCACTTAATTTCCCAGTTGAAGTTTAGAGGCAAGTTTACTGTCATTTGTGAAAGCCTGTTTTGGAAAATACTTGAATGAATGGGAAATTTGTGACTGTATGTGTAATACTGGAAGTTTAATATATATTTCTCAGCTTTTTGCCCATAATTGAGTCTGAATCAGCAATAGTGTAGGCACTAAGCTTCTTCCAGTCAACCTGAAAAAATGGCAAAAACACAATCTGACTTTCAGGTAGCAAAGAATCAAAGCATGGTCATCACGTAGCCAGCAGCTCACAGATTGTAACAGAGACCTTAGTCAGTCTAGCATTGAACTACAATTAGATTTTCTTTTTGAGCCAATCACTAACATAAGAAGTGGCTAGGAAGTAGAGTGTTGCTAGTTCACAAAATATTATGGCAAGTTGCATGAGGTTTGGTGATTTACAGAGTTCTCAACTGGTAATATCCTTTCACTTCTGAAAAAATTTTTTTACTTAAAAAAAAAAAGTTGTAATCTTTGTTCCTATAAAGAACTGGACATGTGACCCAAAAGCACATAAAAATCTCTACTTGCATGCATGTGTGTGCATGTATGTTTGCATGGCAGACTGCTTATTTCTAAGCCTGTCTCATGACAGCTGAATGTTTTTTGTTATTGGTGGTAATACTATCTGTCTCTCAGGGGAGAAGCGAAGCCAACTCTATTTATAGTTCAGATGAACTGTCAAGTATTGTCTTTCACAACAGTTTTATAAATGCTCTGGGACAGATTCTCAACTGGCACAAATGAGCAGGAAAAGAGAAGTCATGCCAATTTATGTTAGTTGAGAAAGCTAAAAGATAACCAGGAAGATCAGCAAGCACTTCGGAAATGGTCCAAGCTGCTTGACTGTGCCATAGCGACACGTGTCTGTGAGCGCAAGTGCTGCTGTAGGTGTTTGCTAGTTCTGGATCAGGCATTTCAGGCAGCAGGCAGCTTGACACCTCTCATGCAGCCAAGACCAGCAGAAATAGTAAAAACTAGGAGTGGAGAGCATGCTTCATGGCAGACTCAGGGCTGGGACTCTCTTGCTATAATGTGTTGTAAATGCAGCACAAAATTAACTTGCATTGGAATCCTCTTTTGCTCAGTGAAAAAATGCGTATTATGACATTGATTTGTAGATATAGGAAACTAAAGTAGCACCCCAACAGGGTCTGTGTTATCTTGGCTTTTAGATGCAAAACTAGGTTATGCAGCAATGTGCTCCAAAGCATCCCAGTTGCATAGGAACCTAATGGCAGTTTTACAAAGAGATAGAAGCAGATGGAGGCCCAGACCCACTTGGTGACCACCTCAGGCCTTTTTCTTTTTTCTCTTATCTTCACCCTCTAAACTACTGTGAAGAAGACTTTCCCAGGTAGGAACTCCAGCACAAAAACACAGTGGTTAAAGCAAGTAAAAGAGCTGCCATGGGAGGATAAGAGAAAATCACAAATTCAAAATACTTGTGAAATGAATCTTGGCCAAACACTTGGAAGATTTTAGGTCTGCTTTTCTTCTGATCATATCTTGAATCAAATGAGACGGGTGGGAAATATTTGCAAACCACATCCTAACATAGCCCATATCATGGTTCAACTGCTTAGTCACTCAGCTGCAGGAGACGTCTGTTCACCACAGAAGGTCTTAAAACAAAGTCTTTTAACAACTTATTACTGATGTGTTATATCTCTCTTACTCTCCTGTTGGGAATGGTTATCTTCCATTGATGAACTCTTCCTAGTCCCAAGGATGGCTGGTTGCACATGGTAATAGCAGTGTCTTGAAGATGACACATGGTGTACCAAGATCCTAATCTTGGCAGTTTGTAAATCAGATTTATTCATTGATAACTTTTTGGCAGTTTTGTGGTGGGACAAGGCCGATGGCTTCATCTCGAGGTGTTTCCCACTTGGCACAGGAAGCTCTGATACCACAAGTCCCTGGGACTGGACCTGCTGAACAAACCCAGAAGCCATGCAGGTAGTGGATTGGAGACCCTGGCTCCACACCACTGCCGGTTTGCTGCTTCATGGTAGCCTCTTGCAGGTATTCAGTCTGAGAGATACGGTTGTTCCTAGGAATTGAATGTTTAAGCCATATTGAAAAAAATAGATAGAGAAATGTCTATGTGGTGTAAATAGCTACCTAGTGGTGTAGATACCCATGCATGACAATGCAGTTAATTACCTTTTTGACTTCTAAATATACACTGATCCAGTGCTCCTCTGTTCTCTTTCCGTCCAGAGATGGTATCAGAAGTGCTGCCCTCTGTGGTTTGGTACGGTCTCCTCCAATCTGCAGCATTATCCTCTTCAATCCTCCATAGCTAGGTACAAGTCAGTGGAGTTTTGCCTCGCCCTCTCTTGCCACAATAAGAAAATAAGCTTTTCTTTGAGGATTAGGATTAGTTGATTCGCAGAGTTGTAGCATTTGCAAATAATTAAAACTGGATTTTGGTACAAAAGACCATCGTTTTCTGCTGTTGTTTTTGAAGCCTTTTCTGTCTTCCCATTTACATTAGGACTGACAGTCAGGAATCAGTGCCTGGGCTTGCTCCAAAGGTACTTGTTATTTTCCACAGGAAGTTTGTCCCTATGTCATTCACCATGATAAGAAGGGAAAATCAGTTTTTTTTTCCTTTACTCATCAGATGTTTTAGTTACTCTCATCCACAGCTGCCTTCATTAGTTGAAGGTACAGTGAATTACCTTTAATAAGGCATTAAAACATGCATGTAATTTAATGTACACCTGCAAACAGTGGCCAAGAAGTTGCAAGTCAACTTAAAAATAATAGAAATGCTTAGTTCATGTATCTTTTCTACCTTCATGACAAAGCAATTCTTGCTTTCAGGCACTAAAGCATGACTGTACTTATGCATTCACAAAATTCAGCAAATCAAATGTATATTCAGGTGTTGAGATAGAGCAGAATGTCAAGGTATATTTGTTAGTAGAATTCACTTTATTTAAAAAGCATTTAGTTCTTCATTCCAGTTTCTTCAAACCCACTGGATCTTATTATTCATGTTAGCTCACTAATTTGTTTCCAGCATTTTTCTCAAAATCTTTAAGAATTATTCATTGCTTTTTATACCAGAGAGTGTTTTCAAGCACTTTTGTTTGCCTTGCTGTTTGACTGTTGTGTATGTTTACAAGGCAAAATGTCTTCCCGATCACTTTTCTGCAGGGGCACTTCTCAGTTTTAGGGTCTGGTTGCACATGGACCAGGAGAACGGAAGGAGGTGTTCTGTTGCTCAGACATGCTGTGCTGGCAGTACTGAGGACTTGGCTGTTAGTGTGCAACCTCTTCTAGTTTTCAACTAAATGATTGACTGTAGGTTGCGGTGGCTTACTTTGCTCAACAATTGACATTAAAAATGTCCCTTGTTCCAACTGTGTGCTTTGGAGCAAGACCAGCAGCTAAACTGAGACAGGGTGAGCATAGCTGTTGGTGCTGCACGTGTCATTCACCACCAGGGCTCTCTGTTATCACTTTTCAAAGAAGGGAGCTTCCTGTTCCTATTCAAATTTTGTGAACGACATTGGGCAGGTTTGTGCTGCTCTTTTTGTTATTTAGATTTACTTACAATACTGCCTTGCTCTCTGTGCTTTTACAATTTGTGCTAAATGCTACTCTGCAGGGCAAGTTTGGTTTTAGTGAAAACTGCCAAAAAAAAAGAGTAATGTCAAAGTTTTTATCTGTTTGTTTTTGGTTTTGTTTTTGTTTTTTATTAAAGCCTCTACAATAACTGGATGCCAGCTTCCAAGTTTTTCTGCTAACTCTCGTTCTGAGAAATGTCATGTGTTTTTTCAGAAGTCTTCCTCCAGGCACTGGAGCGTGAGTGAGGCACCCATATCCTGTGGCATGCCTTTGGAGTGGGGACTTCAGTGTCACTGAATTTCCATGGATTTCTAGACAGCAGTAGCAGGATAGTGAAATGAGCTTATGCCAGCTCGATGTCACTGAGCAGTTCTCTCTGATCCAGACTGATCAGTTATGCAGTGCATTTGGAGTCACCTTCCCAGCCTCATTCTTCTCATATCTCTAAAAGTTGCAGCTTATCAGACTAGATAATAGCTACATCTTCTCTAAAATTCTCTAGATTTATTCATTAATTTCCCTCTTTGACAAAAGATCATTTAAGTCTTGAATTTTAAAGATGCAGAGCTCTTGAATTGGTAGACTTTCAGTTAACTTCAGTATGATACTGAAAATGCTGCTTTTTGTCCCAGAACAGACATGTAAGATATTACCAACTCTGACATTTCTGGAAATGATTTATTAAAAGTGAATTGTTTTCAGCACTTGCTATAGTTATCAGTGGTGAAGTGACATCTGAAAAAGCAACATGATAAGAGTCCACTGCTGCAGTCTTCACAAGTGGAGTGTTGCTTGTAGGGTCAGCAGTTCTGCACACACTATGAAGAAAAATCAAGTACAAAAAATTCCCTTTGAAGGCAATTACCTTCATTTTTATAACTCGAGTGTTGTTCTTTTTTTTTCCAGTAATGCAATCGGTCCCCTTGTTGCACTCTGGCTAATCTATGAACAAGGAGGTGTCATGCAAGAAGCATCAACTCCTGTCTGGCTGCTGTTTTATGGAGGGGTTGGGATCTGCGTGGGTCTCTGGGTCTGGGGCAGAAGAGTTATCCAGACTATGGGTAAAGACCTCACTCCAATCACACCCTCAAGGTAGGTGCTCAGTTGTCATTATGCTAGTTGATCTTTGTTCTGTCTGAGAAACTGCTGTGGCAGTACTTTGCTGGTTTTGCTGTGCTTTAATGATAACCTGGCTTCGATTTCTGTGTCTTTCTAAAAAATGAGAAAGAAGAGAAAGGAAGGATGAAAAAAAAAAGAGAGAGAAAGAGAAAATTGAAAAATATGTATATACTTGTAAACTAATACAGAGTGAGTTTGAGGTGTGGAGGTCTGTGTGAACAGAATCTTCTGCTGATGACTTGACTAACGTGGCACAAGGTGTATGTGGAAATTGTGAGGTTACAGTGGCTTTCCTGGTGTGCTTCAGACTATTTAAAACCTGTGTATTCATTACAGTAATTTTTGTCCTTGGTACATATTAGACCTCTACTGATGCTTAACCAAATCACTAATCAGGCGTGATTCACTGCAACATAACATAGCAAAAGCTCCTGACGCAATGAGCCGTGCCACCAGTTACTGGAGGTGACTAGCTCATACTGTTTCCATTATTCAGCAATTCCTTGTTCTCTTTATTTGTATGACAAAAATCAGGTGGAGATAAATGGTTGAAGAAAACACAGGTAAGACTTTGGCAGACCGCACGTGGTATCAGTCCGAGCTGATGCAAAGAGTGATTGTGAAGTGTTTTCTTATGCTTCCCGCAGTGGATTCACTATTGAGTTGGCTTCGGCGTTCACAGTTGTGGTAGCTTCCAATGTTGGACTTCCTGTCAGTACTACACACTGCAAGGTATGCCTTCGCCGAGCGACTGCAGTCAGGGCAGTCTGGACTATTCATCTTTAACTATGCTGCTCAGATCAGTGGATAATGGCACGTTTATGCAAGGGAAGTGTGGCAAAGGGAAAACAGCTCTTTAAAAAAAATAAAAGATTCCAAATATTGCGTTGACGTCACAGTAAAGCTGTTGCAATTGGGCATGGCAGCCACCAGAGTGTGAACTCCTTTAGCTGTGGTTGAAGAAAAACATTGCTTACCAACACGTGAGCTCACTTTAAAGTAAACAATTGCAGGGGCATCTGGCAGTGAAAAGCCTGGTTTCCTCCAAAGGTGCCATTTGAACCTGGTCGTGTAGCATTTCTCCCTTGTTCAGAGGCTGCGCACCATTCATCATTTATACTTCACTTTCTTGATAAGTGCATGGCATGGGATTTCCTGCATATAACTCTTTTACTACAGGTTTTCCATATGTCTTTTTTTTTTTTATTTCTTCACAGTGGATTTTGCATTGAAGTAATGTGTGCGCTAACGGTACTTGTAGCCTCAAATGTGGGTATTCCAATAAGCTCCACCCATTGCAAGGTATTGGAGTTTGCAGTGACCCCATCAGTAAATCACATCACTAGGACAAACCATAACAAAATACGAGATATACCGATTGCTGCAGATTGCCTTCACTACGCGATGCACCATGCAGACAAAACACCATAGACTGTGTAAAGCAGGTACAGCTGAGCAAAGTCAGCATTACAAGTAATTGCACAAAAGTCTGGAATGTCTTTGATCCTTGCTTAGTCGTACTGAACTAATATAGACTTCTTAAAATAACATAGGCTCGTGGTTTGTGTGATCTGGGTTACATGTAGTTTAGAGCTGCTTGTATAAAAAAAAACAGCGTTACATCCTTACGCTAATAATTTAATTTCTTTCTTCTATTAAACCAATGCATCCTCACTTTTGTGCATTATAACACAGAATACAGTCTGTCTTTTATATATAAATATATGTACACACATATATGTTTTTAAAAGCCCAGCTTGAAGTATAGATAAGATTAATAAAGTTGTGTCACATACTATAGGAGGTAACCTGTGTAGAGGCTTGTAGACATCACAGAGCTTTTGGACATTTGCACTGCAGAAGAACACAGTGGGAATTTGGAATTTGATTCCCCAGGAAATTCATGAGTCCAGTATAATTTTTGCCTTCCCTTTGCTTTCCCATGGACTTCTTAGGCACTCAGAGCTGGCTGTATGCGTCACCTTCCTGTAGGGCGTGGTGAGGATCCCCAAAGCCAGAGCTGCCAGGCGCTCTGCTTTGAGATGTACCAGTAAACCCTAGCAGAGCCAGATCCTGAGGGATTCACTTGTGCACCTGGGGGGCCTTGGAGCCCTCCCAGCTCTGCCAGGGCAGGTTTTTGGGGCTCACTGCTCTGCAATGCAGCAGGCAGGCAGTGAGATACTGGGCTTACTCACCAGTGGCATTGAAAGAATCTTAAAATCCACAAATCTCACAGAACACCCAGAGTTAGTTCAATTGGCCTTTTCTAGTAAAAACTACTTCTTCAGAAAGCTCCCGAGTTGCAAAATCATTTATTTCTTTCTTCTGTCGAGTCCTTTGATCAGTAGCCAAGCCTGGACTGTTTTGAAAGGCTGTTCCCAATGTTGGCCTAACTGGTTCCTCTGATTCAAGCAGGGAAAAAGTTTGTAACACATGAACCACTTGTGAAAATGGTAGCTCCAAAACACCTCCCTTTCAGCTGACTCAAAGTCAAATGCCCAATGAAGAATTTGCCAGGGAGAATAATGCAGCTTTGATTATCTTCACTGTGTGCCTGGAGCCTTCTAGTCAGCCATCAGAAAAGAGAAAATGCACTTTGGTGCAGACAAATAGACCAACTTTAAATGCAAAAGGGAAATTTCTTGGAAGCCATCAGCTAATGAGAGGGCTGTGTTAGAATGTATTCATTGACTCAACACAGTCAAAGGCTTGGTCTTTTTGAAGGGCAGGGCACATTACTCTTCAAAAAATGCTTCCATTAAAGTAATTAATGTGGTTAAGTCTTCACCTCCTACCTGCAGCTTGCTATGTATAATTAGATAGGTTGTTCTTAGTGGGAGGATCTACTTCCTAACAGGATTAGGCTGTTCTAGAACATCATGCTGCTACACCAACTCAGTGTTTCAGCAAAACAAAACTGTGTGTTGAGAGATCAATTGGTCAAGGGCCCAGTGAAGGCATAAGAGAATGATTATCTGTCATTCACTCCATGGGAAAATGTCTCCCTGACAGCATTGCCAGCTCCTCCGTCTTTCCCTATGGAATTTGCTGCAGACACATCAAAGAAGCAGTTACCATTGAGACAGAAGTGTCTTTTTTTTTCAGTCAGCAGAAACATGATTTCACCTGTTCAGCCTGCCTTGAGGTTAGCATGGAAAAGCCAGTGTGCTGTGAATGCATGCCTCCCCATTCTGCTGCCCAGGTAGGCAAGCAGCCAGTGCTGGGTGCCTGTTGTTTACTGTAAAATGTGAGATCTACAAACAGGTGCTTCTCAGCTGCAACACACTGAGAAAAACAGAGTGCAGGAGGTAGGTGCTTTCTCTGTGCAAAAATAACTTTGTTGAGGTCACACTGCCGGATCTATTTTGCTGTTATTTCGGGTGTTGTAAACACTCTCTGTGTTGCTATTAACAGGGTTATGGTAGTTTGGGTATTATTTTGATGCACCACTGCACAGGAATTTCCTGTTGATCTGCTCTGAGCAGAGCATACTGAAGGCAAACTGCGCTGGTTTCAAACCAATCTCGAAGTAGATGTCATCTGAAATTCCACAGAAGGTGTAGTTGCCCTACACCGAAGTTTTAGCTACTCTCCTAACCTTTAGTCCATCTGAATTACTATTAATCAACTAAACTTTGATGATGTTTAAAACAAATTACCAATGCCATCATTGCTGATACCTTTTAAATTTCAGGAAGGTCTCAGAGATTACCGTATGTAGATTTCAGGCTTGCTCAATAAGCAACGCTTCTTGTTGTAGCATGTCACACTGGTGCTAAAATGTAAAGCAGAGACTAACAGCTGAGCTGCTGGAAAAGTACTGTTTCCCTGGATAAACACCTGAGATGTTCAGAAGCTGGGAGTTCCTTTTTGCTGGGCAAGGTGCTGCTTTTTCTCGAGATCCCTGCAAGCCACATACAGACAGGCCTCATGCTCCCCCAGCTAAGCACAGCCTAGGACATTGTCCAGTCCTGATGTATTCAGATTAAATATTATCTAGCAAATTTCATTATTAAATCAGGTCAACCTACAGACAAAACGAAACAATCTTTTAGTTTTATTCCCTCAGATGTATACCTCCTGTAAAGCATGATCCTTCGTGTAATTTCACACAGTCTTGAAGTTGACCTTCAAAGCGTTGGGTCCACTCCTCTGTGGGGACAAACATCTCGTGCTTTCTTTAAACCAAGTCCTTTCAAGTCCCAGAACATCAACTTCAATTTTTCCTTGTTCTGTCAAAGGAGCATTTGATTCAATGATATGAGAGTGATAGGGTTGTCAAGGAAGTGCTTTTGCCTCTAAAAAGAGAGGTTAGGCAGCAGTTAGAAGTTACATAGGTATTAACGAAGGTGTGGATCAGATATCCTCTGCTATCACGCTCCAGCATTTATAATTTCCCTGGCTCCACACATCAGTTGCTTGTAGCCTATATACAGGGACTAGTTCTCCCATTAAGAAAATGAATAAGGAAGAGGAAGCAGGGATGTCATTTCAGCCTGCAGGAAGGGAGCATAAGCCTGGTTGTGTTTTGGAGTTTCAGTTCCTTCAAAACTGAATATTCTTTCCACATTCTTTAATACTTTACTATCTGCTTTGAATAGACATGTATGAGTCTACATTGTTTTGTTAGTGGCAGAGTGGCCATAATAATATGAAGGGTTTACACCCAAGTTCATGAACTGGAAACACATTTGAAGGAATAAATGACAGACAGATAGTAGCTGTACCTTTGCTGCAGCATGTTTTATCTGAAACGCTAATCTCCTCAGCTGCCCTGTTAGTGTCTGTGAGGATATTTTCCCCACCTGAAACCAAGCTTCTTGATATTCCTGTAGTTTGCATGCCTCACATCAGGCTGTTGTGTTCATCTGCAGGGAGGATGTTAGCTCTGGGTGCTTTGCTTGGTGGCTTGTCTAGAAAGGCTGACTTTCTGTGGAGGGCTTGACTGAGGGCAGCCATCATCACCAGAAGCTCTATATCTCAGTGCGCCGGTTTCGAGCATCGCCTGGTATCAGCTGACTGGCATTGGTGCAGACATGGTGCAGGAACTGGGACATACCCCTCACATCTCTTCTTTCTCTCTCCTCCCACTCTTACAAGGTGGGCTCCGTGGTGGCCGTCGGCTGGATCCGCTCCAAGAAAGCTGTTGACTGGCGCCTCTTCCGCAACATCTTCCTTGCCTGGTTTGTGACTGTCCCGGTGGCTGGCTTGTTCAGTGCAGGGGTAATGGCACTGCTGATGTATGGTATCCTACCTTACGTCTGAAGAGCCACAAACAGGGGAAGTAGCCAAGCTAGGATTAAGGGAAGAAGCGTTCCCATGAAAGGACCGGTCGGAGAGAATCCATCTTCCATATCTAACTTCTTATCTACTGTACATAACAATGTGTCATATTGGTGACATGGTGATGTGGTGCCATTTCTTATGTATTAAATAAATATATATGCATATAGTAGGTAACAATACCTAAGTTATATTATTAGTGGGGTGAAAATAATTGCCTAGAATTTAATATTTAGAAAAAAAAAAAAACTGTACATAGTGTATCATTTTGGTGGCAATTTTTTAATCTTTTGAAGAGAAGTATGGATTAGGAAATGTTTCTTGTCCATTTGATATAAGAAGCGAGGTACAGGACTGCGTAACACATGAATTTTTTTAAAGCTACTAAGATACTGGAACAAAATGTGCATAAAGTGCTTTTCATAAGATAACTGTTCATATCATATTGATCTTGGTGTATCATAGCATAATGGTTATGGCTTTGTAAATACTTACAAACAGTAACTCTTAAATGGTGCATTTCCCTTATATATTTTGGATAAGAAAGTTTAGGAAGTACCAAAGAAGCAGGGGAATAGCTTGCCAATAGTACATTCTTGTCTACACGTGTGAATGTGTGTTGTGTTTCTTCACCTCTAATTTAACACTATTTTCACCAAGCTACCAATAGCCAGGCTCTTCCCATCTTAATGTAATTAAAAACAAAAACAAAACAAAAAAGCACACAAAAAAGTTTGTTCTACTTGTTGTTGCTTAGTAGGCAGAACACTGTTGTCCACGCTAGCTGGCAGTCCACTGACTTTGTTTTGTGAAGTGTCTCACTTCTTAGTTTCCACCTTTCCCTCAAGCCCTGGTCCCATTGCCCTGCCATCATTCTCAGTGCCAGCACAGACCATCAGTCTTCTCTGTCTCTGTCCAGTGAGCCATGGCTGCCTGCCTTCTGGTACAGGAGTGGGGCTGCCTGGCATGACTGCGGGGCCACAAAACCCACTCAGCCCCACTCTTATGGCTGGGGGCTTTGGCTGTTGGTGGCCAGCACTTGGGATGCAATTCCTCATGGCAGCTCAGGGGACTTGATGCAGGAGGTGGTGAACTAATCCCTGCACAGCTTCGGGAAGCACACTTGGGTGAAGGTTACTGTTTGGTGGGTGGGAGGCAAAGGGCAAGGGGTGTCTGGAAGAGGTTTGGGAATCTCTTACTGTTTAAATGCTGCTAAAATTTTGATAAACGGTCTTGGTACTCCATTGTGACTTTTCCATTGGTCATTCATACTAAATTTATAATAAAAGATAAACAGCCCCAATCACTTTTTACCTGTCATTTTTTAAGTGTTCCTCATCTGTGTTAGCCATGCTGGGGAAGGGCACCAAAGCAGGAAAAGCTCACCGACCCATACTGTCTCCAAGGTGGTGTGTCTGCGCTGCTGACCACAAGCAGTGTATGCTGCTCCCAGGGATATCTGAGATGAATTTGAAAAATTGGAAGGTCCTGGAAAGTTGGACAAAGAAAAGGAAAGTATGAGGTTCTGTTGCCTTCTGGGGCATCGTTTGCGAGCAGCAGGGCAGAATTTAGAAGAGGATACCTGCAAGAATAACTCAAGGGAGGGTGAGGAAGAAACAATGACACCATTTTGGCATACCATCCATATATGAAAAACAATGCATACAGCTCAAAAATCAGAACATGGTCCTAGAGTCAAAACTGCAGCCCTGTACCGCAGCCAATACCCAAATACACAATAACTGCCTACTGTAATCTACTCAGCTAGAGCCAGTTTGGGTGATAGCTACCACATGTGCTGAAGCTGGGGTCAGGTCAGGAGCAGACCAGCTTCACCCCAAGACTGCTAACCTCATCCCTCATCCCACCATTTTCATGTTATATTATTTAAGTAAGTTAAAGAATTGTAGGTGCCTCCACAGATCTAGTCCAACCCCCATGCTAAAGCAAGTTCACTAGAGTAGGCTGGGCAGGAAACTATCCAGGAGGGTTTTACGTATCTCCAGAGGAGACTGTCAGTCTCTCTGAGCAGCCTGATCCAGCGTTCTCTCACCCTTGCAGTAAAGAAGTTTTTCCTCATGTTTGTATGGAAATTCAATGTTCCAATTTGTGCTCATTGACCCTTGTTCTGTTACTGGGCATCACTGAAAAGAGCCTGTCCCCATTCTCTTGAGACCTGGCTTTTAGATATTTACAAGCATGACAAGATCTCCCCTCAGTCTTCTCCTCTCAGGCTGAACTGTCCCAGGTCTCTCAGCCTTTCTTCAAAAGGAAGATGCTCCAGGCCCCTCATAATCTTTGTGACCCCTCACTGTACTCCCTCTAGAAGTCCTCTGTCTTGAACTGAAGGAGCACAGAACTGGACACAGTACTCCAGATGTAGCCTCATGAGGACAGAATAGAAGGGGAAAGAACCTCTCCCTTGATCTGCTAGCCATGCACTTTTTAATGCAGTCCAGGATCACGCTGTCTTGCTTGTCCACTAGGGCACACTGCTGGCTCATGGCTAACCTATTTTCCACCAGGACACTCAGATCCACTCTGTGCTGTACATCACACCTGCAGTGATTTAAAATATGAATCTTGCAAGCCTGAAGCTTTTTGAAGCTTCTTGAACAGATCAACCTCTTGAAGTAGAATGGTTAGTAGAATGGAAATACTATGGTTGCAGTATCACCTTTCATTAGCAAAAGGTTTAACATTTTCACCTGTGAAGCGTGAAGTGTGGTGATTTTAATGTAATCACCAATAGGGTTGCTAGTGTCTATTTTAGCACCAAAGAGATAACTACCAAAGGAGCCCTAATACCAGAAAGATGCTTAATTTTACATGTAATCAGTTATAATCAGAACATGAAGGTGAGGACTTTCACTTACACAAAGAATTTTTACCAAGATGGGTAATTAAATGTGCTAGAAAACCTAGCTTAACCCCTACCCACTTTCCCTACCAGTCTAGATGCTTGTTAATATATTTAATATACTTTTTCTTTCCCTCCACAATTAGCACACACACACTGTTCTTTCTTAACATGTATATCTTTACAATCCTATAGCTAATCCAAGAGACAGCAACAAAACTATCTAGCCCCTCTCAAAAGAGCAGAATGTTTATATTCTGTCCCTTCTTCTTCCAGTATTCAGCTTCTCACTCAGAAAACCCCTCTGAAAGCCTCAAGTAGCAACATATGAGATAAAAGCAAGGGGATCCCAACACAATTTCTGACCTAAGTTCCAGCACCAGCAACACTAGTGCTGTTTTTTTTAGCCATAGCACAGCTGTGCCACGTGGAGTGACAAGGATGATTACAACCTGTTTTCTCACCTTATTATCCTTAGTAAATTTTAAAAGTATGGGAGTCAAAGAACTGCTCAAGTGCAGCAGCCAGTTTAATTCAGCTACTACAAAATACATTTTAGCGTGAAGAAAGAATGCAGAAACATGATTAAAATGTTCCAGACAACTACAGCTCTTTCCTCAGAGGAAATAGAAACAACATCAAAAAAGGAACTGTCTACTGTCTCTTACATCATGTAGAGGACCACTGGTAATATCCTGAACTCAAATCAGATAGAAGAGAGCCAACTGGCAGGCTAATAAGGGCTAATAGGCACTAATTGCCTTCATCCCCCTCTTGGGTTTCTCTGCTTTTGTAGTCTGTGGCCATGGCTCATAGCTCTACAGAAGCCCAGTCTGAACTTCCCTTTGTGGAAGATGTGCTGTAGAGGGGTTTGAGCCAACCTTGTTCTCTTTTAGGCTTGGCTTACTTGGTTTCAGAACTGCTTTGCCTTTGCACATCTACCTGATGGCCTCTACTGGGACTGGTCGCTGTTACTAGTTGTTTTCTGTTTGGCAGTGTGACCGCACTAGAAAAGCTGCTGTCTTGTGTTGTAGCAAGCTGTGTTTCCCTGTTCGTCGTCCTGGTTGGAGCATCTCTATTTCCTGCACCTTCCTGTTGGACTCATGACTCCAAAGTGAATACTCCGTGCTCTGAGGACAGTTAGAGCTCAGCACTCCCGGGTTTAGGGAACAGCCTATTCCAAATGTGCTGAGATTAATTCTGTTGGATGCAACTACTTGCAGGCTGTATTTGTGTATTTATGTTCCTGGGAAATATATAGGGTAGTGTAACAGAAGGGTATGGGGCACTACTTAGGGCTTCTTTGTTGTTTATTACTAGCAGGGGGACTCAGGCGTCTTGGTGAAAGCTTATAGCCTAGACCTGGAAACACTTGAGCAGTGAAGTGGCAGAGTATGGTCTTTAAGAAAAACAGTTAATGCTGAACAGGATCTGGATAAATATGTGCTTTTGAAGAACAGAAGGCTGTTTAGATGAAGGTTTATTTTTATGGTTCTATTTACATGCTGATATTCCTCTCTAAGGAAGGCAACTGTTGGGAAAAGTCTTTTTGAAAGGTTTAAAGATGTCAGACCTTGTCTTTTACTTTGTGTTTATTTTGCTTTAAAGATGCTGAGATGATTTGATAGATCTGATGGAGCACTGCTTCCATCTCCTGGTCTCAGAGAGAAAGAGAGCTGGAACTGAAGCAAGATTTTGTTGCCACTATGAAGATCTCTAAGCCTTCCTTCTGCTTAGCAACAGAGCCGAGCAGAAAATAATTGCAAAACACAAACTTTGGCAGAATATGTTTTTTAGTGCTTTTTGTTTGTTTGTTTGTTTGTTTGTTTTCCCCAGAGATCAAAATTTAATTGCGCTGGCTGTGTGATACTTCATTATTTTAGATCCCAGGAGAAAAAGATAACTTCAGTTGCAATGAATCAAGTTAGATTGTCTCGCTGATTGCCACAAGTGAACTTGGCTTGTGGTTATCCTACCAAAGTAACCTTTCTCTGAAAACATGTTACTGACCAGTGATACATTTTAGCATTGTATGGTTAAACACTTGGTCCAGCGTGTGTTGTTGCTTTGAAGGATCTCATATGCATGTTGCATCACTGTTCAAGCTAACTGGAGTTTCCAGAAGTACTTGGAACACCTACAAAAGTTTGCCATACTGTTAATCAGCCTCTAGATGCAGAATCTGTTTGTGATGTGGGGTCAGCACAAGCAACAAAAAGTGGATTCTTTCCTTATCAGTCTTTCTAATTGAAGTTGCTGTCTCAGGTATGGTAGCATCAGGTAACTTTAAGCACATAAAAAAAAGAGGATGTATTTCAGAGATATGTTGGGGTATACACACTAAGTAAAACTAGCAGTTACTGCCCTGAATGACTTCACAAATACGATTCTAGGCAGTATGCCCAAGAGCATTTTAGTCATCAGCACCAGTACATAACACTACTTGTTTCCCTGGATTAATGGATGGTAGAACCAAGAGCATCATAAGTAGATCTGCTAGTTTTCAGACTAGCCTGGCACATACAAACTTATAGCTCATATATACAATGCTTACAAGTTACCACTGCATTTTCAGTTCTGGTGGAGCCGAGTTCTATATATTACCCTATATAGAACTCCTGGCAAGAGCAAGCATTCAGGATTTTAATGCTGCCCTGCACCATTAATGGAAATAAGTCTGCTTTGAAATGTTCTGTTAAGCTTAAAAGGACTGAAATGCAGTTAACTTCCAAACACAGGGATGAGTTTGTCTTACGGTGACCTTGAACTCTACTGCTCTCAAATAAATTGTTCCCAGTGCAGTGTCTGATGGCAAACACATGCCAGCATTGCCCACTTCCCTTCGTTGAAAAAAAAAATGTAATTGTGCAAGAAAAATAGTGTGTAGTCACTGGGTAATCACAGCTGTGTTGAAGCAGGTGTTTGAAGGAATGAAACAGTGAAGTGTCAAGGAAAAGAGCAATGTGAGCAGTGACTGAAGGGCTATTTAGGTATAGAGCAACATGTGGATGCTTGAATCAGGACCACGGTGGTGTATTTCCCAAAAGATTACAAAATTATGTTCCTCTCCAAACAGCTTATTCTTACTGTCGAAAGAACTAGGATGCATCAAGATTTCTCAATGTTG
The DNA here is from genome assembly GCF_019238085.1 of Lagopus leucura. Lineage (NCBI taxonomy): Eukaryota > Metazoa > Chordata > Aves > Galliformes > Phasianidae > Lagopus > Lagopus leucura. The sequence continues at coordinate 14,477,230 of NW_024962264.1, read as the reverse complement.
CAAAATTTTAAGATTTTCCTGACCAGGGATAGTTTTATTGAGTCTGAGTTATGCTATCTGACTGCATTTGTCTTCTCACTCAAAGCCATTCTTCCCTGGAAAGAAGTCACGGGACTGTAAAGGGACCCTCACTGACTCAGAGGTGTTCATAATGCTTGCGTTCTGATGTATCTCAGAGTAGTGTCTTCCTTGAGAGCATTTATGTGGAGCTGGGGGTGAAGGGAGAAAGGATGAAACAGCAATAATGGCAACACAGTATCCTCATCTATTAGTCTGAGCTGGATTAGAATTGTTTTCTTCACAGTGTCTGGTATGATGCTATGTTTTGGTTCTAGGAAAAAAATGTTGATAACATACCAGTGTTTATAGTTGCCTGCTAAGCAGTGTTGTATAGAGCCAAGGCCATTTGCAGTGAAGGATCCAAGGAACTGGGAGGTAATAGTTAGGATACCTGTCTGAAAGTGACCAAAGGATATTCCATACCATATGACATGATGCAGAAGGAGTTTTGAAAGGAGTGGGAGCTCATTTGGTTCTCCTCCAATGCTTGGGAGTCTAGCTGGATGTCAGTCTAAGGAAGGTGAGCAATTACTTGTGCATCACTTTTTATATACATTTATATATGTTTAGTCATAACTATTATCCTTTTTCTTTTCTCCCTTTTTGTAAATGGTATTATCTTAACTCACATGTTCTACTTTGTTTTTTAATTCTCTCCCCGATCCCACTGGGAAGGAGGAGAGTGAGAGAATGGCTATGTGGTGTTGAGCTACCTGCCAGCTTAAACCACAACACTATGGCAAGTAGACCAATATTGTTTCTAAGAGTTAAGTGCCTAGGGAAAGCTATTGGCTTTGCCAAAGATGTATTTGACCATGTTTGCAAGCTGTTTAATGGGTAGTCCAGGAAAAATGGGAGGGGGTAAGAAACCAAAGGATGCATTATTCTTAGTATTGTAAGTAGCTAAATGTGTTGCATGATGGCAAATAGTCTTGACTACCAAGGAAGTGTGAGCAACAAGAAGTTCCACAAAAAGAGTGGCAAGGAATTAAAGGTGAGCTAGTAACTGTGTACTGAATCACCGCAGGAAGGAAGGAAAAGGAGGGGAGAGCAGACTGTTCACTGAAACATCAAATTTCCAAGTGTTCATTGTTAAAATTCTCTCATTACAAAGGCTGTTCGAAAAGGAAACTTGCTGCTGGGTGAGGACATGGCAAAGATGAGAGTGAATTAGGATGTAATGTGAAAAGCAGAGGCTCTGATTTAAGATGGTCAAAGAAAGTGAATATTTGACTTGGCTTCTTCCAAGATGCTGACTGGCAGCTATCCTCTGCTTTGCCAAGCTTGAGTAACTGTAGCACTGAGAGTGACCTACCCTCTGGTCTTCAGCTCTTTTGCTGTAACAATCTGACTTCTCTTTAAAAAGCAAACCTTAGGTGACTTTTCAGTCTCTATAAAATAAACTAAGCCCTATTTAGAGGATCAGGGCCAATGAAGTTAAGAAATCTGAATGGCAGAGAAGTGGTATCTCAAAGCTGAAAGATGGAAATAGCTCATCTTTCTTCACTGTCTTAAAAATGAAGCTAATATAGGAAGCTTTAACTGAATTCACCTTTCCCTTTCATCTGCTCTACAATCTTACTGCAGCTCATAAGAGTTCTCTGATTTCCAAATGTATTTTGTCATAATCCCTGACGATGTGCCAGAAGGAAAAGAGCTGTGCCAGCCGTCGCTAGGTGGTGCACGCCAACAGTCAGCCCGAGCTCTGGTTTCCCAGCCTCAGGGGGTGCACAGCTCCCAGCCCTGGGCAGAGTAGCTACAGGTGAGTTATGATGAGAAAGTTAAGAGAGAAACAGATCTGCGTTGTTGTGTACCCTGGAACCGATCATGCTTGTCGATAAAGATGTATTTTGGGGATTAGGAAAAATGTCTGTAGGACAGGTTTTTTCATGATGAGACAGTGTTGAAAGGAATATGTCGGTCAGCTGTACAGCTGTGGGTGCCAGGGAAAAGAAGGGTGAGCCCTGGAGTTCCTTAAGCAGTTTGTTGGCCTGCAGAAATGTCTTGTGGTCCATTCATGAACCATATGGTACCACAACAACTCAGTGTCATACAGATAGTTTTCCAAGAGTGTTTAGATTTTACATCTACAGCCTACAGGGATGAGGAATACGTTTTGTTACAGAAGAAATCAGGTTGATAAGCAAGTTAAAAGCAAGCCAAAGGAAACTCCTTCTTGTATATCACGCAGTTAAATCTGGGTAACTTGTCACTATAGGATGGTGGGTCTGCAAGGAGCTTGCAAGCACTCACTAAGTGTCTAAATTCAGGAAAAACAAAAACCTTGTCCTCAGTGGCTTTTTGACAGTAGACTTTCCAGTCCTTCAGTCCTGGAGTTTTATTTTACCTTGTTTACTCTGGGCTGATATCATGGAAGCAGGCCCTGTGACAAAAGAGCTTCATTTATAAGAAGACAGTCATGAAAATGCTTGCCAAGAAAGAGCTATTCTAAAGATCTTTCTGATTAAGACCAGACACTCGATAAAATGAGATTCTGATGCGCAGCAGAACATAGAGTAGAGCATGAAAAAAAGTGAAGGAGAGAGCAAAGAGAAGGAAAAGATTTCAGGTAGTTAGAGGTAAGCTTAAAAATAAAAACGGAACCAGCATATTTAAAAGCATAAGATTAAGAACTATGCAATGGCCTTGCTGAGAGATGGATGGCTTGGAAGAGCAGAGGTGGAGCTCAGGCACACTCTACAGCCATGACTTGACCTAGGTTGACTGGTAGTCTGTCCTTTGTCATAATAAATGGTTTCAATTCATTTGGCATTTATTCTCGCCTGAAAGTTTGTTTCTTACCATTTAGCAAAATGCCATATATCCTGCAAAGGCACCATGTAAAAAGGTCTCCTGAGTGCTTTTTCTGCCTAAACCAAGAAGCAACCCACATTCTTGTTGTCTGTTGCCTTTCCTTTAATGATTTACTTTCCTTTAATGATTTACTTTCCTTTAATGATTTAATTTTTGGTTTTGAAGCACTGGACTGAGTTGGCCATGTGCATCCTTTGCAGGTTATGAGATCAGCTTGCGTGTACTTGGAGTTAACCACAGGGAAGCTCTCTGTTTCTTGTAACCCTTTTTTTTGGGAGGAAGCTTTTTTTTTTTTCTTTTTCTTTTTTTTAATGTGGTATTTAGTTTTACTGCAGTACGGAGTTCCCATTCCTCCTTCTCCCTGGCTGATGGGGCTGAGAGCTGGGCAAGGTTCTCCTCTGAGCAACAGAAATAACAGTGTATGCCCACTTGTTTCTGCATATGTAGGAGAGCCCTTTCTATGTTCTCGAATTGCACAATATGAAGGTTTTATGTAGTAAAATGGTATTGCCAGCATTTTCCACCCTTTAGTCAATAGTACCCTATTGTTACTACAGGCCCCTTCTGGGGAAAAGATCCAACTGTGTTTCCCTCCAGAGACAATTCCTGAGCCTTTGCAGAATCTCTTCAACCAGTGAGAGTGCAATCCTTCATGCTCTCTGTTGCAAGCCAAAGCATCCTGTGGTTTGTTATATTGATGCCAACCCCTTTGAATTAAAACTTGGAACAGAGTCAAGGTGTTGATTGAACAAGAGTGTGCCTTAAATTATTAAAACTTGGGAGAGGGCATGAGGAAAAAAAAAAAAAGGAAGAAAGGAGAAGGAGAGAGTGAGAGGGGCTGGGGAGGAAAAAAAAAAAAAAGGCAGAAAAGCAAGTCACTGCTGAAGATCTCTTGATGTCCTGAGGGTCAGTTCACCTCCTTATTCTTCTGGGTTGGTCAAGCATGTAGTGGGGCCATGAGCCAGCAGCTGTGGGATTGGGAATGCCTTCTGATGGCATATTCAATTGGCCCAAAAGCTGTTGCTGGGTGGAAAGTGCCCAATATTACGTGCCGTGTGCACACCATACTGGCTGCACTTCTCCCCTTGTATGGTGGTAGTGTTTGGCAGGGGAAACACCAGAGGCCACATTAAGCAAGAAAGCTAATTCTTGACCTCCTTTGAGCTTGAACACAAGGTGTGTTTGTTTTGCACTACTCCACAAGAGCGTTACAGCATGGCTTTTTCCTGAGGTCTGCCCAAGATTGAGAACAGTTACAGTTACAGTTTCACTGGTTACAGTTTGGTTTCACTAGTCACCAGCTGGCTGCAAGTCTCTCTCTTAATCAGAGTGAGAATTCACAATTTTACAGTTCTGTACAGTGTTGTGGCAGTGGCTGAGCCAGAAAGAAACATGACTTTATTCCCACACTCTCTCTCCAGGGAGATACCTGTTGCCCTACAGGATGGTGTCTAAGGCACATCCATGTTTCAAAGGACTGAAAAGTAACCTGCTAGTATTTTAATGTTCTTTTGGGAGGTAAAAGAATAACCTGAACTTGTTCTCTGACTCTTCAGTGAGAAGTTACTCACAGTTCCAAGTTTAGTTGCATTGATCAGCTGGTGTTCTCACGGGTCTTTGATTATTCCGCTCTGTTTGGAACATTTATCTCCAATAAAATTAAGCAGGATGTTTCAAAACATCGATATCCAACAGTATGCACAGCACCAATGTGATACTTGTCAATACAACGAAAGATGAAAGAGACAGTATGATCATAGGACTTTCAATGTGTTTGTATTTTAAATTACTTAATATTATGTTAGAAGTATTTTTTTAAAGCATGTCCACAGGTAATATGAGCCAGAACACTCAAAATTTTTCAGAAAATACTGCAGAACAAAAAAAATTAGTTTACTATAAGTTGGAAACTAGTGCATAACACAAACAGTATGGTTGCACCTTGCTTTTCCAGCAGTGTCCAGTAAATTTGTAGTGTGATTTCATCAGTTACCAATCAGAAAACATTATGCTAAGTTACAGCACAACTTTTATTGAAAACCTTGTCACTGATTTATTACCATCATGAAGGCCTGTTATACATCTTGACGTGACTGGGTACTAATAAAAACAGAGCAGCATTAGTTCTGCCTTTATAGATATTTCTGGAATGCACTGATATTATTTTGGCTTGCTTTTATAAATTAAAAGTGTGCTCTGCTGTAACACAGCTGAATTTTTGTCCATATGAACCACTTGCACTTAAGAGAGCTCACGATAAAGACAAGTTGAAGTGGCGTGGGCAGCAGCTGTCAGATATTACAGTTCAAAGTCAGACTCTTTTCTATTCCAGATTAACAGATGAGGATTCAGGACAGATTCAGGTTGAATACCAAGAAAAACCTATTTTCCAAGAGAGTGATAAGACACTGGAATAGGTTGCTGGGGAAGGTGGTGAAGTCATTCTCCCTGGATGCGCTCCAGAAACATGTAGGTGTGGCACTTAGGGACATGGCTCAGTGGGTGCAGTTCCAACCTTAATGGTTCTATGACAGTTGTATTGACTCCTAGTTTTCAGTGGTATGGTTGCTATTAACACTTCATGGCATTTGGAAGCTGAAGGTTGTGGATTAAAGGCATGGATCATTCTGCTAAGTTTAGAAGTTCTCATTAGCTGTAGCTAGAAAAAAGATGCTATTCTTCACTGCTGTCTGAGGTGCACGGTAGTTAGAGACTGATCAGCTGCACAAGCTGCTAGCTACAAGTGATTAAGAACAGAGAAGCATTTCAGTTCGTAAAGAAACCAAGCTTTTAAGATGCACATGACTAGACACAAGGTATTTCTGGTTCAGCAGGGGCACATGTGATGCTCCAGTGCCTTAAGATCTCTCATTTACGAAGTTTCATCTCTTCAGATGAACCAAACCTAAGTCCCCAGCGTTACCAGCCGTTAGTAAAAAGCAGAAATACTTCCAAACGACATGATGAAATTGTTCTAGTGAACTCAATAGTGTCTACTCCCACAAGTGTGCTTTGAGTGAAAATAAGCTATTAGCAGCAAACTGAACTGGGGACTACAGATTTGATGCTGCTCCACTGGGAAGCACTATGGGAGCAGAGCTCTTTTGTTTGGAAGCATCCTCTGCAGATTTTCTGTAATTCCTCGAGATATTTCTGTGTAAACACAAGCCTTAAAGTTTTTATTGACCATTTGTGATTCATGCACTAAGGTTTCTGTTATTTTTATAGGCCCTGGGGCTTATGACAGAAAGAGAAAGTCCTTTTGATGTTCCCCCTTGCCAAAGTTGTTCTTTATGCTTGTTATTAGCAGACAAATACATGGTGCAGTAACTTGGCCACTTGTGTTCTCAGAAGTAGTTGAATTGCACTTTTTTGCTTATATTTGTTTTGGTCATATATGTTGAAAGTGAATTTGCAACATTAGCCTGGTGATAGAAAAACTCAATTTCCTTTGGGTTTGATTTTTTGTTTTTCTTATAAAACATACTTTTTCCAAAACCACATCTGTATTGTGGCCATGGAACACAATTCAGATCCTCAAACTACTTCTTTTCTCCTTGTAAAGGCACACCTGCTATTGCTATATGTGCAAATCTAATACTCTGATTGTAGTGCTGGGATTCTACACTGGAATTTGCACAAGGGCTTTGAAGTAGCAATGAACAATGATTCTCCTTTGGAAAAGAAGTGTCATCTTGTTTTCTTATTTTAGGATGTGATTCGTAGGATTTCTAGCTACTATGTGTTTCAGTTCTCCAATGGGAATATGTCTTTTCTGGGGCTCCGTTACAGTCACGGGACAGAATAATTTTCAATGGAGTTGGATTTTAATCTCTCTGCATGTATCTTAGCTCTGTATAATGTGCACTTCATTTCCACTCATTTCTCTAAAGGAAAACTCAGAAACATAAAAATGAGTAATGACTTTTTCTTGCTATGCACATCCCTAAGGCACTTGAGCACTGTTCAGTTGTGACAGACAATGCTAAAGGAGCTACACAGGCTGGGGAGTATAGCAATATGCAAAATGACTAAAGGAAAAAAAAGACTAAAGGGAAAAAAAGGGGGAAAAAAGATTTCATCATTTTTCGTCACAAAAAATTATTTTGGATATAAAATACCACAGAGCTACTTACAGATAAAAGCACAATAAAAGCAAGAAGTCTGGACAGATGCTTGGCCTGTGATGGTGCATAGCTCAGCGTAGGTTTGTAAAACTGGAAAGAATCAGAGAAGCAAGAGGAAGTGGGCTTTCCTTGCACCATTTCATACTGCTGTCTATCAGTGTGTCAGGATCTGTGCTTTTCAAAAGAATAAATACCCTTTTGGGCATCTGCCATATTACAGATACATACAAACATGTAAAAGAAATAAAGGGATAGGAAAAGGTAAGCAACCTCTCTCCTCACGGACATTTCTCTGTTGTATTTCATGTGCACAGCTGTGTCTAGGAACTTTTGCATCCTTGGAATTTTCTCTACAATATTCTTTCCAGGAAGAAAGATCAATGACATGTATTAAAGGACATGGGAAATTCTGAAGAGCCCATGTTTTTTTGCAAGAAAACCAAAGAAACATCTTGCAAGATCTCCTACCACTGACAAATGAATTCCAAGCTATATGCATACTCACTGTCTTTACTTTGCTTCTCTCTCTGTGACAGAAACATTGAGTTTAGAGCTCACTTAAAACAGCTGCTAGTGAGATTATCAGTAAATGTGTTAAATTTGAATTGAATTTGTGCAACACATGGGGAACAAAAATATGTATCATTTACTAGATCAGATATATCCTGGTGTATGTAATCCTACCAGCTGCCCACATCAAAGTGGTGAAATGCCACTTTCAGAAATGGATCTACGTAATGTTGTTTTCCTTCCTTTTTCAGAGAAATTAATGGGCAACTTCAATCATGATGGTTTGTACTGTGCATGATATAAGTTCTTGCGGACCAAAACAATCACACTAGAAGCTGTTTTTCAGTCTGCAGGTGGCCTTCACATCTTTTCCCATGACACTAGTAATCTTTCATATACTCATTCCATTGAGAAGATTGCACAGAAGTGTAACGTGGAGTTATTGGACTTAGGTGCGCAGGATGTTTAAGGCTCCCCAGTGATTCTTACTTGAGAATTAGAATCTACAGTCAGTGAAGAGACTTAAGCGTAGCTGGTTATTTGGATTTTTAAGTCCTTCTGTTGATACTGAAAACAAAACCATTGCAAATAGAGCCCTATTATGAAGCAGAGAAGATTGAGTAACACTGTTATTGACTGAGAGAAGCTGAGGGATGACTTCAGTGTTTAAAATTAAAGCAGTGTGTAGCAGGACTTCAACTTCATTCTCAAATTGCAAGACTTGGTTTATTGGTAAATCCATGCATTCAGCATGCTCCTGCCCAAAAAACACAACTGACAACTTAGGTACCTACAAGCACCCAAGGCATGTGGTGAGAAGGTAGCTGTGATGTGACGCTATTCACTGCCAGTGGCTTTGGGCACCGACAGCCCTGTCCCTGTTGTGCTGCAGTCTCCCAACAGCTGTATGATCCTATGCACTGGATGAGGATGACGAAGCAGAAGGAATCAAAGTAGAAAGAGGCCATCTCAGATCACAGGTCTTTGGTAAGATGGAAGACAAACAAGTGAGATTCCAGATATTGGAAGCAACTGAAATAGCACGATAATTTGATTAGAATTGCAATAGAAGAGAGCGTTCTGTCCCAGACAGCTCCATTTTTCATTTTTAATTATGGCAAAATTTATGCTACTGTAACACAGCAAATTTGAACATAAGTGGCTATTTAAAAAAAATTTTACAGTCTTGAGTTGAAGATCTGATCCAAAATATTGGATGTAGAGATTTTCTTTTAAGCCTTTTATGAGTCTTCGTGAATAAATAATGGGGACTGGTGATGTAGCCATTACGTGGCCTCCACACTTCAAGTTTTTATGCACCCCAGACACAGACACTAACAAGTACAGCTGCCCCACAAAAGCTGTCAGAGGTGAAGTGAAAGACTTTGGAAGATGGGCTTTTGACATCTGTGGATAGGAAGAAGGCTGTGAGATAGATAAATATGTTTTCTGGCTACCTTTCAATAATTCACATAACTGAATGTTTCTTTTTCCTCCAGCATGTTATTTCTGGCCACCAACAGGTGCATGGCTACATCACTGAGGCAGTTTAAGTGTTATTTACTTAGCCAAAATTTCCTCCAGGCTCCAGGTGGTAGCATACAGACAGTGCAGGCTATTGGTGGAAAGACGTGGGGATGTGGGAGGCTGCCACTAAACTATAGCAGAAGGAACACAAAGAAATGAGGAGAACACGTTCTAGAAAGGCAGAATCTCAGAACTCCCTGGGCTCTCTGTGTAGTACAGACCTTCATATTGCATCCATAAATATCAATTTACTTGTTCAATAATTTCCTGAAAACTGTCCAGTATATACTTGAGGAACAATTGCTGGTTATCTCGTTCGCAAAGGATCTCCACTGGAATCATAAAACAAGCATCAAAACTTACTAGCAAATTGCTTTTGCACTTGAGAGGGGGCAGTATCAAACAGCTCATGTTTAGAAATTTCTTTGTGCATAACTTTGTTTTCTGTAGCTTTACATGGCAACAACCAACATAAACTATTGAGTGCCTCAATGTAACAAAATACAGTTATCTCATAAGAAAGTATTTTAATCTGAAGGACAAGAAAATAAGCCCAACACTTGTCTGAATTCATATACAATATCCCAACACACCAAGAGATAAAGTACTCTTCAGAGCTGTTCAGCGTAGAGAAGTACCAAATATTTGTCAAATAGCAGTGTAGTTCCATACCTGAGGATGTTCACACTCACAGATGTAAGCTAGACAGTCAGGACAGGCAGAAGACAGCAGGCCCTACTGTACTAACAGAACAGAACCTCTATCATAGATTATTCCTGCCATTGCATCCTCTCCTCCCTGGTTCCAGCGTCACCCTGGTCACATTAGTCCTACCCATCCCACTGGCCATCAGAGCACCAATAGTGGACTGCTAAGTTGAAAACCTTGTTACAGGCAAAGCTGAACATCCTTCCTGAACTGTACAATACAAACTATATTGGCTTTATTCAAATTGTTTTGTCATTTTACAAAAAAATACATGCAAGTCATTTTTTTTTAAATATCATAATGGTGACATACAAAGTGAGCTTCATGGGACAGACGGACCAGAATATTATTCTTGGCCATTGAGGAGGAAGGAATGGTAAACTGCAACATGGAAAAAGGGGGAAAAAATTTCAAGCAGATAAAAAGCCTCCTTCTTGCTCTTTTATGTTCTTCAGAGTAAATAGCAGTCAAAACAAGTTAACCTTTTTGCCAACGTTTTGTGGTAGTTTGTCATCCAACATGTTCAGCAAGAAGAAAATTAGGTTCAGTGTTTTTCCCAGGTGGGTTTATTTACTGTTTAAGGGCAAGACAGGTAAGGAAAAATACAGCTGATCTTCGTAGGACAGGGTTTGTTTTCAATTTTAACAATGTGATGTTGGTTTCCTTTCATTATTTGTGCAATCTGCAGAATCAGAAAGCCTTAGAAGTGATGGCACATTTGGAGACTAAAACCTAAGCTATAATTCTAGGTAGCTAAAAGATGGAGATGGCATTCAATGTTTCTGCTAGGCTGTCACATACAAAGGTTTTTTTGTACTTCCCATGGTCAAGATAATTGAGAAGCTAGATATTATCTTTAATTCTTTTCTTTGAAAAAAAAAAATAAAATCTATAGATTGAATCCTTAATTGAATTCTTAGGGCTACATCCTCAGGCAATTCCCATTGATTTTGACAGTTTTCGGGCATCTAAAGTCCTTTGAGGATGCAGGTCACTCTTTTCCTGCCAAGGACCCTGAGGAAGCCCAGAAATAAGTAAAAATTTTTCCTCACTCTCTTCATATATACACCAGATGGAGAAAAGACTAGAAATAAGATTTTAATGGGTAACTTTTCATGTGTCTAGAATGTTTAATCTACAAGAAGAAGTTACTTTTATAAGTCCCTACACAATGGTAAATAATGGATAAAGGTTTAGAAAAAAAAGCCTCTAAGAAAGAGGGCCAGGAAGCATTAATAATAGAGATAGCAATAATGAATCATCCTTGATTTGATCAGAAATCATTTGTGAAAGGCATTAGCTTAGCAGTACTGCAATTATCTCAAGTTCATAAAAACTTTGTTCAGCAGCAGGTGGTGCTATTCTGCTTTATAAAAGAATCTTGTGAGCTACTAAAATACTAATTAAGCTCTGACTAAATGTAAACTTGAGATAAAAGCACTTATTTTCTCAAGCTTTGGCTATATAAAGCTATATAGAAATGGCTATAAGCCATTTCTGGGGCTGCTCTTTGCCTTATGTGTTCATATTCTTAAGAAGTAGGTGACTGTCAGTATACCTGATAAGAAAATTTAAAAAGTTTTTAGTTTTAAAAATAATTCTACTTAGTTCATGATTAACCTGACTATATACATTGTTTAGTCCAAAAAACGAATGCTACCTATGCCTCTTCAAGCAAGAAAAATCAGCTGAATCCAAAAGCACTGGTTGTGAAATAGCACATAAAATATACAAGCAAATTTTGGAATTATGGGCTGGATATTGAACTTGTTTTCTACAGTTTTCCTTGTCACATTTTATCAGTCTTTGCAACATATTAGTTTTATTTATATTAATTTTATTTATATTTATTTTTAGATCTTTGCTGAGAGTAAATGATACACTGATGTGAGCTGAGCGATGCCATCCTACAGTGTGCAGATTATCAATTATGCTGATTGTGGAATGGAAGCAGCAGAATGCAAAGCTACTTTTTATACATCTTGGAGAGTCACTTTTTACAATCTGATAGTAACAGGACTAGGTGACGTAGTCTGATAGTGATTTAGGCTAGGTATTAGAAGGAAATTCTTTACTCTGAGGATGGTGAGGCCCTGGCACAGCTGCCCAGAGAAGCTGTGGATGCCCCATCCCTGGAGGTGCTCAAGGCCAGGCTGGATGGGGCCCTGGGCGGCTGAGCTGGTGGGTGGCAGCCCTGCCCACAACAGGGGGTTGGAACTGGGTAGGTGCTGAGGTCTCTTCCAACCCAAGCTGTTCTGCAAATCTATGATTCATTCTACGACTATGAAAACCCACCTGTGCCACACTTCAGTCTTTTAAACACAGAGATGGGCAGTAGCAGCCTAAGTACACATCTCGCGAGTAATAACCTGTCCTGTTGTCTGAAAACAAACATCCACCTGACAAAATTGCTGTCATTATCCAGTAGTAATCAGCAGAAGACCAAGCAATACTGGAAACAAGCCAACATAGACTTGAAGAAAGATCCTACACAGAATTGCAGAATTTGTGCATATTTGTCTGTTACATGTCACAGTTCTGAAAAACGACATTCGGAATTACCTGTGGTTTTAATACAGCAGAAGCACATTTGGTAATGAACCCACTTACCAGAAAAGGCAATATCACAACACTGAATGACACAGTGTTAACTGACTGGTTTCTTTATTGGTTTTCATCCTCTGTGGTAATGCATAGCCCCTGCTTGCCCACTATGTCCATATACAAGCAATTTTCAATTTATAAGTAAAACGGAAAATACATATGACCCTTCAGATGGAAAAAAAAATAAATCCGTAGGCTATCAAATCTCTGTATTTTCAGATGAGCAGAAAATGTGGTCTCTGGATTGTTATTCCTGGATCCTTTCATTTACCATAGCTTAATGAAATAAGAGATGTGAACTTGATACTGAGCTGCCCCAGTTCATAGCTTGGCATAACAAAATACATGGAAGAAGACGGGCTGAAGTTAATATGCTGGACTGTGAATTGCAGCTGGTAGGACACATTCACAGTGCCTTCTCTGCTGTCTGTTACAGGAGTGGCTTCATAAGGAGAGACATGAGGAAGGATGCAATAGCCAGGAAAGTAACCTTGTGCTCAATCAGCAATTTGTCACAGCCCTTAGTTTCTGAGCTGAGTACAGTAAGGTACAACATTCTTCACTTGTAGGCATGATTAAACTGAAATAACAGCTTTTCCTATGAATATATCACCAGGACAAAAAACAAAAAGGGCAAATATAAACTAAGAGGGATCAGTCCTACTTGCTTAGCACTCCTTATTTCAATCAGATCGTCACAACTTCTGTTCTAACCAAATGGAGTTGCAGCTCACTCACCTCCACACAAGCTTCATACTTATCCCATCCTGGGTCTGCAGCCAACAGCAGCTCAGAGTTGGCAACTTTGCAGTAAATTGGGCTAAAGAAGTACGTGCTGACTCATGAGGAGTGGAAAAGTAAAATATATGTAGAACTGATTCATAATTATCTAATATTTCATTCTCCAGATTCAGTGGAATGATCAGATACTTTTCCAAAAAATTTCAGCTACCCACACAGAGCTAACAACTCATGCCTAACGATGTAAGAGGCAAACAATAAGCACAAAGTAATGATAAGCTGATTTTCATCTCACATAGCTAATGAAATCAGATCAGCCTTTGATTCCCCAGCACACTAAAACTTACTAGCCAACTCAAAGAGGGTGTTGCAATACGGCAAAAGTAGCTTTTTTTTTGTCTTTTCCAAGAAAGTGTGATGATCCAAGGACTTCTGAGACTGACCCTCCAGGGAATTGTTTCATACCCAAGAGACCAACAACCACTTATTTAAGAAAATAAAATGTAAAAACACTACGTCAGAAAGAGATCTCTTTCATAAGCACAGCATCACAATATTTGCTATTTCTTTTACAGAAGAAGCACCAGAATAGCTCTTGAACACAAAGGGCCTTCATAAGGCGGCTCAACTGGCAGTAAAAGTGCACAGATGGAAGGGGAGCCCAGGCGTGCTGCAATTATTTTGCATGCCAGGGTGCCTGCTAAAATTCATTTCTGTTGTCACTGCTCTGTTTTTACCAGGCTTAATATCCCTAATGCTTTTGTTTCTTTGCATTGCAGAACTTTTAAACTTTTCTCCGGTTGCATGAATTTCACTTGATTTAAAAAACACTGTAACACCACATTCTTAATACATAGTTAAATACCAGAACTGACAAACCTCGAATGTAATGATGACCTTACTTTTCTGTGGCATATTGTACACGCACTAAAATCTTGCTGAAATACAATAAAACAATACTTTATATTCCAGGGAACCTTTAATCTCTGACTCTACTACAATAATTCTTGTAAATGTCAAAGGCAGGGGGATTTGTAAAAGTTGCTTTGAGAATTAATCCTTCCAGCACAGAACTCTCTTTTAACTTTAGAAGCTTGTGTGCAGCAAAGGGAACGTAAACTTATCCAGGGGAAAAAACTGTACAGCTCTGAATGTATTCATGGTATCACTGTTGAATTTCTGACCCCTTTTTCCAGTTGTTATCTGCAAATACTGAGCTTAGCCACATTAAATGTTATCACTAAAGTTGTAATTAATATCTAGAAAAACATTCTATTTTTGCTGCTTATCAGCAACAAGATACTGTCATTCCGTATCTGTCATTTCATAATCTACATGCTCCTCCCCCCTCCCCTTTTTTTTCCATTTCAGCTCTCTTTTTCTACGCTTAAAAGCTTTTTTGGTGAGTTGTAAGCAATTCTAATGCAGGTTTTCACAACCAATTTTAGCCTTGAGTACAAATATTAGTATTAGATGACATTATCATGAAGGTCAGCATTAGGTGGTTGTAAGTAACACCAGACAAAAAGTGGTCTCCTGCGAGAAGGATCACGAGGACAAGGGGAAAATGACAAATGTCCTGGACAAGCCTTCTGGCAATGCTGTGGGGTTCTGATGGTAACGATCAGTCTTCTTGTTCTCTACAAGCAAACTCCAGCCCTAGAAATGAATTTTGCATTGCCCTAAGCAAATTGGAAAACACAACACCAAATTAAACATCACTGCTCCCTCAGGCATAAAAACTGTACTAAGAACAAAAAAATATTTGTACCAAATCTCTGCTGCTTTCTGTGGTGCTGCTGTTATGTAATGCTGAGCTCATAACCACGTATAAAGGACTGATGGGAATGCAGTGCTCCAGATAAGCTGTTCAAGTCCCAGGTCTATGTTACATTCTAGACTAACCTTTACAATCTCAGCATGTATGTGCAATGATTTTTGCTTCTCATTTGCCTGAAGCTAATAAACACTGCTAGCAGCTCTGGTTCTTAATCACACTGCGGTCAGATGTTAAGCTGCTGAAGGCTGATTATTTCAAGTTACAAAATATTTTTTTATTAACTGATGCTCCTTTCAGCAGCACCAACTTTGTTTTTTATTTTTCCAGTTCAGCTTAAAAAGATCTCCATTTTCTCTTTCCCAGTTTCACAAGTCTAGTTTACCATAGCAGACACACCGTGAGAACACAAAAGTTGCTCTATTTGTGAATAGAAAGAAAATTTCTAACCCTGCTATCAAATACATATTTCTAAGAACATTTGCAGGTGAAACACTCCAAGTTTCGCATCACACGATACCCACTAATGTAGTCACCCAGAAATGTGAATTGTGCCTGAGTGGTATCTCAGGGGATAAGACCACCACACTACTTCCATCAGCTTCCTGAAATTGCAATGTGGCGTATGGGAAGTGTTGAGTCACGGTCTGAACCACTGATTGATCACCTGGGGAAAAGATCAGCTCAGCCCTGGAAGCACAGGTGAAGGCAATTCAGCTGTGTGATTAGAAGGGCTGGAGCCTGGCTGCACCTCTCTTAAACCCCATTTAAGGGCTGACTGCCTCTAGGGAAGGATCTTTTTCTGGAGTTCTCTGCCTTATAGAGTTTTTCTGTGTGAGCCTACAGCTTTGGAGAGAGGTAAGCATTCTTTTCCTGTTTGTTATTCTACTACACTATTCTCCCCAACTGTAACAGTGTGGTATTGTAGAAAGTTCTTCTCACAGTGCCTGCTGCAGTAACGTTATGATTATTTAGAGTCTGTACACCCAAAGCTCTGTTAGTCACTGCTTCTTAGACCCAGAATACTGATATGCTCTCAGCTTTCTTATCACCACAGCCCTGGTGCTGTAGGACATGGCAAGAGTTTTAAAGTTGTTATTCTGAATAGATTTGCTGCTGTTGCCCATCTTGGGTGCGCCAATTTGACTGTAGGCAGTTCCCACATCCCTGAATTCAGTAGGATTTTGAAGAGATTGCCCTTCCCTTGTAATTTTTAGCTGGTATTAACATAAGTGCCAATCAATAACTGATTGCAAGCTCTTACTAGCTAGTGATCCTGAATTGCTTATAGAAGCAATCTGGATGAGATGATGTGCCTGACTAAAGCATCACAGAAACCTGACCTCCCTGTAAATGGGAGTAGAGAGCACAAATGATAGCTATGCACAGATAAGGACTAAGAACAGTAGAGATGTGGGTCACATCTCCATTCAGCCAGTGCACCGTGTCAGACAGGAATTTGTTGCAGGGCCCTGCAACTCTTTCCTCATCTGGAAAGACTTGTACGTTTTATATATATTTTTTATTTTCTCTCGGAGGAGGGGGGAAGTAGGGGGGTGGCGCAAGAGGAAGGGCAGAGATTTTGTGGGATTGACCCTTTTAGCACTGATACCTAAGGAAAGAGAATCAATTGGACAACTCGATTGTCTTAACCAACAAGAAAGTGGGGAGAAAAGGCTTTCTCGCCCCGGAGGAAGGTTCAGGGACGAGGAGTTCTACGGCTGTCAGTTCGAAAGGGTTCCACCGAATCTGCGACAGACCGCTGTTTCCTGAGATCTGCTCCCCCCAGGTGAGGATCCGGCACGGGGCAGGCGACAGGAAGCCCCAACAGCAGCCCGGCCCGACCGCCCCCGCCCCTCGGCGCGGGCCGCGCTTCCCCCGCCCCACGGCGGGCTCGGGGGCCGGACGGGCGGGGCGGCGGAGGCGGGCGGCTCGAAGGGTTCCCACCTGCCCGCTGCCGCCCGCCCGCAGTCCCTGGTGCCGCGGGGCGGGCGATGAGGGGGCCGCGGGCGGGCGCGATGTTCGGGGCGGGCAGGTACAGCATCCCGCGGCCCGTCACCAGGAACCTGGAGGACCTGGACTCGGTGCAAAGCGTTCTGCTGCACAGGTCAGCGGCGGGACGGGGACGGGAGGCCGTGGCGGGGAGCGGGCCCCTCGGCGCAGCCCCGCTCGGAGCGAGAGAGAGGCGGGCGGCGTGGAGCCCGAGCTCCCGGCCCTGCGGAGGGGCTCCTCGCGGCAGCCTTTTGTTGCCGGGGCAGGAAATGAAACGGGCCGAGCCCGTGTCCGCCCTCCCCTTGTCCGGGCGCTCGGGCTCCCGCGGCCCCTCGGCAGGCAGGTGGGGCGGCGCGCCCGGCTCCGCCGGAGCCCTGGGAGAGAGCGCGGCGTGTGACGCGGGTGCAGAGATCGAGGTAACAGAAGCTGTTGGATCCGTTCGTGGGCGCTGGGAGCGCTCCGTCAAGGAGAAGAGGAAAAGCTGAACTGGTGGGCAGTCGTTAGTCAGCTTGCGGGAGAAGCGCTGTCTGCTTTATCCCTGCCTTCCTCATCTCTAACGAGCGACGTTCCGTGCCGTTCATGACAGAGAACTCGTAGCGGTAGCACCTTATCCGATGGGCCGTCCGTGGGGCTCTGAGAGCCGCCTCGGTGCCGCCTCCTTTGTGCACAGCTGTATGAGAGAAGCACCGACAGAAGCGCGTTTGCTCTGTGAAGTGCCCGTTTCCTCAAGTATTTTCTCGGCTGTGTTGATTTATTTCCCACTAAAGAAAAAGTGCGCTCTCTCCTAGTGCTAGCTCCAAACATATATTGCTATGGGAACTGCCAACTGATTCTTAGCTCAGCTTCTCCCCAGCTGAAAGCACCAACTGAACGAATAGTTGCTTGAAATGCCTGAGGTGAAAGCAGTGCTTGCAGCAAGCAGAGTGCTCTGCAATTGGGTTGTTCCTATGCTGCTCTCTGCTGCAGCTCTATGAGCAGAAAACTTGTCTGTATGCTACCAGGGATCCTATGGCACCTGAAATGCTGTGAATGCCTTTGTTAGTGACTTGATAAAGAAAATCTTGTTTTGAAGTTGAATTAAATACACTGCCCGGTGCTATTGCTTATATCTTTGCAATTTCAGTGCTGTCAGGTACTTATTCATTCATGAAACATTTACATGGTGACATGGCGAACAGTCACTTTGTTCCAGGAGTGATGTGCTTGCTATGTGCAGCAGGTGATGCTGAAAGAGCTTGAAGGTTTCACGTGAAGTAAAAACGGAGAAGTTGTATTTGAAATTACAGCTGCTTTCCATGCTAATGGGAACTCTTAACCATGCAAGACTTTTCCTCAAGGGAATGAGACAGTTGGACTGCTGCTCCTGAATTCTGTCAATGTCCTCAATTGCTTTTATGCCCTTTTTCTGAAATACTATTTGTGATCCATTTTAACAGTTGCTTAGATCGGAAGGGATGCAGGAGCTTTAACAAAATAAAGAACAGTCAATTTTATTTATGCAGTATTGATTTGTTTTCATATAAAAATTCTTTTTTTACAAAGGTAGCTTTCATTCTCCGCATAGTCTGTTGAAATGTAAATTTCCCAATTAAGATGAGTTCCAGTATCCCTACTCAGTTTGTACTGCTTTGCTGCAAATGTTGGCTATGCAGTCATGTCAGAAAAGCTGTGAGCAGCAGCTCTTGTAATCACAATCTTATTTGTGTAATCTTCTGTCAACCTTATTGTAATCACAAAATCTTGTTTATTAAGAAAAGCCTATGAAAAGTGCCTTTTGCCCCTCTTAAAGAAAGGCTTTAGTGGAGTAGGGGAAAGCTTTACTGTTGTCATTAAACTTGAACTAAAAGGAATTCATTCCTTTTTCATGTTTTTGCTGATGCTGTGTACGGGGGGGAAGAGGAGGGGAGGACCAAAATGAATTGAACTTCCCAGCTGAAAGAACTGGGATAGCTGGGATGGGCTTTGCTTAGTAGCCTGCTACTTCTGTTTGTTTTCCTTCAGATGTTTGAGTAAAGGTGGTGTTAACCTTAAGAAACAGAGATGAAAATATTTTTATCTTAGTACTGTTTGCTTGTAGTGTGTCATATCTTATCTATAATGTATCATTTTATGTCTGTCCAGTTGTCAATAGTCATGTTGGAAATATTACTCGATTTGAAAACTGGAAGAAAGGAAAAAAATGAAGACATAATGAGCAATTCAGGCTTTCTTATTTAGTTGCCGATAACAAAGAGCTGTAACTTGAACTAAGTAAAAGCAAAGGGACACTTAAAATCTTGATTAAAAGATGGTGACTAGATGAAGAACAGATTCAGCCGTGAGATTGTGAGGTACAATCACTAGAGAACATTGCCAGCCAATTGCTGTTGCCACTGACTGCCACGGTGCTGCAGTCAGTTCTGCTCTTCACCCCCACTTAGCAGAGGAAATGACCCTGAAGAGGCATAGGAGGCAGCTGAAGGTTCGGCACCCGGTGATCCAATGTAGTTTCTGGTTAGTGTATTGGCACTTCATAGGCATAGACTGGATGCTCTTAGTGTCAGTCAGAGTTCTCTTGTGGTGAATGGAGCAGTAATTTGCTCCTGTATAAACAAGACTTAACGCTGCCTCTGTTTTTAGCCTTGTGTTGAACAGAGCGCAGCTACATCCATATTCAGGCCCAGCACACCTTCTTGAATGTGAGTCAGTGAAATAAATCTGACATACTGTCTGATTGTGGGTCCTGATGAAACTGCTGAAGTTTGAATTAACTATATGCAACCCAACAGGACAGATTAGTTACACAACTCCTAACTTTTCCTGTGCTCTTAAAGCTAATAGGAAAGATGGCAGTTCCCACCTTGTTTCTTCATCAGGGTGGAGGAATCAGTTGTTGATGTGTAACACTGAAAAACTGTTAGTAGTTGAAATTGTCAAGTATATGGTTAGGGATTGGAATAGGAGGTAAGTATTTCTTCAGCCAGACCAAAACTGGAGTTGTATGCTTTTTTTTTCCTTTGTTAGAAAGGACCAGTATACCTCATTGGTGTGTCTTATGCACTATCCCCTTTTAACTACAGTCTGCTCCTGAACACAAATGTGGGTCAAAATAGACTTATTTTTAGAGTGCAATATGTTTCGAAGCATGATATTAAGCTAAGAAGAAACAAGCAATTTACAAACATATGAGTTAGTTCGTCCAGAAAAACCTTCAGGCAAAAGTGTTAAAAAGCACTCTTCTGGTTCTTTACTCTTTTAATTATTCACTTCTAAATGACCATCATCCGGTTGTTCAGTAAGAGTGAGCAGTAGTAGTGATGCCAATGATGTCTTGTGGTGTATTTTGACCATCTGCTTGTCAACAACAGCAGCCAAGTGCAGAAGGGCTAGAGGTGCTTCAGTGAGAAGCATCAGCCCAACCATTTGGACTGAGTGTAAAGGATCTACCAGAAGACAAATTGTTTTAAATCTTTTCCTAATATTTATGCCCAAGAAATGATGGGAAGCTTTCTTAAGCAGGATTGTGTGGGAATGTTTCTTCACTCAAATAAAATTCTGCTGCATGAGATAAATCCTTCAATTTTTAGTTGTTCCCACAGCACCGAAACCCCACATTCATTTCAGAAGAACACTTAAGTGATTCCCAGCTATCTCAGTGAACTAAAATCTTCCAGTATCCTTTCCTCCATAATAGGTTCATCTCTGTATAATACCAAACAGTGTAAGACTGCCTCCAATTTTTGGAGAGCCTGTGTTTCTCACTTATTGAACAAACAACTGGAAACAATTAACCAACTCTTGAACTCAGTGAAATTTGACATAAGTAAAAGGATAATCTGGCAGCTATAACTTCTCTACAGAAACACTTCAGTGTGCTATTTACTGTATTAAAAGTGCTTGCAAATAGTAGTGGAATTAGGGTGGATGGGGACTGTATCTCATCTGCCTCTTTTAAAATTGTAACTCCTGCAGTATTCCTTCCAGAAAATCATAACTCATCAGGCTCTTTGGGAAATGTTGTTTATGCAGATTCTGTTTTTGCACCGTAAATTGTTTGAAAAGTTGGGTACTTCTAAAGCATTTTTTTCACCTGTTTTTTTCTGGAAGCAATAGAAATTATGAAAGTTGGTGCATAGCTTGCATTCTGGCAATTGGAAACAGATATAATTTATTTTAAGAATCATCTACCATGCATGAATGATATACTCTGCATAAAGTGGTTTTTGCCAGCTTGGTTAATTCTTTTCACTCTTTCTACCATGACTTGTCCTAACTTGAATAAAATCATACTGGAACAAACTTGCCTTTTTTTTTTTTTCTTTAGGTAGGGAATGTTTGTTTCTTCCCTTGGATAGTTGTTTATTCAGAAAATCCACACAACAGTAACATTTCCTTGAAAGAAGCTTTTCTACAGACATTTCAGAATTGCCACAACATTTGATGTAGGTATTTCTAACTACTCTGGTTGAAGTTGAATCACTGGGACACAAGTCCAAACCATTCCTGTCTGTTAATTCACTTAAAATCACTTTGATCAACAAATGCTTCCCTAAGACAGTTTCAAAGGCAGGAATCTCGTACCAGAGTTCTGCAACTCAAGCAAAATACTGCAGTGCTATAAAACCTCACTGCTGAGGCTGTGCAAGCATCCTGCTGAGCAGAGATTACATCCAACACATTAAAAATGTTCCAACAATTATTCTCTATCCCTTCCCTTATTCACCATGCGTGTCTTGATAGGTTTACTGACTCTGCTACACAGTGAGTTGCCTGCAGGGCTGCCATGGGTCTTGTTTTTCATGCATGTGAATAATTAATGCCTTGAAAATTGAGTCATTTTTTTGTTTTTTCTATCTCTCTACTGTGTACTGACTGCTTTCAGGGGCCAAAACACGTAGCTGGTTTGGCTGTGCCTCACATCCCTGCCCTTTCTCACTTACCTGCTGTCCTAAGCTAAGAAGCCATCTTCGTTTCTTGTGCTTCTTTGAATGACGATGGGATGTATTCTGCTGCTAACGGTTTGATGGTGAAAGTCAGTTTTTAATTGGAGTTTCTTTCTCCAGATAAGTTTTTGATTATAAGCAATGCTTTGGAGTTCAGCCCGGGACTGCGGTTCCATCGAGAGTCTCTTTTGTGGGGATGTTGCTGAGGCCTTGGTAACAGACAACCAAACAGTTTATTTCCATTACGTTTTCAGTGCTGACCCACTGAAGGATGCTCAAGTCCACCGAGACTCAGACGTGGGTGCAGAGGGAGTAACGGGCGAGACTGGGCGCTTCCAGGACTCTCTTACTCCGTGTAGCCCGAGCACGGAGGAGAGCGGCCCTCCCAGCCCGAGATCGCACTAACGCTTCCCGACCGTTGGCGGGGACCTCACAGGCGGGGCCGCGACCGTTAACTCTTGCGCGCGGCACTGCCGCGCGCTTCCCGCGTCTCCATGGCGCCGGGAGGAATCGCCAATCAGAAGGCGCTGCGCCGGTCACGTGCGGGCGGGCAGTCATGGCGTCCGAGGGGGACGGAGAGAGCGGAGCAGCCGCAGGCATGGAGCTGCTGCAGGGTGGTAGAGCGGGGTGCGCGGACACCGGCAGCGAGAGCGGCTCGGATAGCACCTCGCTGTCGGGCAGCTCCGAGTAAGGGCGGGGCGGGGTGCAGCCCGCAGGGCGGGGGGGGATGGGCTGAGCGTTGGCGAGCATCATTTTGGGCAAGAGTGCATAAATGCGAAGTGCATGACGTTTGTCCTGCCTGCAGCACCCTTACACGCACCTAAGTCCCTGCGGTTCCAGGCAGGGAGTGGTATCTCTATGGGCGTTTTTTTTTTTGTTATTTTGCTTTTTTCCACTCAGACCTTTTCTCTGAGTCCTAAAGGTGCTCTGGTGGGATGTCTTTATTATGTTCTTTCTCAGCTGTGCTCTCTAATTAATGCACTATTCAAGTTGTGTGCTGATGTTAGTTTTAAACGAAACTTTCTTCCTCAATGTAGTCAAATTATCTTGTTTTAGATTTATGAATGTGTGCTAGCTTTACTCAATTATTGATATGATTACGTATGTCTTCATTGTGCGTTTCCTTGTTTGATTGCTGTTGGGGCAGTCTCAGATTGGCAAGAGCAGAGATCTGGCTGCCCTCAGGCATTCCTGAGCTGCTCTTGGCTGTTCATGAGCATCTTTCGTGCAGAATATCTTAGAGTTTCTTCACAAAGTTGCTAATACTGACTTCTATGTGCGTGAAATCAGAAGCTTTCTAATGTTCACCTGAAATGTTTTGATAAATTAAATCACTGATGACTTTCCCTGCTGTGATGGTTGCTGATCCTTGTGCTCCTGTGATAGCACTTAGAGGTTTTGGTGCTGTGGCGTGGACAATTTGCCCTGCTGCCTTCTCAGCTATCTTCTTTTTTTCCCCAGCCAAAAGAGTGTGGTTTCCTTCAGTTTCTTTCCATTTAAGAGATGTTTATAAACTACTTTGTATTTGTCTCTGTGCTCTGGGCCTGTTCCAGTTATTATGTCTCTTTTAGACTATATGATCCAAAGCTGGACGTGGTTGACACATCACTATTGCCAAACTAGAATAAAAACTTCTTATGTCTTGCAGACAGCACTCCTGTTAATCCATCCTGCAGTTGCATTGCCTTTCCTATGCAGCATCTCGATGCTAGCGATCTACTCCAGCTGCCAGAACTCTTTCTGTAGCAGTGCTGCCTCTGTACTTTATTGTTTTGTATTTTTTGCACGCAAATCTGAATGTGTTATTTTGACACGTCTTAAAAAGTGTTATGTGGATTTCATTTTGTTCTTTCTTTTTGTTATTTTAAGATGATTTAAGAATGCTAGTCCTGTCTTTCAGCGAGGTTGCGGTACAGTCCAACCTATAAATGCATAAAGGAAAAATTATGGCAGAGAACAAATAGGATGCTGTTTTTTCTCAAATCCCCCTCATGCCCATGAATGTAATTACTAATTAAAACTAATTAAAACTTGGATGTGAAAGAAACATTTTTTTTTTTGCTTGTTTCCACAGAAGTCAGTAACAATAACAGTACTTTTTGCAATGATTGGAAGGCATTTGGAGAATCTGTTTTAGTGCTTGAAAGGGATGTCTTTCCTTCCCAAAGCTGTCCTGGAAGATTTCCCATTCCCACAGCAAACTTAAAGCATTAAACTTTTAATATTCAGGAGATCATATACTTTCTTGCCTTGTACTCTCCATATACCTTCCCTTGAAGTAAGTAGATAAGTGAGTAGAAAGACTGGCAGAGCAGTCTTTCTTATCAGAGCTATCACTGATTGTTCTTCTTTGTTTCCCAGTGATCTTGAGCCTGAATGGTTGGATCGTGTGCAGAAAAATGGGGAGTTATTTTATTTAGAAATGAGCGAAAGTGAGGAAGAAACTTTACTTCAGAATGCCTGTCCAGAAATACCATCGGTGAATCATGTCAGATTTCGTGAAAATGAAGCGGAAGTTATTCAAGAGGGATCACGGAAAGAAAGAAAGTATGAACTGAAGAAACTGACAAAAATATTAAAGAAGAAGAATCTTTTACCAAAGCATTCTAGTAAGAAAGGAAGTGGAAGCTGTAATGTGCGCTCCAGCGGTCCAACTTCCATACTGAAACATAACTCCACTCAGAAAATGGGTGAAATACAGCAGAAGTACAAAGACATATATGTTTATGTAAATCCCAGAAAACTGTTGGAGAATGCTGCAGAAGATGAGCAGCACAGGCTGCTAGAGGCCTTGGTAGGAATTGTCCATCAATCTTCATGGAGCAGCAGAAGAGCAGAAAAACAAGGCAAGAAGGATAAGGTTACCAGAGGAATCAGTGAAGAGAAGCTTGTAGTACACGGCTTGGTGCCAGGCAGTTCAGCAATGAAAACAGGCCAAATCTTGATTGGTAAGTTAATCATGTGAACATGCTCTTCTTTTAAAATGAATATTTTTATTGTATTTTGTTTTTTGAGAGGCAGCTGCCTTGAGTACTCCCAAGATGTAAGTGATGCTTACAAGTACTGTTTTGTAAATTCCTGAGGTACCATTTTAAGTAAATGTCACTGCATTTGGTGTTTTGTCACCTATTCTGTGTTTTATATTAATGGTTTTAAGAATATGTGACATAAACCAGAAGGCATTAAGGAGATGATTGTGTCTTTAGCCTACAAGGAGCAAGCATCTTCAATTTAGGAAAAAGAAGTACTGCTTTACATCTTTAATTTAATGCAGCATTTACTCTGTAGATAACTGCGCCTGTGGAAAAACTTGAGTGTGCCAAATATTGTGTTTTGCTTTTATTCTTTTCTACCAGTCTTCTTAGAATACGCTTTATATGGATTTTGAGACACACACAAAAAAAGAGAGAAAAAGCGTGGAGTAAATGCGTATTTTTTAGATTTTGCCTGTTCACAGTCTTGTTTAGTTGTTCTTCTGTCTAGCAGTGAGAAGAGCTTCTTCAGCAATTGTGATCAGCAGGCCTCTCAGCTGCAGAATGAGAAGGCAGTGAGTTAGCAGAGCAGCTCTTTTGTGTTGGTTTGGCTCTTGCGAGATGTAAGGCGATGCAGCTAAGTAACCTGGCAGGAAATAAACCCAGAAGAAAAACTGTTCATCTAGTTTTTGCTGGTGTGCTGAGTTAAACCGGATTGCAGAAAGCCTGACAGGCACCAGAGCTTGAGCAGCATACAGGAATGAATTTTCCTGGCCAGTAGTGAAGGAGCAGATGCATGTGCTCCCATTTCCAGCATCAAGAAGCCACTGAAATAAGTGACTTAGTACTCATGAACTCCCAACCTCAGAGACTGTAAATGTGAGACAGCTAACTTGTGTCTGCAAGGGGTGGAAGGTGGTTAATTGCCCTTGAAGTTGCTCTCTAGTAAGAGCAAGCAAAGATGTGATTTTGGTTAAAAGATCATGAAAATTTTAATACTGTAGTAGCACAAATCGCACAGACTCAGCATGAGTGCTTTTGGAATTCCAATGTTGTGTGTGTTAAAAATGCAAATCATGCTCTGACTAGCTCATTCTTCTTAGAATAGATCTTCAGTACGTTGCTAAAGAATACTCGAGGGAGAATTGGGTAGCTTTCAAATGTTACCAGAAAGAACTGATTAGTCAAGAAGTAAGTGATGAAGAAGGAGGGGGAGGAGGAAGAGTTTCAGCTTGACCTACTGTGCTTAATGGTATTTAATCTGATTAGTGTCAAGCTGGGCATTTATAACCTGTAAGTTAATTTTGGGACACACGTTTGTTATGTAACCACCTATTTGTAAGTGCAGCTGTGAAGTCAGAACAACATAGACACATACCAAATCGAGGAGAAAGTGCTAGTGGTACATCATCTGCAGCATTCAGTGTTTTCTTGAGCGAATGAGCACAATTTTGTTTTTTGTTTTGTCTTCTCTTAAGTACAAGTTTACATTTAAGTTAATCTAAAAAGTCCAGCAACTTCACATGTCATAGGTCTGACAACCAATAGTGCTTTGGTTTGGGATGTTGGAATGAAGTATTTTCAAGCATGTTACAGTTATCCAGCTTTCAGTTGGGAAAATGAGCTGTATTCTGTGCCAACAGTATAAAATATATAATTTGCAAGTATTTTTATATGAAAATTACACATCTACAGTGAACACTGAGTACTCTCAAATTTTTATGTGGTGTCTAGAAACAGAGCTTTGCATAAATTAGGTGTTTAGATTTCAGTGCTGTCAGCATAAAGATATACAGTAAAAATAATTTTGATTCTCTCAGAAAAACTGCTTGGCTTACTGTCTCTGTATTGGACTTTGGACGATGAGGGTTACATTATATACCCAAAGCCTGACTTAGAAACTGTAGTTTCCATGTAGTTCAGTGGAGGGCCTTACAGGAGCTGAAGTTGCACAGAAATTTGAGGAAAAAAAGTCAATACAACTTTGCTTCTGAGTTTTAGGAATTCTATTCAGAATTGTGGACAAACACAGTAAAATATATTTCTGTGGTCAGTCTAAAACCTGATCAGTATGGCATGATGCTGACTGACTGGAACTTTGTTCATCTTCTTTGACCTTCATATGCATAGGTGTTAATCTGTTCATGATTTTTTTTTTTTTTTAAATTAATATTTTAATGACCTGCAGTGAGTGATACAGACCATTTCTGTATCAGTATTTTTGTTTCTTTGCTCTTTGTTTTTAAGTGAATGCCAAGTATATTTTCCCTCTTAAAAGCCATGCTTTAAAGCAGTGGGTTTCCTGGTGACCAGCTTGCAGTGGCTGTTGCAGGCATTTCTGTCTCAGCATATTGTTCCTGAATTTGATCTGTTGTCAATCAACGTAAAACTTGAAGTCATTCCAGTATTGAGAAGACAGAAACAGAACAGAAAACTAATAACAATTTAGCAAGTGCATTTTGCCTACCTCCTTTGTGCTCAAACACCTCTCCTCTCCCTCTTCCTCATCTCAGCCCCCCTGTTCCTACCATATGCTAACTGCACATCTCCATCTCTTCAGGAAGGTAATGAATGGGGCAGGAGGCTGGGATCGTACGGGCGATGCCTTCCTTCTGCCACCCCTTGCTTCTTGTTTTACTTTGCCGCATCATAACGCTTCCACAGGCCTTAAGCTTTCAAGGAGTGAGAACCTCTGTGGGCCCCAGCCCTTCCTATAGTGGCTGCTGCACTCTTAAATACTTGGGCAGAAGTGCCACTGGCTGCCCTAGCTGGGCTAGATGTGCTGTGAGTTGCTCCGCTGAGTGGCAGGAGGTGGTTCATGGCTTTCCACACAGCTCACTGCTGCAGCACCCAGCTCCCCACATCGTGGCAGGGCTGCCCAGTAGCACAGTCTGTCTCTCTGGTCTTAAAATTTGAGCACTCTAGATTTTTATGGTTTTTTCCACCTCACGATTTGTGTTTGTGATATGGTAAATAATAACGGAGTTACTGGTTACTTTGTATTTTCCTTAGCAACTTAGTTATTTGTCAGCAGTAAGTATGGTTGCCACTGAAGTGGCTGCTAAGTCATGAGGGAGGCTGATTTTCTACTTTGAATGACCAGTTAAAAAGCTGTTATTACTTCAATATTTTGAATAAAAATAACTGCTTTTTTCCCAGTAAATAATCACTTTCCTCTGATAACTTCTTCAATTGATTCTGATACATGTATCCCTTACAGCACCAAACATGAAAAAATAAAACATCTGTTTATTATTTGTGGAGTGTACTTTACTTTTTTTAATGTGGGCATGGAAGTCATAATTCTTGTTGCTATATTTTATCAACCAAGCAGAATGCAGCCACTGACCGTATGACATAAACATAAGTTTTGTAAGCTAAGAAACTGCTGCTTTACCTCTGTAAAAAGATGGGACTCTGTTGTTTTTCAGTTCTTTTTAATGTTGTTGGGTTTTTTTTGCATTTAAAAATCCATCAGTCTTAAGTTGTCAAATAAAAAAATCCTCACTGCTTTTAAAATTCTTGCTGTCACTTCCATTTGGGTTAAGAGATACAGTTGTCTTTATCTCATGTACCTTAAGGGTTTTTTGGTTTTTTGTTTTTTTTTTTTTTGAATAATTTCTCTTATATGAGTTTATTAATAAAAATATGCAAAGCCTGCTCTGCTATGTAAAACTTTATAGTTAAATATTTGAATGCATCTTCAAAGACAGAAAGCTCCACCGAATACTCACTGTTAGATCCAGGGAAATAAGGGTTATAATAGGAAATGCCAGTATAATTTGATTTCCTTTCCCCTCCAAACTGAAACTTATCCAATTCGCAGCAGGGGATACTGTCTGTAACTGCTGCTGATGACCATCTTTACTGTGGTATAAATGGAAAAGTAATTCCAGTGACACTGAAAATGCAGAAAAGCTCTTTCACCTTACCCTCTCTGAAATCATTTTTCATAATTATTGCACTTGTCACTGAGCATCTGAATGCTATGCATAAATTCTCCCATCTGATCAGTGGGTTCAGCTGTTAAAAAGTTGTAAGAACTACCTAGGGAGAGGGATTATTTCTGAAAGTTAGTAAACGTGGACTGTAATAATCCAATTCTGAGCAACTGTGTAGAAGGTGCAGGCTACTGTTGCAGGCATCAGTTGAAAAGTGCAGATCCAAACCCCCTTATTGGCAAAAGGTTTTCTGTGGGCTTTTATTAATTCTCTTGGTGTTATGTGGGAGGGTTATTGATTTCCTCTGAATGAAGAAATGTTCAAGTAGTAATCTTTTCTCCTTTCATTTGAATAGTAAAAACACAGATAATCATTGTTGGAGGTCCAAAGCTCAAATCCTGTGCACAATATTGTTATTCAGCAATTGATCACAGATTGGTAAGACAGGCAGTTGTTGCTGGAAAGCAGAGTGCAGCATGAACTGGTTGTTTAAAACAATAATCCTTTTACGTAAGCAGCTTGCAGTCATCTTCTGACAGTTAAGGTAAATAATATTGGTGGTTGTTGTTGCTTTTTGTCATTTGCTACGAGCTAAGAGTTCTGTCAGAAAAATGTTCTTGAAAGGACCACAATGCTGTAAGAGTTTGAGATTTTCCATGGGAAATTGCCATATATGGTGTATTGTTGAAAAGTCTCTCCAATGTAGAGATGTTAAGCATACAAGATAGAAATACAGAGCTTGCGTAAGCCTTGCTGTGCTCTCACTGTGGAGTTGGGGATGTCGTTTATGTTCTTTTAATCTCCTCTTGAGGCATAACAGCATTGGTTTGGGTCGAAGCAGCTTGCTAACACATAAAACAAGTAATTGATCTGGCTTTCTTCAGTAAAATATGTTCCATGCTTTGCCTTTTTTGGAAGGGAGTGTGTGAGTATTTATAAGTACTTTTACTGAGCCATTACTAAGAACAGAGGAAATTGCATGAAATTAAAAAAGTCTCATTCCTCTCCCATGTGAACGGCATGGCTCTGATTTTTAATTCAGATTAAAATGTTCGTTTGCCATCACAGCATGGAAGTGGCATTCACTCATCAGCCAGTACCCTCTGGCCTAATGCAGAGTTCTGCTTCTAGAAGTGGGGTGTGCAGGTTTAGTTGTGTGGAACCAATATTTAACAAAGGTAATAAACCTGTGCCTCATGGGACAAAGTGACAATCTGTCCTGAGAGAAATATCTTAGTGATGCCAGCAGTTCCGAGACTTTACTCAACTTCATCTTCTTTAAATGGGGAAAAAAACTATCAATCACTTTCATGCCACATGTTTGAGATCAATACACGTTCTTAGGTAACAGTGGGTGAGAAGTGTTTTCTACTGAGATAAAACTGAAAAGGCTGAATGAAGAAAACAGGAACAAATTCTCGACTGTCTTTTGTGTCAGTTACATCACTTTAGTTCTTGGTTCTCTTTGGCACTGTGTGGAGAATGTATATGGACATCTAATAGTTTGTGGACTAGGAGCAAGTTTTTGCAGTAAATGATAGAACTCAAAACTTGATTATTCATTCTTATTGAACGCACGTGAATAGCTTACTGTGTTCCTTTAAGAGAAGGATATGTTTTTCTATATTTTTATTGACTCTAAGTTTGATATCCTGGATCTGTCAGAAGAAAAAAAAAAATTTGCCAAGTGCAGTTGCTCAAAATCTCTCTAAAAATGGAAATGAGACCTTGTCCTAATGTTCTTCATCTCATGTCTTTCAAGCCAGACAAAAACGAGCTGAGGGACTTATAGAATGCAAGCCAATAAGAGCAGGTCAAGTGCTATTCTACATAGTATATTATTATGCAGTATTATTTGAATTTGCAACTGTATTAATGAAAAAGCTGAAAAAAGTTTTATGTTTCTCTATAAAAAGTTTCAAAAGAATATTTCGTAGAAACATGTGCTCTTGTAATGTCTACTTCAGCAAAACCAGAAACATTCAGTTTAGTCTGCGTACTTAAGAAAAGCCAATTGTGCTTTTTAGGTTTTTTTTTTTTACTTACTTTGTAGAGCACAAGAATGATTGAAAAATGTACTTGCAGTGCCACCTGTACAACTGTTCTTGCAAAATGTCTTTCTGTGTGTCATTCAGCTACATTTTAGTCTGTGGAAATTGACGTAACTCTGAAAACTACCAAGTTTAAGAAACTGCTAATTACGTTTTTTTTTAGTTTATTTAATGTAAATTGATAAAATATGAGTGGCGTTGAATTTTGTATTTCGCACACAGTTTTTGATGGATTTAACATCTAAGAACCTGAGTCACTCTCACTTTTAAGTTGTTCACGCCTTTAAAGGGAAAGAAACGTTTCTTAAAGAAAATGTTGGAAGCAGTATTAACAAAGGAATACTTGCATATATAAACTTCTACTGTCATTAATTACCACCCTGAGTAGATCTTGTGGCTGTGTTCTGCTTTAATGTGCTCCATGTTCATAGTTTTACATACTTGCTATTGAGCTAGTAGTGCCTTTCACTGTTACTTAATAGTCTCTGTTCATTGAATTCTGTTCTGCTTGGTGAAAAGGCCAAGAGCCCCACCATCTCTGCTCTGAAAAGTCAGTACTGATGGGTGGAGTTTTTCTTAGTCAATGTCAATTTGCAGTTCTTCCATAGTGATACTGCATTTTCTGGCAAAATGAAGGTAGCCTTATGGGACTGCTTTGGCAGTGTCTTCTGGAAAGCTGTTCCATTTATGGTACATGATTACATTTTTACAAATTGAATGGAATAAATATTTATCTCTCCAATGAAAGTTTTACAGATATACATTAGATGTCAAATAAATGGAACACTTTGAGTCTAAAGCGTGTAAATACTGATGGATTTTCTTTCAAAGTGGATTTGTGTATTCTATCCCACCAGATGTGGTCCAAAAACATTCCTTTTAAGTGCTAAGGTGCGTATATCTTCAGTAAGCATATGCAGTTGGTTTGAACGCCATCGTGGAGCAGAAGATCAGATGCCCACACTTTGTCTTTATTGTAGAATTTCCCTATCATAATTTCCCTAACAGAACAAAAAGAATACAAACAATTTTTTGTTTAAACAGTGCTTCAGATTAGTACAGGAGCAACTTGTATTTGTGAGTGATGAAAAAAGAAGTCCTCCAAAGGAGCAGTAACAATTTTTTTTTCACCGATTTCTCTTGTCTTTCTTGGACTCTCCATTGTTAAACCCTCTATCTGTTTGAGGGGAATAAGGCAGAAGTTGTTATAAATTGTTAATACCTCTAAAATATTTTCCCTTGCTGTGAGTAGAAATTCTACTTTGATTTTTGTACCTTACAGTTGAGCATGGATTTTAAGTTTGTAAGCTTTAATTCAGTTCTATTTGCTTTTCATATGTGCCTTTAATTTTTCAATCCCTTTCCATCTGCAGTTCAAGACTTTCTGTGGGATCCTGTTTTGCAATTCTATTTTTAGTAATGGAAAAAGAGCTTGATTTTAGTAAAATTTTAGTAAATTCAAGACCTGCCTGGATGCCTACCTGTGCGACCTGGTGTAGGGAACCTGCTTTGGCAGGGGGGTTGGACTCGATGATCTCTGGAGGTCCCTTCCAACCCCTACAATTCTGTGATTCTGTGAAATGCAAAGTGTCATTAGGCAGGAAGAACTGGAGATAAAAATATGGAGAAGGCTAAGAAGCCTCAGAATGGGGCAAGGTGTGGGAAAGAAGGGAGAGCACTAAATTGTGGTGTGCCTTAGGAGACCAAGGAGGTGTAGGTATGAAATGAAGGAGCTCTGATTCTGAAGAAGATCAATAACATTTCACAAGATGATCTGCCAAACTAACTGCTCACCACTGCAATGTGACAGTGGCTGAAGTATCGCATACTGTCTATGCAGTCCTTTTTCTTTCTGCTAACTCAAGAACTCATTTAGAGCATCTAGGATTCAAAAATTATCTACATGGGGAGTGGATGATTTTCTGCCTGTTTACTGAACTAAGCTGTTATTGAAGTTCATGGGAAATGCCAGCACTACTTCAAAGAGAAAAGGGGAAGGGATGGTGAGGTTTTCCTTCAGCTGATGCTGGAAACCTCTTCTGTAAATAATGGCGTGGAACTTGTCAAGTGCATATAGGAGGAATGAATCAATAGGATGGACTGAAACCTGGATGGATGGAAAAGGCTTTGCTGGTTATTTTTGTAAAGCAGCACAAGCATGGCAGTAAGGACTTGAGAGCATTCAAGTAACAGCCTGCTGTTTCTAAGTGTAATAGATGTTGCAAGTAGATGTCATCTACTTACATGCAGTTAAGTCATTTTTAATTGGATGCCATATTCAGTTTTAAAACAACATTGTTTGGCTTTGTACTGTGCTGTAATAGCCTCTAATTTATGCTTTTATCTCTTTTATCTCCAGGAGATGCTCTAGTTGCTGTAAATGATGTTGATGTGAATTCTGAAAACATAGAAAGAGTTTTGTCTTGCATTCCAGGTCCTATGCAGGTACAGTTGAACATTTACTCCTAATGTTCTTTGTAAAAAACCAACAAACAAAAACAAAACAAAACAAAAAACCAAACAAATACAATGTATAGTCTTTTTTTTCCTTCAGAAAAGTAATCTAGGTGATCTTTCTCTCAGATGAGGAAGTTCTAGTTTTTTACTTAATTCAGTGAGATGTGCAGTCTGACAGTAGAATGTATGAAGCAAGCTACTGATGAATAGCTTGCAAATAACTGTCATCTGGAGTGGCAGTGAATGGATACAGTGCTATTTTGTTCTCCCTTGGAAATAAGTATGGTAGAGCCAAAGAATGGAGTATAAAAGAACGTATGCTTGGCATTTTAAATTTGATTATGTTGTTCTTAAAATAATAATTGCTGTATAAATACTGAGATGAAATGATTCATCAGTATAAAAGGATCACAAATCCTGATTTAACATGTAATGCTATTAAAGATATTTAAGAGGATTTAAATGGAGATATTGATAGTTTTTGCATTTAAATAGAAAAATAGTGTTTAAAAGCCTTTACCTTAAATGTTTTTAAGATCTTTCAATACTGAATAGTGATTAAAATGGATATTAAACAAATAAAATGGATAAATAATGCATTTTCTTACAGAATGCAACTACAGTTGTCTTCTAATTGAGCAATAATTTTGGAACTATAATAAGGAATTAAATAATAAAGAATTACAACAGTGAGTGCAAATTACCTACAATGTTAGTACCATAAAATTAAGTGTTTTCCACATCCTGGTGGACAAGAAGACAAGGTAAAAGTTGTAACTTGGTACAAGACAGGGGAGGTTAAAACGATCATGTATCTTATGTTATCTGTGCCTGTAGTCCCTGGTAGTTTTATTCCAGGTTGAATATGAGAGGTGAAAATAAAAATGTTTTACTGTCCAGAGATTTAAAAAAAAAAAAAAAAAAAAAAAGTGGAAGTTTTTGTTTTTGTCAAACATGCTTCTGTTCACAACTTGGTGCAAGTGCCTGTAGAACTGCATCTGCACTTGCAGTAAGACTGAGTACTGCAATGTCAGTTTAGGAAGCTTTCCAAGATACTCAACAGTATGAAGCTTGCCTAAGCTACCAGAGTTGTGGTCAGGTATTGGCAGAGTTCCATTGCAGAAAAACCTTGTCTTGCCTGTCTTAGACCAAATAAGGAGTTGATGTAGCTATTATTAAATATAGAATGATTAGAAAAACAGAGATGATATCCTTTCCTTAATTGTATCTTTGTTAGATTAGAGTGTACTTATACATTTGTTGCTTAAATGCAGTGCAACCCTTTGCATAGTAGTGATTTTTAATGCAACGTTAACATTTATGTTGTCAGTAAATTTATCCAGTGGACAGTGATTACTTCAACCATAGAAGTATTTGTCATGTTGGCTTTCCAAAACCTTCTATTAAAGTGCAATTATTCCTTTTTTACTGTGTAATTTTAGTCAAGCCAAAAGAGTGATTGCTGAAATAGACAAGCGGAGAACTTAAATACGTAGTTCTATTTTTTTTTTTGCAGTGTAGAGCTCTGTGCTCATGCTGCTGAAGAAGCAGAGAGTTGTTGTTTCTAGGATGTAGTGTATAAAGATAGCTGTTACACAAGCAAAACTGTTAATAACTTCACATTCATCACACATTGCACAAAATGATTTCTCATTCATTGGACATTGCGTACATTTTAAAAAGATGCAATTTAAAGCAGTCTTAACATCATTATGAATTAATTAAATAAAAAGCTGAGTCACTGCTCTTCTGGGTTCACTGTAAAAATTACTGCAAGTAATATAAAAAATGACTTACCTAACTGCTTTCAGATGCAACAGTTGGCTTAACATCTCTCATTATTGTGTTACCTTTCCCAAATTTTGTTTGTATTATCTGAGATTTGTCAAACTCGCTTTTCGGCATGTAGGGGCAAGAACAAGGCACTTACAAAGCAAGAGCAATCTGTAAGAGCAGATTGCTATTTCCTATTTCCCGTGCTCCCACATCAGAGCTTTTTCTGTTTGGGTTCTTGTGTGTCTCTTAGTCAGATAAAGTCTCAGTTCGAGTTAACTCATTTCAATATTCTTCAGCACTCATTGAATGTGACTGGCCAAAGCGTGCCCCTCCATCAATGATTGAGACAAGATAATAGAGCTATGTTCTGTGATCTGTACAATTTTACATTTCTGAAATCAAAATAGCTGCTACTTAATTTGATGTTGATCACTGCTTATGTGTTCTCTTTCTTCTATAACTTTACTCATGAACATTCACAGAACTTGATATTACTTCTCATTTTTTAAATGTATTCAAAAAAGAAAATGGGAATCTGTTTTGAGGCAGACTTGAATAAGTTCAGTGATTTGTTTTAATATAGCTCAGTTCATGGTACTTCTGTGCATCTGATGAAATGACTAAATACACATAGGTGACAGTTTACCTGAGTCACTGAGATAACACAACAACAAAACAAAACAACCCCCCCCTTGTATCAGTCTGTGATCTCTTCTAAGCAGGTAATTTGTAAATATCCAAAAGGTAATGTACCTTCATTTTTGGTGAGCTTTAGAGACAAATGTCCTACAGAAGCTGGTAAACTTCAGAGAAGCTAAATATTGCTCACAATAATGTGGTTATTCTTGTGATTTAAAGATCCAAAAAGGCAATTCTCTAACTTTGCTATTATTGCTCTTTAGTATGCAAGAATTAAAATGATATTGTGTGCTGTTTGTGACAGGTAGCGGTGATGCTTGAGATGCTTGTCTCTGGAGCCACTTATTCTTTGAGGATAAGCTTGGAAGCAGCAGATCCTCTGAGATGTTTAGCAGCACAAGACTGAGGAGAGACTGAATAGGAAGGAGATATGCATAGAAGAATATACTTTTCTTTAACCATATCTTAGAAGTTGCAGTACTTTCTAAACTTTCCAAAAATATTCAGCCTGAGGCAGATAGTCAGAATCAAAAATCTCAGCCTGAATTTTTAAATTATGGTTTGGCAAATCATAAGCACATGGAAAACACAGTCTTAAACAGGAAATGGCAGGCGATCTTGAAAGGCAGGCATTGCTACCAGTTCTGCCTGTAATAAAATCCATATTCTTGAGTGTATGGCTTTCGTGCAGATGAACATAGAGCATGCCTTTCTGGGATAGACCATAAGTGTAACAGGAATATTTTTCAATGTATTGACACTGAAAAATGTTTAGATAAAAAATATTAACAAAAAAGTCAAGTATAGAAGGATTCTGGCATGATATTTTTCTGGGTTCCCACAGTCCTAGTAACAGCTTAGGGACTTGCTGGATCACATACTAGTTTCTAACTTATTTTAATTTACTTCTTAAAATTCCTTTGACTTCCACAGCATCCTATAGCAGTGATTTTACTTAACTGATTTTTATATTCTGTTCCTTTCTGCTGGCTTTCAAGCTGCTTCCTAGTAAGTGCTTTTAATGCCTACAGGTTCCGGTGTCAGGAATAACAGCTGTCTGTATCTTCTTATTCTTCTTATCATTCTGTGATTTTTGGAGAGCTCTGTCATGTTTAACTTCTGTCTCTTTTTTCCTAAGCTGAAAAATCCTTATCTGTGTACCTCATTATTGTCATCTTTACCAGCATCTTCTTGCAGTTAGACAATTTTTTTTTGAGAACTCTTGTAAGTATTGAGAATATATACATGTTGTATATATATGGAGTGGAATATCAATATTTTCTGTGCTTTTTCTAATTCTCCATTTTGAAATAACATTTTTTTTTCCCGTTTTCTGCTGTATATTGACTAGATTTTCTTAAGAGAACTGGAGTCAGACAGTGAAAGATTTTATACTCAGTATTCACGGGAGAGTTCTTCATTTGTCACCTATTTAATCAGATCTTGGTGTACTGTTCAGGACAGAGCTTTCTTGTAGAAATGTAGTCTCTTGGTTACATTCTGTTACAGCATTTTCTAGCCTACATGATCTTTTTCACAGCAATTTTTAAAAGGCTAATTGTATAGTAGAACTTGGATGAGAGTTGCTGTATAGAATCTGGTAAACTTGGAAGGGAACAGGAAGCCAAATTATGGTGAGAGACCTTTCTCATAATGTAGTGACTGCTCGTCTGACTGGCGTGGCATTGCGTGCAGCCATGTGGGAGCCAGCATGGAGGCTGCAGGAGGAAGGAGAGTTACAGTTTTGTTTGGCCCAATTCATTTGAGCTCTTGCTTGAAGAGCCAGATGGTTATGTCTCTAAGACAAGACAGACAGAGATTTTTTTTAGTTCAAGAGGCTAAAAGATAGACTGCAGCAAGAATTACATCTGTGCATCGTTAGTGTAGGAACTGTAGCCTAAGTGTTGTGAGTAAGTTTCCACAGACAAGATGTAGTAGAAGTTAAGAGAAAGAACTCTTGAGTCTTGAGGAAATCTGCAAGAAGTTAAGCAGGGTATGAAGAAAATCCTCTGAAATACATGCAGATGGATTGACGTAGAAAGAGAACTGAGTCACAGAATGCTGCAGAAGGAAACACTACAACTGTGAACGATCGAGTTACTAGGTCATAAAATGCTGCTGCTGCTTAGCTGGATGCCAGTACTCCTTGAGTGCTTTTAATACATAGTTCATTGAATTGAAACTGAAATGATGAGGAAAGAGTGCGGGATGAGTTGTTGTCAGGAAAAAAAAAAAGGGGGTGGCAAATGACAGGAGAGCATGATGGAGTGCAGTGCCATTCCAAAGAATGGGAAGAGAAAGGATGGGAATAAAAAGCTGACAGCAGCCAAAATAGGCGAGGAAAAGATTAATGAGTAGTGTTGGGAGGGAATAGAGTGGGATGGGGAGAAGGCAGCACGTGACACAAGTGGTGTAGCTAGAAGAGATGATGATGGCATGTCTCTCAGATCTAGTTGGACAGGCAGTGAGTATTTTAAAGCATTGCAATTTCTTGCTGGCACTCCTCTCAAGGCTTGTGCATGCACATACAGACAATTATGAAAATATAAAAGTATCTATATTTAAATGTATAAGCTGCCTCTACTGAGGCTTTTTGGATGTATTGCAACTGGAAAAAAAAAACCAAAAACTTTAATTTGCACTAATCGTTGCACTAAGTCGTCACTAATAGAAGTGGGATTTGCTGTGCTACACTGTGTTTCAGATCTGCCAAGTCAACAAACATTTTAAGGTTATTTTGATGCAGACAAACAATCTCATATGAAATGAGGAACTGAGACTGTGCCTACTTAGCTTTGCTGTCCAGCAAAAATTTATTTTCCTGTTCAATTGTACCTGCCAGCGTGCTCAAAACAGCAATGAAACATCCATGAAGGAGCCTTGAGGATACATATGTATGGAAGTGCTAATATTTAGACTCAAATGTAGTGTATGTTTAAAAATGGTGGTAATACGTTTTGTGTTCAAACAAACTCAGAACAGTAAGTACGTTCTTTCCATTCTCAAAACCATAAAAATTGAGAATGAAAACACACCAAACCACATGCTTACTTACATGGCTCACAGAGCATATAATAGCTGGCTTTGTAGTTAATAATAAATGGTTACGGAACACTGAGCATATAACTGTTTTTCCTTAAACAGCAGCAGTTCTTGAATGCTTTCATCTTCTACAGATGCTTACAAAAATTTAGCATTGTGCCACGTGAAAGTTTGCCCCTTCATAAGCTATGAAAGCATCTCTTAAATGTCTCAAACTACATCCCTCTTACCTGACGTTAGAATGTAATTGTAAATGCATCATCGTTTTCACAGTAATTAATTGTTTTAATAGGTAAAACTCACATTTGAGACATTGGCATTTGAACCTGAAGGAGCCTCTCAGCAAAGGTATAAGCAGGAACAGTCAAGTATGAACAACCTGCTCCGGCTTTTGTGGGGGGGAGACAGCATGGACCTTCAGCAGGCTGTACAGAGCGTTCCTCATATTGTTATGTTCCTCTCACTGAAACTGGACTCTGAAACATCTACGGATGAGGTATGTGGCTAACTAAGAAAAGTGAAGAGGAAGGGTAAAAACTGACGGCAACGCATGCTATGCCTTTTGATACTGAAAGAAATAAAATCTTGCTGGTTTATTTCAGTAATGAGTAGTCTGCCAAATGTCTGTTTTGACAGAAATAAAGCCTGAAATTTCAGGGGGGGGGAAAAATGCCAGCATCACTGCAGACAAACTCTAATTGGGCTTAAAATTACTTCAACACCACTGATTGTCTTGATAGAGAGAACAGTCCAGGTGTTAACAGAGAAAGCAGAGGCAAATTCAGAATTACATTATTTTCTCAAATGCTCACTGTGACATTTTCAATACACAACTCAAACTGGATGTATGAAATCTGTCTAATCAAAAAAGCCTTTTCCTCAGCAGGAGCTATTGGCAGTCCCCATACATAATCTTTCTAAACAGTCCCCTCCTGTTTAAAAATGCTAATATGCCTTCCCTCGGAAGAGTCTTGCATGTCTGCTGACTGTTGATTCTTGCTTGGGCAATGTTTTTTCAGCTACCAAAGTACTCTTTCTTTGTCCCATAAAATTTCACGTCTCTTTCCTTTTGTGTTCCTCAGAAAAATTTTGCCAGTCTATGTATAACCTTTTGTAAGTTTGTGTAGATGTTCCTGATGTAGCCATAGCTACAGATGTTCTGCTCCACATGCTCAGCAGATATAGAACAGAGTGGAGGGCTGAGCTTGGCCCCTTGCCTGATCAGAAAATGTCTGCTCCTGAAGAGGGCACTTGGGGCACCAGTCATTTGGAAAAGGACCTTTGTCCCTTATGTAATTCTCCTCACATTTAGCACAGGGCCCTGTGACCTTTATTATCTGTTCTATGGATGAAGCACAGTTTTTTGTAGTCTCCAAGGTCTCATATAGCAGGACAGTGACAGTGTGTGGAACAGAAAATAAAACAGTTTTGTTTCCCTCCTGGGATGAATGCTAAGATCCAGGCAGTGCTGCATCCCTTCTCTGGAATGTCTTTATCTTTTTAATACTTTTTCAATTAATATGAGTATGTATTACTCTGATAATCTACAACAGAGAAAAAAGTGCTGCAATTATACCTAATGGAATTTTGTTTTCTAGAGACATGACTAGGGAGGAGAACCATAGAAAACTGCATATCATGATACCGTTAAAAATACAGTATGCAGAGTGAAATGCGTGAAAGCTAGACAATGACAGATCTGTGGCTACTTGTGCAACTTTAATTGAGCCATTTAGTACATATGCAGCATGACATTGTCCTTTCTTTTGAAAGATGCTAGGCTTGCATAAAGCCCAAGATGGGCAAGTGAGTGTGTAAAATTAAGACTTACGAGGCAACCGTAAATTCAGTACTTTGTAAATCTACAGAACTTGGCTTTGCAATATAAATCACTTTTTTTTCACTCTAATACTTTTAAGGTACCACATGCTTCATTATGTGTGGCAACTACATGCTAGCACTGTAAGCTTTGGTTTGCAGTTCTTTCTGGTCTCATTTAAGAGACTACAAGTTTTCATAGTAGGTACTTTCACTGGAAATTAGTTTATGTCAATTTCACTTACAAATTTTCAGTAGCCTTCCATCTTCTTATCTCCACCATGAGACTGCTTCCATTAAAACATGCAGTACCATAGGATTTATATTCTCTGTTATTTACCTATAATAAAAATGGAAAAAACTAATTTAACAATTAATTAAGTTTAAGATGCTTTATAAAAATTGACTTAGATGTTACAAATACCTCTTCTACCTTAAGCTCTTAGTTTGTCCTGTGTTACATGTACAGGACATTCATGGGGCAATTGCTACAGACTTAGACCAGTGTTTTCTTGGTTACTTACATAAATTCTATGAAATATTAAAAGAAGAAGCAAAGTAATTCAAGGTCTCTGACTCTGGTGGGTAAATAGATATGCAAATGCC
This sequence comes from Lagopus leucura, assembly GCF_019238085.1. NCBI lineage: Eukaryota > Metazoa > Chordata > Aves > Galliformes > Phasianidae > Lagopus > Lagopus leucura. Next base: position 14,436,146 of record NW_024962264.1, on the reverse strand, counting down.
TAACGGCAGTTCCTGCACTTCAGAGTAAATGAACAGTGTTCTCTTGCCCCATTATTTCTCTACTTTCCCCCAAGAAATGGGATTAAGCCTGAATGTTGAGTGGAGGTAAAAGAAGGATTGTAATGCACTTGTCCTCCTTTCACACCATGGAAGAATTGTTTCCTGGTAAGTCTTGGCAGTTATGCAGCCCTAAATAGTCTCTGATGTTGAAATATGCTTTGCTGGTATAACCAAGCCCTTTTTGTAACACACTGAAAAAAGAATGCTAACTTTTTCAGGGGATTTCTTTCATTTTCATTTGGTAAACAGTAAGTGACATTAGTGATGTAGAGGTACTATTCCAAATTTAGTTTACATTGGTTCAAATTAGCACTGAATTATTATATACTCATGCCATCTTACACAATGGAAAAATATAATGACCCTTCACTAAGCTTCTCTACCCTTATCTTAAATGAGTATGGTATGCAGATCACATCCTTATAAACAATGGAAACTTGGGCTAGTTACTAATTCTTCCACTTGTGAACCTTTGGCACCCAAAAATAGATTTAATGATCTCTAAGACTTGAAAGCTTTATCTAACAGTCCTACAGGAAAGCAGCCCTAGACAGTGTTTGTGAGTGTGTGTGTCGTGAGTCCCAGATGATGATGGCCTGATCTTGTCTTTTACAGTTTTAACTCAAAGTATTCTGATTATAGCATACAGTATTTATACCAACATATGTTATTTGCATCACCAAACATTATATTATCTTTATGCATTTGAATGATTATTTTTTTTATAATACCGTATTTTAAAATGAAGTTCGTATTCCTTCATCACGATAGTTTTACTGTTATAAACTGTTATGTAAACATGAAAAGTAGGTATTAAGGGAAGGTGTTAAAGTATCTTAGTTCACACAGACGCTTGTGTTTCCTGGGGCATTTCACTCAGTGTTTATAAGTTCTAAATTAATCTTAAGGAGCGCACAGTGTTCCTTTCATCTATTGTTTCTTTTTCTTTTTCTTTTCTTTTTTTTTTTTTTTTTTTTAATGTAAAGAGTAACTTAAAGCATCTATTGTCAGTGCACTGTGAAGGCTGTGCATTTCTTGCATTGTTCTGAATCCCATTTCATTTGTTGTCGAGCTTGCACTGAATGGAGAGGAAAAAAGCCTATTAAGATTTGGTTTGAGACATAAATAAAATAGTTTTAAAAGGAGAAACTGTTAAGTTAAAGGCTAAACTTTAGCCTAGATGCTCTGCCTGTTTCGGGTGTTCAGTTTGGTGTAGGGTTTACAGTTTTCTTTTAAATGAGCTGCTTCTAATTTAGTAATTCCATTGTCTTTGCCCTATGAACTTTGGGATAAAATGGTACTTTTCATTTTGCTCTGAGAACAGCTGATCCTGTATGGTGATATGCGCTGAACCTTGCTGCTTCATTAATATATATATATATGATTCAGCTACGACCTTTTGTTACAGTTGTCTTTTCTTTTCCTGGGAAAGTGTTCAGATAATTCTCAAATGAATTTTGCGTAAAAGACTCCATTCATAGTGAGGAGAGAAAAAGAGAATGTTTTCTTTTTAGCCCCTTTGTAGTGCTGTAATTAGAAAGTGGTGTTTTTTTTTTTTTTTTTTTTCCTGCTGAGGGATTGATTTAAGAAAAAAATCCATGTTACTAATGACTATTTGAAAGTAAAGCTAATTAAATTGCTTAAGAATGAAGAGTTTGCCAGGACTGTCTACAACGAAGCATTAATTTAACCATGACGAAGGAAAATTTTCTAACGGGTATTGGCATCAAACAATAAAATAACAAAGTTAATCACATCAGGGTTTCTTTTGTTTGTGTAGAAAAATAATTTAGTGTTCTCATTGTGTTGGATGGGCTGAACGTTACGCATCATTATTTGCCAGAAAGCAAAACTGTAGAGAATCACACGTTTGCTTATTAATGTTCTATTGTTATGGTGCCTGAAGTAATTAATATACAACTTTGGAGCATGCTTACGTAATACATATATTTTTAAGAACCAGTAAGAAAAATAACATGAACTGACATGAACATTCATCCTCACTGATCATCAGTTTCAACCCGACCTTTCTAAGAGAGTGCCAATAAATACAGCCAGAGCTTTGGTGATTAAATCGTTAATGGTGTGTATGTGATTTGAATATATACCTCAGTTTTATGTTTTGCACATGTAGAGTGAATAGTTAGAGATACAGGGAGAGATTTGAGTCATCATGTTCTTGTTGGTTTTAAAGAGCTGTCTGTTTGATGGGCAGTATGGCTCTTAATATATAATTATATTATAATATTAATATATCTTAATATATATAAAATAACAGCTTAAATACTGAAAGAAACAAACAAATGTTAGCAGTCTTTTGGAATCAGATTTGTTAACAGTGGACATAATGCTGTAAAATGCAGTGGACAAACTGCTTGTCGTTTCTTGTTTCTCCATATGATACCTATTTACTTATCCATACAACAGAAGTTAAATTGTCAAAAACATTCACTTGTGTTTTAGAACTTTCCAGCGTGTCTGTGCAGATCACTGCTTGTTTTGATACTGTGCAAAAGTATATGATAAAAGCTTTCATGTTTAAAAATAAAAATTGATGCCATTAAAAATATGCCAGCTTGTTTTCTGGTTTTCTTTTTGTTTCTTTGTTTTTACTTCCCTTATCTAACAGTTAACTTTGTTCACAGCAAGAAATTCTTTATCAATACCCCATATCAGAAGCATCCCAAAAACTCAAAAATGTGAGGGGAATATTTCTCACCCTGTGTGATATAATGGAAAGTGTTACTGGTGCCCAGATTCTCAGGTAAAAATAGTTGCGATTTTATGTGTTATTTGTTTTATTATTCTATATGTATGTGTACAGAAAAATGCCCGTGCGTGACATGTTCAGGTCTAGACAAAACAAGAATATGTCTCAAGTTGCGCTGCTCAGTTTCAACGTACATTGATTTGGGGTAATGTTTTTGTCACAGGTATCAGTGATTAGGATTTTTAGTTTATTTTATCAGATACTGATTTTATTTTATTTTATCAGATCCCTTCTTAGAGCTCCTAAAACACCCTTAGATAAACTTCAGTTGTTTGGCACTGTACATTGGCACACTGGAAATTCAACAACAGCTTCAATCAGATTAATAAACCAACACGTAAATATGTAATTCGATTAAATTCATGAGCGTCTGCACCTTCAGAATTCACTTCAGTACACATTTAATTTGCAATATTATAAATATTTTTGTATCCACAGACCAGAACTCTGGTTAGAAGACTGATGTAGATGGATTTGAGCTTTGTGGAGGTGGGTAGGGGTGGTGGAGATAGGTCAAGAGATGATTATATATTTGAAGGCAGACAATTTTATGATGGAATAATTAGGAGTGCGGTAGCACTAATTATCTTTTGGTTTCACATTTCATTCACTGAGAGTTTGTATGTCAGCTCACATCTCCTGGGTGCTTGGTCACAGTTCTCTTCTGCACTACACTGCCTTCCACATCACACACAAGGTGTGAATAGTTTTGGTGGTTTCTTTGTTTTGTTTTGTTGTATTTAAAGAGGCAACTGCTAGTGGGATTTCAAGCCCAAGAATTTAGTTTCAAGAAGGATGAAGGCAGACACGCTGTACAAATAGTGGAAAATATTGCCAAGAATAGAGAATTTCTTGAAAGGCAGAAAGCCTCTTTCACATGTTTAGGTTGAGTTTTCTACTTACATTTTTCTCCTGAAAAGGAATTTTTAAATTGTTTTTAAATGCTTTTGTTTACCAGAAAATGAATACTTGCTAATTTAATATTGTTTACATTTGGTTATTTTCATTTATTCTTGCTAGTGTCTTAGACTTAGACTTGCTAGTGTCTTGCTATTTTGACTGAGAAGCTTTAGCAATGTGTCTCTGCTGTGCTTACAAACTTGTAGTAAGTGAAAGCTCATAAAAGTGTGTTACTGATTTAGTGACCACTGCAAATGGAGAATCACTCTTTTAGCAGCAGCTACCGAACACAGGCTTTAGATCTTTTGTGTATGCTAATATTCCGAAGTAATGCTGCATTAATTAGCACAGGACGCATTTACCACTTTTCAATACTTGTGTGTTATTATGCAAATTCTCTCCAATAGAGGCATTTTTCACTTGTCCAGATTTTGTTTTTTAGACGTGTCTGAAATCAGTCTATGTGTGGATGATCTATATGCGTGCTATCATCAGTAAGACAATTCAGAAATGCATGTTAGAATCACTTTTCCTGTTAAGGTTTTCAATTCGCCACTTGTAGACGAGTTCTAAAAATATAAAAGGACCTCTGCTAGTCTCTGAAGACTGTTTCATATTTTCAAAAAATATAACAGCTCTTCTATGAAGCTCTTTCAGAAGAGAAAGTTATGGTAACTACTCAAGTTTTATGCATCATTTGAGATGCATATGTTTGTTGTTAATTGCATTATCGATTATATTACTTGTTTTGCTTGTAAAGGTGGCTTGAAGGATAAAAGTTTTCTGGAGACCTATGGAAATAGTTAGGAATTTCATAACTAATGAAATGACAGTGCTATGGTTTTATTCAGTTCCATCAACTTCTGCAGTATGACTGAATCAGTGGAACAACTTAATCATGGAGTCATTTTTTAAAGCTGAAATTAAAGTTACGTGTCCTCTGCTTTGCATTAGTGTTATGTTATTTAGAACTTGTTAGATCACACTATGAAAAGTCAGGAGACGAAATCAGTGCTTTTTAATAACTTTTCTAGATGGCCTGTAAAACAGTTAGCTCTAAGATGTTGTATGCAGTAAGTCTGTTGTTTCAAATGCCATCATAACAGCTACTAACTAGTACCAATTCACTGCCTGTTCACTCACCGGCATCGTAGGTGTCAGAGAGAAATTATTATAACTTAATTTATAAATGAGGAACTGAGTTACAGAATCTGTGTTCGTAGTCACACAAGTCGTCTGTAGCAGGGCTAAAAAATGAATTCTAGCTGTAGTCACAGCTGAGTACATAAGCAATCTTTTTTCCTGAGTTTGAGAACTGATACAAATTAAGTGTTGGAGATGTTTACAGACCTTACTTTTAGCAGCAACCAATAAATTAAATTTTATAATCTATTGCATAATATTTTATTTATTGCTGACTAGAACCTAACCTTCTGGGGTTGATGAGCTTTGTAGGGTAATTTCCTTTATAGGGAGATAGCATGGGAGTTCATACTTGTCACTGAGATAATAGATCCAAATAGCTCTTGGTCTTGCTATCAAAACCTGTTTGTGGGGTTTCTTGAAATGCTTTTGTGAGTAAGCATTAGGATCTCGGTGTGACCTCAAATGGCATTTACTTTCTAAATGAACTGTATTAAAAGGTAGGCATTGTAGGAAGACCTTAAGGAAGCATCTGAATCAATTCTCTGAGGAAAAGTGTGCTGCTTCAGTAATGGTTATTCCTCCTTCATGCTTGTACTTGAAAATGTTATTACTACTGATGTGACCTCTTAGAGGAGTATAAGTCAGAGGGTCTTTTGAGTTTTCTAGTAATTAAGGTAATTATATATTTCAATTGCATGCATGTCATTTTATATGAGCGTAAGACTTTATATATACAATACATATGTTCCAACTTGGAAGATGATTTTATTTTATTTTTACAACTTCATAGTGCTAACAGAAGTACTTCTGGCTTTTCTAGTTCCTCCCTTTTTGTATGTGAAAAACTAGTTCAAGTTGTTTACTGGAAAGAATGTGACAAGTTGCTTGTGATTGGCCTTCCTGAAGAAAAGTGAGTTTCAAATACAGTATTTTCTTTCTAACTTTGTTTTACATTTTTCTGAAATACCAGCCTCCAATTGTACTGTTCTGCCATTAAAGAACAAGGAAGGGAGGGCTTACAATGTTATCTTCTCAGTTTAGATAGATTTTATAGCTGGGATCCCACTGTTTGGATTGACTTTGCTCACATCTTTTAAATACCCCTCATTAGAATTTCTTCTTCTTAATAGATCTCCAGAAACATGTATAAGCTGTAACAGTCACTTTCAGTGTTTTGTGAAGTCATGCCTTGCTCAGAGACCACTGAGTAGCAGTAGTAATATTACATATTTAGGTTTTCTAGAAGTCAAGAACTTCTGAATGTTTTCTTCCAGCTTTACTACTATGTCTGTGTGATCATGGGCAAGTTACTCAAAGGAAACAAAAGTATGTTCTCATACAGTCCTATGAAATAACTTCTGTTTGCAAATGTATCACTGGTTATGGAGACTCTTGAGAAGATACCTATGTACATTCACAGTACTTAAGGACATAAACATAAGCAAACATTTTATTGTTATTTATTTTCAGTGTGTCACTTACTCAGCTGAGGAATATGATTGAAGATGTTGTCAGGACCTTAAAATTTATGTACAGCTCTTTAGACAGGTGAGTTATTTCAGAAGTATTTTCTTTTCAGTCACTAGCTTTCAATTGATGCTTATGGAAAAAGAGCATTAATTTCTAATATTTACATGGATTTTTTTTGCCTGTTCTTTTACCTTTGCGCAAAATCAGGATTCTGTTCTTCTTACTTTTTGTTTCATTCTTAATACCAGTAAGACTCTTTTGAAATAGTCTTTGTTATTTCAGAAAATGTTGTCCTTGATTAGGTTAAATCATTCACATAACCAAAGTCACTCTGGATGTCAACAGCACTCTGCAAGTCTGTTAAACCACTGTCTGCAAAATGTATATATGAATCACAGTGTTATATTTGTAATAAAATAAACACTCTAGACTTCTCAACTTTATTTGGCAGAGTAAATGTCTTTCTCTACATTTGGAAATTACCCAGAAAAAATGCAGTCTGACTGTAATCTAAATAAAATTGCCAAGGTGGACTATTCATATGCTTGCATTCACTTCAGGACTTAAGTGTGTATGCCATGGAGAAAATCCTAGCGTTTCTATTACTTTTGTGCTGTTCAGCACAGAAAAATGTTTTAGGCAGAACAGCCTCATGTAATGTCAAGTCGTAGCTTTTTCTCATAGCATTTTTAACAAGGAGCAAGTTAAATTTGTCATACTTGAAGCTATTTAAATGCATCTCAGAAAAAACTTAAGCTTTGAATACGGAAGATAAAGTACTTGATTTTTCTATAAGTATAGGAGGCCATTTGGAATAATGGAGTTTTTTATACCTTCTGAAGAAAATAGTCATACAGCACAGAGATCTATAACACCTAAAAATAGTTAAATAAATTACTGAAATAAGGGAAAAGAATGATCTGTTGTTTTTTTTTGTTTTTTTTTTTTTGTTTTGTTTTTGTAATCCAAAGCTGATCATTGCCTCATCTTACTTTGCTTTCAGCACGGCTGTTTCTTCTTTGTATGTACTGTCTGAGTATTAGCATAGCGTTTGCTTAAAAGGAATGTTAGGAAATCCAAATGTAGTTAGCGTGCTGTAAAGAGGCTTCGACAGCACAGAGGGTTATATAAACAAGCTACAAGTTTTTTGATGCTATTTTAACTTGCAGTTCATGTTTGTTCAGTGCTTTTTGCCAGGTGGAACATGTTTCTCGTCTGGATCATTTTTTCAACCTGTTCTTCCAACGAGCACTTCAGCCTGCAAGACTTAACTCAAATGCCAGCCCCAGTGTTCAACACTACACTACCTGCAGTGCATTATTCTTAGACAGTCTCCCAGGCTTGCGCTGGCTGACTTTGCCTCAGGAAATCAAGGTGATCTTGTTTTCAGATCTCTTTAGAACTTGTCTAAGTCAAGCCAGAAAACTAACACAGGTCTTGCATATATCTTTTGCTGACATTGTGTAATATAAATGTGGGCTGCCTATTTTCCTACAGGACCCTTCTCTTAAGTTTAAAGCTATGCAGTCATTTACACTGGAAACAGAATGCTACGACATATGTAGTTCAGTGACTTCAGAGTTACCTAGGAAGAGAGCACAATGATAAAGCAATTAAGATTACTTTAAAAACATAGATATCTGAATGTAGATACGTCACAGGGAAAGCGCGTCATGGTATGTAGCTTTATGTTTGATTCTCATCATTTATGTACTTATAGAAATACATTAAAAAAGTACTAGCAGTTAAAATATCTACTATAGATAAAATAATACTCCAGAAGCTCATGCGTAACTTGTGATTTAGGATACAATCTTATATTATCTTCTATCAATGCACTGAGTTACACAAAGGGAGCAGTATGCAATCACCAAAGAATGTAAGGGAAAACTTGTGAGAAATGACATTTAGGACAAATGCTGGTAATTGCTGCTTACGTGCAGAAAGTTACTCTGAAATGTTTTCTTTTTGATTTTTTTCTGATTTTTTTTTTCTCTGTTATGTATGCAAATCATCTTTAACTCAGTCTTCTGTTCTTTATATTTTCTGTTAATTCTGCTCTTAATGCTTTAATAACGTAACTGTGCATGTATTTGTTTAGAAATACTTCTGGTATCTCCCTCAAAGGGCAATTTGCAATTTTTTTAACTGTTTCTGTGCTACGATTTGCTATGATTTGGTTTAGTATCACTATCTAAGGGTTGTTTTCCATGGAGAGCAATGTTAGAACGTATTTTGATCTCACAGTAGGTTCAGATGTAGATAAGGTCTTGTTGGGTGCAGTTGGCTGCCATATTTTCAAATATATGCTGTGAGTACAGAAGTTAATCTGTACTTTGAAAACATGGAAATCAATAAATGATTGCTTCTGTGTTGTTGTTTTGTATTTGAGCAGTGTCCTGCTTTATGCTTCCACAGTCAAAAACAGAGCTGTATATTACTTTCAAAATAGAGAGCTGATAGTGAAATACGAAAGCAGTCTTCTTTCTGAACCACGTAGTCAGTAAATGAGTGAATCTCAGTCTGTACCTTTTCCAGGACACATACAGCAAATCACTGGTTACAGAAGAGACTTACATATTCTGACTGTAGATTAGGAAGCAAGCTTACAGATGTTATTTGGATTTTGCCACTCCTAAAGTGCAGCATATAACTTCCTCATTGTGATTTTATTAACTTTATAAGTAACTTTTATGATTCTCTCTGTTACTTCAGTCTGTTTTATGCCCACTAGCTGTAAGTACAAAATCTGATCCAAACATGAAAGAACAGTTTCTACTTGAGGAAACTCACTTCCCAAGACAGTGGTAAAAAGTAGTTTTGGATATGTTCTATATGTAATTATGTAAAATAATACTAGTTCTAAATTGCTAAGAACTCTGGATCTCTAAATATCCTACAAGATGCAGCTGTATTACGAAGATTAGGTCTATTAATACTTTGAGAGAGCATTTCGAGAAGTTGAGGATTTTATCCACATTGTGTTTAGAAGCTTTAGTATAACTCCCCTTCTGCTGTTCCAAATGTGTCATATTTCTTAACTGTTTCCAGAGTTTCTCAAAATCAGGTTAAACGTTCATATATTCCATGCAGCCACTATTTATTCCATTAGTGTGAAGACTTGGGGTAGCACCCATCTCACCTTCTGTTAGACCTGTTACTACAGCTGAAGTGCTAATCTTGAACTCTTCCTCTTATTAGTGGGGGAAAATCTGGCATTTCAACTGATTTACTCCAGCTTTTTGCTTTAGTATTTGATGAATAATGTGTTAGGACTCCAGTGCAGAGCAGGACTCTTCTGCATCAATTATGAAGCCTGAATCAAAAAGTAGCTCAAAAAGGTACTTCTACACTATAGGTATCATTCAAGGACCTAAATGTATGTCTAGACAGCTAATTATTTTGTAAATCTATTGATCTTTAATGAGACAGATGCATTTTAAAATTGAACCACTTTTTCTATTTAGAACAATCCGTTGTCATATAAACACTCTAATAACTAGTCAGGTTCCAGTTGAGAAAGGAACTTCCCATACAGCGCACGTTTTCTTTAATAAACTTTAGTGAATTGAGGAACCATTTTTGCTTTCATGATTTTCAAGTATATTCAACTCTGTATTAGGAAATTATTTTCCATTCCATGTGAAGAGCAGTTTGCATATCATATTTATGTGCGAAGGAGAATTTTAGTCAGACCTGTGCTTTTGTAGTATATGTTTTATTGACAGAACTACATGTCATGCTTGACCAACCTCATCTCCTTCTCTGACTGGGTGACCAGATGGTTAGATGATGGAAAGGCTGTTGATACAGTCTACCTAGACTTCAGCAAAGCCTTTGACATGGTCTCCCACAGTATTCTCCTGGGGAAACTGGCTGCCCGTGGCCTGGACTGGTATAGCCGCCTTTGGGTAAGGAACTGGCTAGAGGGACGTGCCCAGTGGGTAGTAGTTAATGGAGTTAAGTCCAGCTGGCAACCTGTTACAAGTGGTGTCCCTCAGGGGTCAGGACTGGGGCCCATTTTGTTTAGTATCTTTACTGAAGACCTAGCTGAGGGGATTGAGAAAGCACCCTCAGTAAGTTTGCAGATGACACCAAGTTGGGAGGTGGTGTCAATCTGCCTGACGGTAGGAGGGTGCTTCAGAGGGATCACAGAATCACAGGCCAGGGTTGGAAGGGACATCAAGGATCATGAATCTCCAACCCCCCTGCCACAGGCAGGGCCACCAACCTCCCCATTTAATACCAGACCAGGCTGCCCAGGGCCCCATCCAACCTGGCCTTGAACACTTTCAGGGACGGGGCATCCACAGCCTCTCTGGGCACCCTGTTCCAGCACCTCACCACTCCCTCTGTAAAGAACTGCCCCCTGACATCCAACCTAAATCTTCCCTTCCTCAACTTAAAACCATTTCCCCTTGTCCTGTAGTTATCAACCCTTTCAAAGAGTTGATTCCTCTCCTGTCTGTAGGGATCTAGGTAAGCTGGATTGCTGGGCTGAGGTGAATGGGATGAGGTTCAACAAGGCTGAGTGCTGGGTCCTGCACTTTGGCCAAAATAACCCCATGCAACGCTGCAGGCTTGGGGCAGAGTTTCTTGAGTGCTGCAGGACAATTGCTTTCATCTCATTATCCCAGTTATATCTGCTATCCAAGTGAAAATTCGTGAAGTGTGCCTGTAGTCCTTGTAACACACACCCATTCACTCTCTGACAAAATCCATGCCCTGTAATTGAGGGGATTAAAATGTTTATGGAATCATAGTTGTAGTGTGGTTAGTCAGCTGATGTATGTTAGAAATGTTACTCTGTGCACTTTATCACACATTATTTTTCCTATCAAGAAAATGATATTTTTATTTTCTTGTACTATTTGGTGGTGAACCTTTCTCTTCCTTCGTGCTTTTTTCTTTCTTTCTCACATTTCTGCTGAGAGAGACTGCAGTGCTTCAGTCTCTATTTTAGCTTGCAGGTTGTTTACCTTCTTATAAAATGACACGGTTTTAGGGGGATTTACAAAACAACTTATTTTAATATGTATGATATGAACATGGATTTCCAGAATTGTCTTAGGTCATCCACATCTGCAAGATTTTTTTTTCTAGACAAAGAGCAAATTTCTGGTAGATGAATGTAGTGAAGATGGTTTTTATTTGTGTATTCTCTGGAGAATGCAAATGTTAGTTCTTTTGTTGGGTGGAAAGCCATTTGCATTTTAAGTGAGGAAAAAGCTGAGATGCTGGGTACTTGCTGACTGCCAACAGTGTAGCTGACATTTCTGTTTGTGAAACTGGCTGTATTTCAATTAGAGTCAGCTTGTTTAAACAGCCCAGGGAACTTGTCATGGTGGGTTGTAGGTTCTTTTTATTAGTAGCGCATTTATGTCATGAACTTCAGCAGCTACTGACATGTTCTTTAAAGCAATGAATTTTTAGTAAAGCTTGCATTAACCAACAGCTCCTGCATTAAGAGAAATGCACCCACATAAAGCGGTTTCAGTAGGACAAAGATGATACGTTAGAAGGTTTGGGAAATTTCCTTAGAGGTAAGACCAATCCATTGTAGAAAAAGATTTTTCTGAAAACTCAGTTGGATATAGTAGCGTGGCAGATCTCAGTGTTGTCCCTTGCCTTCAAGGAGTAGTCTCTAGATTTCATGTTTCAAAACATACTGAAACTAAATGTGACATCTTTATATACAGCACAGTGGGTTCAGGAGGCATACAAGAAGAAACGTTTTAGTTTTAAAGAAGAGGGAAATGCATGGCAATTGGATATTTTTTTTTCATCTGATGAGTTGAGGTGTTCTTGATATTTAATATTGCTGTTAAAAAGTATGTGCTTTTTTGTCCATTCAACTTTGTACTTGTGAATTCTAATCCCCTGAGATTAGCCAGAAAAAGTGAATTATGCTTTTACTGTAAATTAGTGTGTTAAAAACCTCTACTAAAATGTACTGCTTAATATTTCAGATGGAAATTGACACAGCACTGAGTGATCTTGAAGCAGCTGATTTTGCTGAACTGGTAAATATTTACTTTTGTTGTTTGCATTGCACAGTACTTCTTTGCCTTCCTCATATTTGGTTGCTTAAGAAAAGCAGCAGTTAGTCAGCCATGCTTTGTAAGCAAGTGGGATTCAAAGCAAAAGTACACTGTGTTATTCCTGTTTTAAGATAGATCGATGTTACCCATTTTCTTTGTCCTGAATTTTTCTCAGTGGTTAATGTTATAACCATAACCATATTACAGTCCTCTAAGATTAGTCACTGAGTAAACATGATTCACTGTAATTTAAGTCCATGGATTGTCTACAAGGACATTTCTAATCTCAACAAATTTGTTGGTGGTTGTTTTTGTTTTTGGTTTTTTTTTTTGTATAAGTAACTGTGTCCTTCCCTAGTAATTGTGAATACTACAAAAAGTTTCAGTGGAGCACTGAGAACTTAACTTACCAGTTTGAATAAAGCAATTACAAGTTATACTTAATCTCAAAGGAGAAAATAGTAATTTACTTGACCATATGCTTTGTACTTGGTGAACAGGAAGGTGAGATGTAAATGCACTGATATCTTGTTCAGGTAATTGATGGCGTTAAAAATACAAGTTAGGTAGACATACAGTCAGCCTTTCAAAACAAATTTTAAAAAAATGGTATCAACCAGACTGGATAAATATTTTCAGAAGAGGTTGGTTCCAAGTTGTATCTTCTTGCAAATAAATGGATTGCACCCAATAATTCAAAATACTCTATCTCCACCTAAAGTTAGTCTTACTACTCTGAAAGCAATGAGTAGCTAAACTCAGAGACTACTGAGTAAGCATATTTGGGGTAAAATGCAAAAAACTAGTAAAAATGCTTTGACTTGGAAGTTTTGCTCAATGAGGGCCTCTGGTGTCAGTACTTATGCTTCAGTTTGCTATAAGAATTTGCATCTCTTGAAAAGTTTGTTTATGGACAGGTAAGCGCTGGATGAGAAATCTGAGCGTCTTATTTTGAGCTGAAAACTATAGTGACATGAAAATTTATAACGTAGGCTAAAACTTTGTATTTGATTTAACCGCTTGAAATATTCTTATTAATGCCATTTTGATGCCCTATTGATATAAGTGGTCAAAAATGAAAATATGAAATAATACTGATTGACTGGAATTAGTTTCCTTGTATTCACTCTGTAAAATAAAAAGCCTGATCTAAAAATTCATGCTTTTGTTCACAGTCTGAAGATTACTACAACATCAGAAGATTATATATGATTATGGGCTCTTGTCTCTTCTACAAGGTAGTATTACCGATTAAGGCGTACAGGTTAGGAAAACAAATCATTTTAAAAATCCTGTCATGCAGAATTCTTCAGAATCTCACAAATATGATAAATGTATGTTTGCTTTACATATGAAATTCTAGTGACACATCAAAAACACTGTAACAAAAACATCAACAAACAGATCATGAAGTGATACATGTTATACGATCAATAAAGCCCAAAATATTTGTTTGAAGCTGTCTTACGGAAATTCTGTTGCATGTGATGTAAAGAATCAAGGATGACAGTAATACCAGATGGAAGACTCACTTGAATTGATTGGGAATATTCTAACAGGATTTTTCTTTGCGTTGCAGTTATTTAATAAAGATGACAGCCAGTCATCCATCTCTCTTTGATCTGTCTTCAAATCAAAGATTTGACAAATTGGATTGCCAGCTTTTTCAGTTTGGCCTTAATTGTAAATTTATCTATCTTATTAAATGTAGGTAGTGTATTGGACAGTGTAAAGACAGTGGAAGATAACACCTTTTGCTTTAAGGGAACTGTCATGCAATTGATCTTTATACCAGTAGTATTATGAGAGTAAATTTCCAGCACAGTGTTTGGGTTTTGTTTGTTTGTTTTTTGTCAACAAGTTTCTTACTGAATACACTTCCTTTTCTGTGTTCAATTAAGGGTTACTTGATTGGCAATCACTTGCCAAAGGAAGATCTCATTGATATAGGTTTATATAGCCAGCACTATTGTCTGTTACCCTTGGCAGCAGAACAGAAGATCGGTCAGTTAGTGATATGGCGGGAAGTATTTCCACAGCATCATATCCAGCCATGTGAAGTGTCAAATTTTACAGGATACACTGAACCCGAAGCAAGATACTTCTTATTGATAGTTGGCTTGGTAAGTACCAAATTATGTGTACCCCTTTTTGTATGCTCTGTTTTTTTATTGTGTTTTGCCTGTTGTTCAGCAGGATCATAAATGTCCACGTGTTAACTTAGTAATTTTAGAAAATACTCATATTTTGTTTTGTGGGACGTTATTTCTTAGGTAGTAGAATTATTTGTATCTTGTTTTTTTATACTTTTCCACTTCAGTTGGAAATGTTTTACTGTAATGATCCTGTATTTTCAGGTAACTCACTGAAGAAATGTTTTTTAAAAGCACTGTTTTTTGTCTAATATCTGATGAGTATGTAGGCCATAGCTTACATTTGTGTGATAACTTAGATAATGTGAAAGGAAAAAGGGAAAACTGCTCTGGGGAGGAGGAAGGGCCCCTAAATATAGTACTGTTTTTTGTCCAAGCATCTGGTGAGATATAATACAGTAAATAGGGTATTTTAAATCAAAGGCTAATGTTGCTACCTCCATGTTTACAGAGACACTTTATGCTGTGTGTTCTGCTAGAGGCAGGAGGCTGTGCATCAAAAGCCATTGGGAATCCAGGACCAGACTGTATATATGTAGACCAAGTCAAAGCCACTATACTTCAGCTGGAAGGTATAGATGCCAGCATTGAGGAGAGGCTAGATTCTCCTTCCGTTCCACCTTTATCTTGTGCTGACTGGTTCCTGCCTACAACACGTGACAAGCTGGAGAGCTTAACCACCTCACCTATCCTAAGTAAGATACAAAATGCTTCTAGAACAGAAACTGCTCCAGCAAGCAAAAGGACTCTGTTTGGTGACTCTTCCTTAACAACACGTAAGCCAAGTCCTACAAGAAACAGTGGAGGACCCGACCATGGTAATGAAGCTCCTGCAGAAGAGGAAAGCAATAATCAACACACACTAGCAGATCAGGTCTGAGAACAGAACAGGTTTTGGTGGGCTTGGGGAAGAGGCAGTTCTTACCAAAATTCACTAACTTAAGCAAAAGTCCCAAAGCAGAGCTGAATAAAATGTCAAGAGCCCCTGAATTCAGTAGAAGATACTTGAGTTGCTTTGGGAAACTTTGAGACAGGCGCCCAGCTGTCACATTTTTATTTGGATTACTGTTGCTTCTAAATATTTGGTTTTCAGCTGACTAAACTGGGGACAGCTGTGTTGGAATTAGAGTAAGTAATTGGAGAATAGCCCCAAAATAATAATGGTGTAAACAAGAGCAATAAGGACAACTTGCTGTATGGTTGTACAACTGCTTCTTCTAATCAATTTTGGCCAGAAATAGCCTAAAACACATTTTACATTAATTGATGTGACTGGGGCTTCTCAAAGCAGTATGTTATTTTTATTTTAAATAGGTAATTTCTTTCTTTAATTCTATTCTTTCCTTAGCAATATTTTCTGTTAGTTCACCCATCTACTTGTTTTTCAGGTTGCTAGAAAAAAACATACCCTACCAAATCCATTTCATTTAGGAAACCTTAAGAAGAATTTGTCAGAGATGGACATGGAACTTTTTAATACTATCAAGTAAGAAATTGTTATTGTTTTTAAATAGTGTTTCACTTTAGAAGTCATACATGTATGTTTTTTAAGCTTTAGGGTTTGTTTGTTTGGTTTTTTTTTTTTCAAAAGTTGTGAGAATTTTTGAGAGCACAAGTTCAATAGCTAACTGCACTTACGTGTTAAATTTTAACATAAGCAGTCCAAATGAGCAGATTTCCTTGATATAGAAACAAGCACCTTTCTAATGTCTTCATTTCAGTACTCCATTGCAGCTACCAGAAAAATGATTATAAGAATATTGTACGTATTGTTTAACTGAAATTTCATTCAGATTTATTTGAATATTGAAATGATTATCCTATTTTTGAAGGTTGACATCTGGACCTGAGAATACCCTCTTTCACTATCTATCTTTGGAAACAATGCATGGAATCTTTATCACTCCAACTCACAAGGAAGTCGCACGGCTCGGGGGCTCCATCCACCCTCAGTTAATTGAGAATTTCCATCGTTGCTGTCTTTCAATTCGTTCAGTTTTTCAGCAGTCCATGCTGAAAGAAGTATGTAAGCTTTATCTTCAGTCTTTATCTCTATGTTCTCAATTTATTATTTCAATATTGTTTTCATTTCTTTGTTTAGAAGGTTCACTAGCAGGCAATTATTTGGTTGTTTAAAAGCACTTGATTCTCTTACTGCTTTAACAGAGTAAATTGAACATCCAACTATGTATACATGTAACTATGGTTCAACCTGCCATGCCCTCCAAATAAATACTCCATGTATTCAGTATGGAACTTTTCTGTTTGATTTTAGGGCTCTGTAACTTAGCACAAAGTTCCTACACATTGGGTTGAAATGTAGGAAGTAGCAAGAGAGGGTTGTTGGATTCTTTTAGTCATATTAATCCTATAAGGAAATTTCAGACTGTAGGAGAAAGTAAATGGATGCCCTCTCTTTGCACAGAAAACGTTTGATATGAGCAGTGCCAATGCTCCCCTTGCTGCCCTGATGGTGTGTCTTAACATTGACCTCAAGAGAGCCTCTTCTGAAGCTGAGGGAATGTTTGTTCTCAGTGCCTTTGTTCTCTGTACTACTTGAGATAGCGTATACATTTGCCACCCACTGATGTCTCTGGTAGCTTTCTCACATTGATATCTGTCTGGTCATAATGATCAATTCTTTTTAATTATGCTGGCAAATAATCTCTTGGATTTTAGATTATGTGGGGCAGCACAACAGGTGAGCTTTTTTCTCTTCACGAGAAGTTCATGCCTTGCTCTAGCCTTGGGCTTAATCCTGGTCTCATCTGCCAGAGCTTCACTTGAGTATTTGGTATTTAGGAAAACTTAAATAAAAAAAAAAAAAAAAAAAAAAATAGGAGAAAAGAGGATAGATCTGATGTCAGCAACTCTTCTGCCTTGATCTTGATTATAGTTTTCTGTTTACTTCAAACGATCCATGCAAAGTAAACTGTAGTAACGGTGCAGAAATCTAAACAATAGCTATGAGAATCAATTTGAGGTGCTCAGATCAGATGTTTTGTGTTCAATACCTGCTTTGTTCAGAGTCTGTTTTGTTAGTTCTGCAGTTGATTTTTACTGACACAAACGAATTAGGGTAGTATTTCATCCCTGCTAATTTTGTGACCTGTTTAGTTTCTTTGGAAAAAAGGACATAATTTAATATTATCGCAAGTGGAATACTGTATACCACTTGCATTTTTTTTAGATCCCTAAGCGGCAGTCCAAGTGCATTAAATGAGAAACATGGAAGAACAGTACATATTGAATCAATGCAGTTTGCAAGTATCAGTATTATTTTTCTCTGTCTTTTCTTGAAGTTACGGAAGAAGTTATTTCTGTTTAGAGTGATGTACCTCAAATCTTTTTTTTTTTTTTTTTTTTTTTTTAAAAGTGTTAGGAAAAACAGCTTAATTTGGTGCATTATGCTGTCAGCACCATAAGATGCTGAGGTTAGGCTGAATAAGATATTGGCAGTGAGTCTTTTGTTCTGTGCACTTTGGCAGATCTGGAAACCCAAAAGCAAGCAGAGAGAGTACAGAAATATTTCTTCTGATCAAATTGCCTTTGGTTAAAGTCGTTAAATAGGCAGCTTGTAGTTCAAACCAAAGATACCTGAGTAAACAAACCATTCGATTACTAAGCATAGTTCATAACAAGTGAAGAATGCATACTTCAAAGTGACAACTTCTGTTTTAGCAACAGCTGTGTCAGCACATGGTTTTCTGGGTTTTTCAGGTGTGTGTCTTTACCGTAAGCAGCAGCTAGGTTCATTGTGCCCTGAAAGTCAGAAATAATTGAACATGTGCTGCTGAACAAAGTTTCTTTTAGAGGAAAATCTGAGAAACCTATGTAAGCCAGCTTGTTAACTAAAAGTATTTTGACTCCAGAACTTCAAGGTAGTTTTTGTTAGTTGGCTTCAACAGTTAATGCTGTAATTGCCAGGTTGTATTAGGGCACAAGGAAAATGTAAAAGAATGAATAGAACTTCTTTTGAGTTCAGAGGGCTTGACAAAAAGAAAAAAAAAATAGGCAAAAAATGTACTATTATATTGTTAGTTCAAAGGAAGAGATGCAAGCTTTAGCTGTTTTAACATAGTTTGTTGTTAATGAAGCTGCTTTAACTCAGATGTCCTAATAAAAAGAATGCTGTTTGGCTAGACCAAAAAATCAAAGTGAGGAGAGCACTTCCAAGTTGTGTAAAAACGTTGGAATTCCTGTTGATACTGAAGTAACAAAACTGAAGCAAAGAATCATGTAAGCAAAATAGTTTTATCTTCTATCCGGCTGTTTGACAGCAATGTCATTCAGCAGCTTCCTGAACAAAGCATGTTAAAATTACATGTACTAATGTTTGCATTAAAAAATTATCTACACTTCACCAACTGTTTTACAGAAAAAGAAGAAAGCAGGCAGTAAAGTCTCAGAATTTAGTAGTACAGATGAAGACTTAGGTCCTGTAAGAGAACATGGAGTTTTGTTTGAGTGCTCTCCTGAGAACTGGAATGATCAGAAGAAACCACCACCAACACTGAGTTACTGGGTTGTGGGGTAAGTTTAAAGGCAGACAAATCTATTTCTCTCCAAACCTTCCATTTTGAGTATGCTTCTATCCTATTAAAGAATATTTTTTTTTCAATTGGGAAGATCAGATCCACTTACTGGTCTATCTGAGATGTTCTGGGGAAGGAGCATTCTTTCCTGGATTTGCTTTCTAAGTTCTGCTGTCAGCACAAATAATCTATTTACTGTGATGTCACATAATTTTAATTGAAACTTATTTGCGTGACAGAACAGTCTGCTGCCCTAGGTATTAAATATTAAAAATAAGAGCTTTTATTCAAAGTAATCATGTTGCATGAGAAAATAGTATGCATCATCACTTGACAATTCAGAACACTGCAAATAATTTAATTGTTTAAGACCAGGCCAGCAGGCCACATTCTGCAGCCATCACTTCTCACTAACCATATTCTGTGATGCTTAACATTTATCTGCAGTTAGCAGACAGTCACGTTAGGATTATTAGTCAGTCAGCAGGATGACCAAGGAGAGTCTGTTAATATTTACAGAGCTATATACTATAATGCTACATACAGTTATGCACAGGTTTATTAACAGCTTTCCTATTTTAGTTCTTCCCCTCAAAGAGTCTGTTGGAGTGACACACAGGTACATTGCAATGTACCTGCTAGGTTGTATTAAGTTTAAAAATGAGTAAATATGTGAATACTGCAGTTTGCTCCCATGTAACCCAGTGCAAAAAAAAAAAAAAAAGTAACATCAAAATACATACTAAAAACATAAACTTGTTAAATAGGCTTGAGAAAACTGAAGAAAGAATAACCTACCTTAGGAATCTAACATATGAAAACAGTAAAATCATGCAGAAGGGCCACAGAGATTTGCTAGTTGTATTATGCAGCAATTGCAAAAAGCTAACACCTGTGATTTCTTATTTTCTGTGGGGTTTTTGTGTGTTCTTTTTCTTCAGGAGACTCTTCTTGCATCCAAAACCACAGGAGTTTTATGTTTGTTTCCATGACTCAGTTGCTGAAGTTGCTGTTGAGCTGGCCTTCAAGCTGTCCTTTGGCTTAGCTACATAGATGAACTTCCTGAATATTCAGCCATCCTTGTTCTCCTCTCTCAAAGCATTTAAGGGCAGTGAGAAATGAACTCAATTGAGATGCCTGCTGATGGCATACCTTTGAAACGCTTTTAAAACGGTAAATCTACCTTGTGATTTGATACAGGTGAAACTTCAGAGCTGATTCTAATGACCTGATCAGCTGAATACTTAAGAAATTCCAGAGCACTGAAATTGTTGTATTTATCTATTGTCAAATTATTTATCCTAATTGTAACTTTATTATGTGAAAACCTCACATAATTAGTACATTCACTGCTGTTCACTGTCCAGTATTCAATGTAAGATGATACACTCAAATGTAAAATGATGTCCTCAAAGTGCTCTGTGAATATTTGTCAGTCACCGACAGGGAAAAGTAAATTTCCCAATTAATGAAAATTCTGTGCCTCTAAGCATGTGAAAAATACAGAAATATTTTCAGTAGCATCATGTTAATCACAACAAAAAGAAACCTTTTAGAAGAATAATGATGTTTAGCCACCCAAAACTAATGGTGTAACATTTTTGCTAGTGCACACTGTTAGACACTTGAGACCTACAGCGACTGATGTTTTACCTGATTTCAGGACTTTTATCATAAGTAATGCTTACATTTGTTAAACAAAAACAGTTATGAAGGCACATAAGAGGTGTGCTGAGGGTGATATTTTTGTTTAAGACCAATGCATGGATAGCTACTTTTGTATTATATTCATAATTTCATAATAAAAAATATATATTTTTAAAAGACCAGTACAGTGCTATTCTAATTTCTTTTAAAGTTACATATTTTCTTTTTGTTCATTTAAACAGTACTTGTTTAGCTAGATTTTCTATAATCTAATACTGGATACTGAAACAAATGTTAGGTTACACCTGTATGAGGTAGAGAAGGAACGCTTGCAAATTCAGAAGGCTTCTACAGAATTCAGCTTTCCTACTAATTGCTTAAAGGTTTGTGGTAGACAAACTAGCTGCTCTGGTTGTATTTGTTGATTTCTTTAGATAGTTTCACTGGAGGTCTAGTTTAAAATGTTTTATTTTCTTGGGTCATTTTTTTTTAGCCCCCATCAAGCACATTTAGATTTGGTTGCCTGCATGGTGTCTACTCACATACTTCGTCAATAGTGCAATTGTTTTTTCTTTTGCTGCCTCTATTTGCTAACAGTGGGATGAAAAGAAAAAATATAAATGTATTTAGGAAATTAAATTCAGTTTTTTAGGTTCTCATGATCAAATCCTTAGCTCGTTTCAACTAGTAAATTGCAGTCAGAGTAATTCTAAACTGAGCCTTGAAATGCCTTTGACTGCTCACGCTTACTGGCTGATTCACAACTTGGCTTGAATTGTTCAGGAGTTGCTCTCATTTCATAGAAGTCTTAAGCTTGAAGTTTAAGTGTATGATGGAAGGTTTTGTTAATCAGCCCTTTCCAAAATTGATGGTTCCTTGATGACAACGTAACAGTTTGAGATGAGCAGAGCAGAGTTGCATCAGTAGTGCTTTTACATTTTCATTCTCCATCTATAAATTATCTGAGAGAATTCTGTGTTTGAATATGGATAATATATGAACACCTTTAAAAATGATCTAAAATAACTTTGGAATGTTGTGTTTCTTTCTAGATGAGAAAAGGAACCCGGGGATGGAGGGGGGGAAGCAATCATTGCAAATAGTGGACATGACAGCTAGGCCTAATTCATTTTGTTAATTTGTTTTAGATGGTTTTCTTGGTTTTGTTTTTTTTTTTTTTTTTTTTTTTTTTTTTTTCTGGGCACTTTGCTGCCAGTGTAGTGGGCTGATCTCAGTTGACTTAGTTGGGTTTAGTCACTGCAGAAAAAAGAGTGAATATGTAGCGTGTGTGGAAGTAAGAAGGACTGAAGGGGCTCCTTCAGTAGCAATCAGCTACAAGAGCTGCTCTGGAAGTAACGTCTCCTATTTTATTATGTTGGCCCATGACATCAGAGGTGGATGTTGATGGTACGGCGGTGGAGGTTGAACCTTCCCACCAATGTTCTTTTACACGTTGTTGCCACGCAACAGATGGCAGCAGAGGAGTCCTGCCCCTAGGAGTCATTGAGAGCAGAGGAATGGTGTGCCCTGAGGTAACGCCCTGCTGCAAGGGACTGGGGAGCAGCTGTTGGCCTGGTGGAGCAGTGCCAAGCACCATGGCAGATGTGCAGAGCTGGTGGCTGCCCATCATGCAGGTGAAGCTGCTCCTGCAGCTGTAGGCCTCATTCAAGCAGATCCAGGCAGACCAGCAGTGCAGGGTTATGGTCAACTGCTTTGTGCGCATCCAGACAGAACAAGGTACAGACCCAGCCATTCTGTTTTACCACTATGGTTAGGAAAACAAACAATTTCAGAAGCCTCTCTGTAGCCACAGTGATGTCAAGCCAATTGCAGGCTGCTGGCGTTCAGAGGAGTGCTGCTAGGTGGGAGAGGAGGTAGGGAGAAGGTGCACTTCCCTTCAGGATTCTTGTTGATCTGAAAAACAAACCTGCAGCCACAAAGTCAGCATGCTTTTATGTGATGAAGCAGCAAAATTATGCTTAGTGATGGTTGTGGACATTTTCCTTCTGATGGTTTCTCAGAAGCAGCAGTTATTCAGTACACACCCACGTTGATATGGACGTAAGTGTACTCAGGAAAAGAAAGGAATACCTAGGCTTGATTTTTCTTTGCCCTTAAGGTATCTTTGCCTTCACCCACAAGAAGATATTTAAGTGAAGTGCATGACTGTGTGTTACGAAGCTCAGTCTCACTGCTGCTCACCACTGCCCACCAGCACAGGTGGGAGCCAGGCACGGAGCAGGGGCAGTGATGGCGAAAAGCATATGCTTTTCTCATGGTTCACGTAAGATTTCCCTCCTGTGTTAGCTCCTCGGCACCATTTAACTTAGTGCATTTACATTAGCATCCAGAGGAATCCTCTTTTTGATTTAGAAAAAGAATATCACCACAAAAACCCTGCAAAGTTTATGGTGTGTATGAACCAGTTAGTTATTGTTTTAGTATGGAGTCGGAGCACCCCCTATGGAAGCTAACCGGTATAGCCAGGCTCCTTCTAGGAAAGGACACGGGTTAAAGAGTCGGACGCTCAGTGGTTTCTCTTGACAGTTTTTTCTGTATCCAGACTGCAGTTGATGCAGGTATCTCTACTCTTTGAGAGATATAGAAGTTGATGAAAATTTATGGAAGTAAGGAAGCTGAAAGTGTTTCCCATTCCTCAGCATTTGCATTTATAGTTTCTTGTGCTAACACTGAATGCATGCATTTGTTGGTACACATCTGAATAAGTCCAGATTTCTAGCACCAAATGCCTGAGAAATAGAAGACCTGAAAAGTAGTATTTCTAACCTTTGTTATACCTCATATAAGTAGAAACAGTAAAAGGAATGCTGTATAAAAAACTACATGTAATACAAACTGTGGATGTTTATGTTAAGAATCCATTTCTTTTTCTGTAGGATTTTTTCAGTTCTGGCATGGCAACTTGGTAAATGTTATATGCTGTTTTCTAACAGAGGCTCCAAACTATGCTTTCAAAGACAGGTACAAACAGATTTTCATGTTCAAAGTGGTTAAGTGGATAAAATGATAAATAACTAACTTCTTGGTTCTGCTTCATAAACTCACTAGATCCGGCCAAGAACTGTGCAGTTCCTTCTGTCAGCACGGTTGGTAATTCATGGTAGTGTGTTGATAACATTTCGTAATTGGCATATTTAAAAGTGAGCATGGTTTTCTGTATAGCTTATTGTTGAAGGTAATGAAGTCTGACTTTTTCACTTCTGTGATTAACAACTCTGTGAAGTGCATGTAAGTAACCGGTCATAACTGCAGTCAAAACTTTCAAAGTTACGTTCAGAACACAGTGCTTTTGGTGCTGACGGAATTATTAAGATATATACTGAAACTCTTAGATTCAGGTACCAATGTTTCTGTTCTTTGCTAAAAAAAATCCCAATTGCATTTTAGCAGTTAAGATGGCACTAGCATGGATTCTAATCTCAAAAATGTTTATAGGTAATCCCACAAGTGAAATTAGAGCCGTTTTTATTCTAACATGGGAAGTTCTTGTGTTGTGTCCCTCAAGTGTGTCTGCCTTTAATCTTGATACTTTCCTTTGCATTGCTTGCTTGCTATTGTTACTGCGCAACTGCCTGACAGAGCTCCTACATAGTAGAATATGCCATACATTATTGGAGTGTGTACTGTTAATGTAGCTAAGTAATGGCCCTGTAAACTTATTTCTTGCCATACATAAAGCTAGAAACGTTTATGAATAGTTGAAAGATTTTGAGTCTAGTTTTGTACAAATGGAAGCAAAAAAGAAAGAAACAATGTTAAGTTATGGCTCAAAATGCAAATTGTACTTCTGAGCTATGCTGTCTTACCTTGCACATTTGTTCACTTCAAGAGGAAAGTTCCTTAACGTGGATGGATTCTCACTGGGACATAGAGGTCAGCACTCAGGGAATTAATTGCAGGGAATCTTGATCCTGAAATATAAAGTGTTGATAATGGGATTTGAAAAATTATATCAAATGTATTCATATCTGAACAGAAAATAAGTTAATATTGTTTCATTTAGAAATCTGCTTTATTTGTGTTTTTCTTAGGTTATCCATTTCACAATTTCTTTGATTGTGTTTTCATAATTTAAACAAAAGCCTGGGTTCTGTGCCACGGGCAATGTTTGTGCTATGAGCTTTCCTGGTGTTGCTTCCCAGGAAGAATGTTGTCAGTCCTTAAGTTTGGATTGATCCCCTGGGATTGCATGCAAATTCCTCAGCTGTCCTTTTTCAATTGCAATCCCTTCATATGTAAAGAGTTTTAAGTTGCTGTTTTCTTTTTCTTGTTTGAGTGGAAAAAGTAAAACATGCATGAGATACATAAGTGTTTATAGTTCTTCAAATTTCCTTTCTGCCTTCTAGAAATATTTCCAGATGGCTTACATGTGTATGTGCTTGTGACTTAAAATTTAGAAACATTCCACAAATAGCATTCAAGATTAATTTCTTCAGAAGGCTATTTAACAAAGTAGCGTTATGCATTATGGAAGCTCAGGGACTTGGGATGCTTTCTTACATACTTGATGCAGGATAGGAAATCCAAAGTATGGTGGTGTGCGTGATTTTTGCTTGGCTGGATTGTCTTTTGAAGAAGATTACCACAAACTTAAGCTTGTGGGGAAGTAAAGTGCAAAGAACTGAAGAAAGCAGGCTTAGTCAGCTTGCCAGACACTGTTGGTACTGACACAATACAGGCACAGTTGAGCATCTTCAAATTGCAGCTGTCCCCTCCTGCTTGCTACATGGACTAGATTAAAAAAAAAAAAAAAAAACAAACAAACCTGAATGCTGCCCCTTTTTTTTTTTTTTTTTTTTTTTTTTTTAGCATTCTCATGTTTTTACATTATTGTGCTACTCAAAGACTTAACTTTTTTTTTTTTTAATTTATTGGAGAACAGCTGCTTGATGGACTATTGATTACTGATCTGAATGTACATGCTGTAAAAACTGTTTCAGTATTACTAAAGGAAAAGAAAAGCTGTTAAATTTTAATAGCACTGAAACATTTCTAAGCTCCCTTGAGACTGGAGTGACCTCATTTAATTCTTAAGCCTTCTTTTTGCCCCGTACAGAAGCACCAGAAGAAGGATCACAGCCTTTCTAATCTTAGCTGTTGGAACCAGCTAACAAGGCATTACATCAGATAAATGTTAGGTAAAGATCTCTCTTTTGCTGTAGGTGAAACAAGAAGAAAACATTCCTCAGTGTTCTTTACCAAAGAAAAGCACTTTGCTAGGCATCTGAGTTTCCTTCTCAGTGTAGTGCAATAATGATTTCTTCTGATTATCTGCATGCAGAATGAGGACAGGGAACCCATAAAGGACCCATTTACTGCTTTATGACAACACATCACCAAGATAACGCTTAACACTTTCTTTCATGAGGCACTCCCCAGTATCCTTCATGGGACAGGAGGACATTAGGGCTAGCTAGTTCTTTGTCCTGCAGAGAAGGACTTGGGGGTTCTGATGAAAAGCTGGACATGAGCCAACAGTGTGCACTTGCAGCCCAGAGGACCGACAGTATCCTGTGCTACATCAAAAGTCGGGTGGCCATCAGGGAGAGGGAGGTGAACTGTCCCTCTTTACTCTGCCCTTGTGAGGCCCCACCTGGAGTACTGTGTCCAGGCCTGGGGCCCCCAGCACAGAAGGGACGCACAACTGTTGGAGCAGGTCCAGAGAAGGGTCACAAAGATCATCGGAGGGCTGGAGAAAGGTTGAGGAAACTGGGCTTGTGTAGCTTGGAGAAGAGAAGGTCCTGGGGAGACCTCATTGTGACCTTCTGGTACATGAAAGGAGCTTACAAGCAAGAGGGAGACTGAGTTTTTACACAGTCTGATAGTGATAGGATAAGGGGAGGAGATATAGGTTAGATGTCAAGCAGAAAGTTTTTACTCAGGCTGGTGAGGCACTGGCACAGGTTGCCCAGAGAAGCTGTGACATATCTTGTTTAACACATATCTTGTTTGTGTGATGTCTGCGATCATTTGCATAGTGTGTTTTCAGTTGAAATACTAGACAAGTGATACTCTTAAGTCATTTGGTTGTTTTTATAAACAGGCATGTACCAAGTTAAATACTTAAGGAATTAAAGAGCACTGTTTTGATATCATTCAAGAAACTAATCCAAGGAAAAACTTTAACCTTTTTCACAGAATGATCTGTGTTGCTGTCTTATTGATACTAGATGTTACACATCTTGAATTAAAACCCTCCAAATGTAACTAAGAAATGAGGAGACCCAAGCATATAAGCCTTTAACCAAAACATCGATTCTTTTTCAAGAAAAATTTAAGTAATCTGCAATTCTTGTCAGAAGGGAGGATAAATCTTACGGTGTGTACAAATCTACCCATTTTCATTTCAGGAGGAGTCTTCCTGTCATTTTTGAGGTAGTCATTTTCAGTCAGAGAAGGAAAAAAGAATTGCTGTGGAGTACTGATAACTTACAGATTTATGATAGCACAGGGAGGCCTATATGTGATTTGTTTCTAAAAAATAAAGGCTAGCAGGTTCCTGACATCTCCTTGTAGACTCTTTGGCACCACACAAAGCCCTCAGGTCCTGCAGTTACTACTACAACTACTTTTCAGCCCCTGCTAAATAGATTTTGTGATGTACAGGTTGAGAACTGGGGTGACGGATATCACCAGCTTCCAGGACCAGAGCATTAATGGAAGATACCTGAAGGGATAGGATCTGGTCGGTGGATGGAGCAGAACATGGGGGTGATAGGACTCATGTTTGTGGCTAATCTGATGTGAATGAATTTCGTTCATACTTGCAGATTGAACAAATGGTGTAACGCTAATGCATGCAAGCAAAACTTTTATGAACAAGTTCAGCTTACCCGTTTGCAATCTTATCTCTGACTCACACAGTCACACACCTGACAAAGCCAACATAGCAGCCCACGGCACTTTCTTGTCGCTATCACTGCACTGTCTGCATTCCCCACTGCAGCACAGTCCATCCTGCTGCTGCCAGATGTGCAGCTCTCCTGCACAGACAGCTGGCTCCACTGCACAGCAGCTTTGGGACTGGCTTGGCAAGTTGCACTGCCACACAAGAACATGTGCTGTGTGTCGGTTTGTGTCAGTGAGTGCGAGGCGCTGCTGCAGGAGCGGCGCGCTGCGGTGCCTTCAGTCACAGGGCTGGTTTTGTCCCAGCAGGAACTGAGCCGGCTTTGGTCATGGAGCAATAACCAAAGTTCTGGCAGGGCTGCCGATCCAGTCATTGCTTCGGCGCTGATTTGCAGTCTGTCCGGTGGAACAAAAGAGTGCAACAGTGTCACCTGCTGCGCTAAATCCAGGTGCTCTTTTCAGAGGGGAGCAAATACTTAGGGTGACTTTCCAGCATTGTTTTGTAGGGTTTTGATGTTTATGCCTAAAATGGTACCCGTAAAACCAACATACCTGCAGTGGGGGTAAGCAGGCTGCGGGCACCTTTTTTTTTCCGAGAAGGCAAAGCCAACGCCAGGTGTGGGAAGCACGGATGAGCGGCACTGACGGAGCACGGGAGAGCGCGCGCCCCTTTAAGGGGCGGGCCGGGCCCCGCCGCAGTACTGACGCGCGGCGCGGGGCGGCGCTCTGGTGACACCGCCTTCCTTCGTTTCCAGATCTTTCTGGAATGCGCGGCGCCCGCTGCCTGCGCGGCCCGAGCCCTTCCGGAAAGTGCCGAAGCCGGAGCCGGCGCCCGGCGGACTACCCGGCGGCCGCCACAGCGCGCCTGCGCAGAGGCGAGCAGGCGCCGGTTGGTGGCTGGTGCTCCGCAGTGGGGGAGAGGCGGCGGCGGCCGGTCCCAGCAGCGCAGCGGTCGCAGGCCGGCGGGTAGTGCCCAGCGCAGCCATGTCTGTGGTCGGCATTGACCTCGGCTTCTTGAACTGCTACATCGGCGTGGCGCGGAGCGGCGGCATCGAGACCATCGCCAACGAGTACAGCGACCGCTGCACCCCGTGAGTAACGCCGCTCCGTGCCGCCCTCCTTCGGGCCGCAGCCGCCGTTCTCCCCTGGCCCTCCGCTCCCTAAGGCGGCGGCGGCGGCGGCGGCGCCGGCCGGGCCGTCCCGTCCCGTCCCGTCCCGTCCCGTCCCGCGGGGCCTCCCCAACGCGGTCCGGCGCCGGCTGCTGCCCTGCCCTGCCCCGCGCGCCGCGGGCTTCCGGGAGCGGCGCGGTGCCGGCAGGAGGGCTGCGGGGCGCCGTGCTTGAGGCGCCGTTCTCCCCATCTCTCGCCGTGACTTCTTCGTGTCCTTGGAGGACCGCGCTGTGCGGCGCGGCACAGCGGGCACCGCAGGTTTCTGTTTGTTTCCGTTGCGATGGCTCTGTGCTCGCGTGCGTGCGTCCCGCCGCTTCTCTCCGGAGCGGCCGCCGGGTCTCGAACGGCCGTGTGACCGAGACGAGCGGGCAGCGCGGAGCTGTGCGTGCCTCCCCGCGGCCGCAACGTGCTGTGCGGGCAGCGGAGATGGGAGGATGCGCAGGCATCCCCCGTCGGTTTCGTTAGCGCTGAGAGGCCGAGAGCCGGCTCTGAAACTTTGTGCCGGGGAAACCCCGGTGCCCGTCCGTCGCCTCGCTATGTTTGGCGTGCGATATGTGCAAGCTGACCTGCCGTAGGTTTCTGTGTATCGAACGTCTCGTTGCTAATTTATGAGTCGCTCATTTATGAGTCGAGGCTCTTGCGAAGTGGCTGTGAAAGTGATCTCGGGCACGGCTAGTGAGATAGCACCGGGTGCACGGGTATGTACAGGCAGTGATACACGCGTCTGGATTTTCTCTCCTTTTCTCTAAATTGTCACAGGGAAAGTACAGTATAGAAAACGAACTCCCTTTCTAATGCTGTTGTCTGAAAGCAAACTTAACAGTGTTAAAATGGTTGTATCACAGAAGCTTGTTGAAGTAATTGGGTCTTATTTCAAGCAGGGTTTGAGCAGATGTAACACTTAAAACCGTCCAAAGTGCTCTGTGTCTCACTGAACAGCGCAGTAACTGAGCGCTTTATCTCTCTGTTCCTGTGGGAGAGCTTACATCACTCAGAAACCTGCAGTTAACCAGGAGCTGACATGGATAGGATGTGTCCCAAATACTTTGGCACTTAATTCCAGATTTACCAAGCGACGGTGTTTGTTGTGTTGGTGTAAGGCTCAGTAGAAATACCTGCACCAGTGCTGGACAAGCTAGGACACTCGTATTCACAGCGTGTCACTGAGCTTCCTAAAGAGAGGGCAGTGCTGGGTGTGCTTCATGGGGCTCCTTATGCTCTCTGCACAGGCCTTAGGAGCATGGCCAGCACCTGGGCTTTGCAGCCTGTTCAGATACCTGTGCAGTGCTGGTGCGGACAGTGCGGTGTCAGTAGAGCCTACTTTGCATCTACCTAAAAGCAGTATATGTTTGTGGAAGATGGTGCATTATCACACTTGAATGCAGTGCTCATTAAGTCCTGAATACTGTGTCGTGATGGTTAAAACATTCTGGTGATCCTTTACGTCAAACCCATCTTCTATAATTTAAGGTGTAGGATTGTTGGCATTTATAAGATGTGCATCTTTGGGATAAGCACTGCAGAAAGAAAGGTTCTGTTGTGAAGCTATCTATGTCAGGAGATGTAGAATGCTCCCTGGGGCTCCTGACCTTGGTGTCTGGTGTTAACTGAGACCTGGCTTTTTCCGACTGGAGAACTCCAGCAGGTCAGCTGCACACGTTCAGTGAGCCTTGGCTGCTGAACGCAGGGCAAATGGCTGTGTCTCACACTGTGACAGTGTGCAGAAAAAAAGCTGATGGTTGATAGCTCGTAATCTTTAATAATTTTTTTTCAGACCACATGCAATTAGTGTAGTCACAAGCTGTAATTAAAACCATTCTTCAGAGCATCTTCAAAACAGAGCTTGGAGAAGATTGCAGTCTCTTGGTGAGGAGAGCTGCCGCTGTTAGAGCAGTTCCTGTCCTGCTCAGATCCTTGCTTCAGAGGAAGGCAGGATGCTTTCTGCAGGGCTGTGTTCAGTGTGATGGTGTATAGAGTAGAAAAGTTGGTTGATGGTGCTATCCAAGTGTATGCAGTGCCCTCCCTCAGTGTGGTGAAGGTGGGGAGGAGGCAGGAAGTAGTCTGCTGCACTGACCTTTATGCATTCATTAAACAGTGAAATTTAAACCTTATGGGTCTGCGTTGTGGTTGTATGTTACTGATGAATGGCCTCAGGCAGATCCGTTCCCAGATGGGAGTAAATCCTACTTCCAATCTGTACAAGCAGAGCTGGTGATTGGGGGTGGGGAAAAAAAGCAAGGATTGTTGGCAGTACTTGGAAACACACTGGGATGATATACTGAGAGTAGAACGTGCTAGGAGGAGGACATAATGCAGTATGTGTTGTTGGAGAAAGAAAATTTGGTAGTTACTCCAGTTTTACTTAGCTGCTGGTGGAGTTAGTGGGGCTTTGAGTGGAGTTCTGTTGCCTTGTTATGTGTGTTTCTTGCAGGTTTTCTTCCTCTTGACACTAGAGGGAAGGCTGCTGGGGAAGTAGCCGTGCAGTGTCTGTGCTCCTGGTGAAGGGGTTGGGAGAGGAACAGAGCTGCATGGGGCTGCGGGCTGCTGAGGACCTCCCAGACCTGTGATGACTGGCAGCTGTAGGGTGTCTGCCTGCAGTTGGCTGTCACTGGGAGTGCCCGTGCGTTGTGGGGTTGGGCTGCTCAGCTACCTCAGGCTTGGGTGTTATTTTTAATTACTGTCTCACAATGATTGTTGGAAATTACTCCTGCAGTGTGAATGTAGTACTGTCAGACTCCGGGGTTTTTGCTTCAAGATAACTTGCCTGGTGACGTTCAGAGCTTCCTTTTTGGTGTTCCAGACTACTTTGGTTCCAAGCCATCACCTGGAATTAACTATTAATTCCTTATCTTTATTGTAGAATCTGTAGAACACTTCTGTTTTGAAAGAATTCCCTAAATGCCTTGAGAACAATTGTGGTTGCCAGAGTTTCTACACTAATTTGCAGAGAATGAAATAGCAAGAATTCCACAGCAAGTTCTGGTGCTTGATACAGTAATGCTGTTAGTACCACAACCGTATTCTTTCACTGTAGTTTTTGGGGCTTTGCTTTGTTTAGAATAATGTGGATATAGTTTATAACACTTCCTTTTAAAACTCAATTTTTTTTTTTTTCTCTTTTTTATTTAGAGCATGTATATCTCTAGGATCCAGGACACGGGCCATTGGGAATGCAGCAAAGAGCCAGGTAAATGGATGGAGGGGGGCAGGGGGGATACAAGAGCATATCACTTATCTGACTTGCATTCTGTTGAGCTTCAGAAAGAGAAGTAGTGAATAAACTTGATATTGCAAAGTAAGTTGTCTGTTACAAGTGTGCATTTTGCAGTATTACTGCTTCAGTATTCTATTATTCTAGTATTGTTTTTATTCTATTACAAACTGTTTTGTCATTAAGAATAGAGAATGGGAAGAAATGGACATCTTTCCCAGTAAGATATTTTTTTTCCTGACCATTTGTGACAGTAAGAGTACAGTTCCATATTATATCTCCATGTGGGGGATGGGAGGGATTCTGTGCTTACAGTTTTTGAAAAGTTGAAGCAGCTGTTCAACAAAAGCTTGATACTGATGCTAGCTAATTCTTTGCAACTTCACTTGTGGCTTAGGAGAACCAGGAATTGTTTTGGAAGGAAAATACTTAGAAAATTTAAAATAGCCACTGTGAATGTAGAAAGCCAAAGCAGATGAGATTTTACCCTTTTTCTTTACACTCAGACATTGTGTTAGCAAGCTGAAAGGAGGAGGCCTCCTTCTCCAAAGTGGAGTGCAGTTAACTGGAAATTGAACAGCAGGTTTGCTGAGTGGCTGTAGAGGTGATGGAGACTCCTGGTAGTACCATGAGCATTCAGGACGTGGCAGATGCTGTGATAACTTCAGTTCTAAGAAACTTTACACTGTTGATCTGAGCTCAGCCCCTGAGCTTGCTGGTGGGAAGGTGTCCTGCTGGTAATGTTTCCAGCTGTTCAGCTCATTATTTAGGGTAGTAAACTAGACTGGCTGATGCTGAAATAGGTTACCCTGGAGTATCTTCTTTTGGTAGCTCAATTAAATATTGTATGTGTTAGTGTGGGTTTCTGACAAAATCTTTCCTTAAAATAATCCAGGTGAAATACTTATAACATAATAGTTGGAGGGAGGGCTTTATCTTCTTTGCAATTGGAAGCTGAATTAGAGCACGATTTTAAGAGAAAAGGAGCACAGTGTGTGCACTTGTTGAAGCTTCATCTGAAGTGAATGTAGGTAATGGCTTTATTTGTTACTTCAGATTGCTGTTACTTCGATATGTAAATCGTCAAATCTTGTACACGATGTCAGAAAGCTCCTTTAAAATAAAAGGTGCAGCAGTTAACAGTTACTAAAGGGGAAAGTAAACTTGGGTTTGATAGTGGAGACCATAGATCTAAAAAGAGTGCTGCTTTCTTCGCACTCTGTGTTTTCCAGTAAATGTGTGACGCTTGAAGAAGTGTGTTCAGTATGTGCATTGAGCCCAGCATAACAGGAGTTACCATCTGAAGGGTTTCTGTAGTCTGCGTGTAATAAATAACTGAAAATGGAATATCTTTCACAGATTGTTACAAATGTAAAAAATACACTGCATGGCTTCAAAAAGCTGCATGGAAGAGCATTTGAAGATCCTTACATACAAGCTGAAAGGGCCAAACTTCCTTACGAACTTCAGAAGATGCCAAATGGCTCAGTAGGAGTAAAGGTAAGTTAGAACTTGGTGCGGAGTCATCTCTTGCAGTAGAGACCAGCACTTCAAACCTTTGCCATTTGGTGCATATTATATAATTGTGTCTCTTAGTGTACATGGTATCGAGAGGTATTGCATTGTCTCCCTTGCAGATGTCCTGTAAAACTTTTCAGTTACTAGTACCAGAAGCATTAAGCTTGGATTTCATTCAACTTGAATAAAACTGTGCAATAAACCTGCTCTTTTCAAGAGATGAAGAGCACCTTTTTTCCCTGCAATAACATTTGCTCAAGTATGGTACTTTCTCTGAGATGTCTGTCGTGGTTTCTCTTCGTTAGCTTTCTGTAGTCTCATTAGTAGTTTATACCCTACGAGGTTTACCTCTGCATAGGTATAATTACAGTGTGTGATTATTCGTGGTATCTCGTTTGTCTTATGGACATGCAGAAACCGAGTTGCTGAAAGCCAGGTGAATTCTGTCTCAACATTTAATCTGAACAAGTTATTTTTAAATTACTTCCAAACTAATAGTTGGAAACAGCTGTTCTTAACATTCAGACATGAGTCACTGACTGTAGGTCTTAGATAAGAAACACTATGTCTGAAAAGGTATTTGATTTTTTTTTTTTTTTTTTTTTTGTTTTGATTTTTTAATTATTTTTTTTTTTTTTTTTTTTTAAGAAAAATAAATTTTTTTTTTTTTTTTTTTTTTTTTTTTTTTGGTTTTTTTGGAGGTTTTTTTTTTTTTTTTTTTAAATCTTGGGCAAAGCTGTTTGTGTACCTCCTTGTCAGGAAGAGAAGGTTGTTGGTGAAAAATGCCATGCCGTTGTTGCTTACAGTGCTTAATGTGGGATGATTTCTTACAGAATTGCAATTTTGGCTTTCAGGTGAGATACCTGGATGAAGAGAGGCTGTTTGCAGTGGAACAAATTACAGGAATGTTACTGGCCAAACTTAAAGAGACTTCAGAAAGTGCTCTGAAGAAACCAGTGGCAGACTGTGTTATTTCAGTAAGTTGTCATCCATTTACTGTCATTTTGCTCACGGGTAACTTTATATAAGTTTGTGCCATTATGCCATAATGTGACAGGGAAGAGATACAAGTGGTGTGTAGAAATCACATTGACAAGGACTTGGGTCTTTATTACAGATGTTTTCCAATTGATAACACTTGTCGTCATACACGAGAACATGGAAAACTTGTTGAGTGTGCTTTGAGAAAACATACTGTGTAGGCTGATTGGGGCTGTTTTGCTGGAATGTAACTTGCTTTCTCTAAAAGAAATATTCTAATGTAAAGGCATTCTTTCCTAGTCCCAAAGAAGTTCCCAAGTGTATGGTCAATTTTGTAGTTGAGTGCTGTTTGGTTGTATTGTATTTGAAAGTTACCTGGAACTTACTGCTCTGAAGATAATGTACTGGGGATTTAAGAAACCTGAATTCCCATGTCCGTTGAAAAGGTGTTATTTATTTGGCTCATCTGCTTGGTGTCTTTTTTGCTATGCAGCTCACCCATGGGGGTGAGCAGGGGCAGTAGAACTTAGGCAGGAGGGTTTAGAGGGGATTTGTTCCCAATATAGAAGTCCTAGATGTCTGCTTTTCACTTTGTAGAAAAGTGGTAGCCAACAAAATAGAAAATACAAATATAATTCTGTGTTAAGCTTTGCTGAAGTTGAAGAAATGGCAACTGACTGCAGCCAGTTTCACTTAGAAACATTTAGGTCTGTGACTGTGCTTTGTCTATTTTTGGTGGAATTGAAGACTGCAGCGGACTGTAAGCTGGAACTGTCAGTTAGGTAAAATGGTACAGCTTGATATAGACCCAGTTGTAACACAAAATTTAGTTCAGAGGTTCTGAACCTAAAAATACTGTAGTGCTTCAGCAATAACTTCTGGGGCTGTGTATTTATGCATACTTATTTAAGTAAATCTTTTGGCTTGGGTGATAAGTGTTTTGAGCTCATAATGATTTTGAGATCAGATTCATCGGAAGAATGAAAACTTCATGGAGGTTTGTTGGTGCTTAAATATGCTTTTTTAAAAAACAGGTTTGAATTTCACTTGCATATTTTTGTCATGGTTTGAAATTTTAATTAAAGTATGGCATAAAGTGGATTGCTTGGCTGTTGTATTCAGACTGCCTTATTAATCTGAGGTTAGTTTATAACACTTTCTTGTGGTATTGAAATTTATAGTCTTGTTTAGTGGGTAAATCAGACTTCTTTATTTAGAAGTCCATATGTCATATCCTATGTAATTATTTCTTGGAAACAGGTACCAAGTTTTTTCACTGACACGGAGAGAAGGTCTGTAATGGCAGCTGCTCAGATTGCAGGATTAAATTGTCTGAAGCTAATGAATGAAACTACAGCAGGTAAAGTCCTGTGTGTACAGAAATAGAGCGGCAACGCATGTGAATGTTTTCTGAACAAACTGTTGAATCTGTAAGGGCTGTGATGCACTACTGTTACACAATTAGGAGCTTGGAAAAAGCTACTGAGGCTTGTATTGCCCAGTCCAACTTGAGAACTGGAAGCACAGTGAACTGATGAAGCTTAGGGGCCCTGAGGAGAGTTTGCGTTTTGTAACCATAATACGGTGCAACTTAAATAGCTCCCCTGCTTGTGAAGTGGGTATCTGTGCTTTCCTGTGTACCGTGGAGCTGCAGCAGGTAGGTCAGGAAAGCCTGAACTAGCTTCAGAATCAATCCCGCAGGGATATGCACCTGACCTAAATCCTCAGCTGTTGTATTAAATAGTACCATAATGTTGTGTTATCAGATGGAACTGCATATTTTCTGTCTGAAAGATTGCAATTAATCCATTATTTATGTGAGATGTGTTGTGGAGTCTTATTTTAAGAGTGATTTTTTTTCCATGGGTTTGCTCTACATCCAAATCACCTCATCCATATCTCTTTCTAACTTGTAGTTAGCTGCAAGTAAAGTTCTTTCCAATTCTTGATCAAACAGTAACACGACAGATTTTTCTTTCCAGCTTATTGTCTGTGCTGAAATAAAAATAAATTTCACAGTAGTGTGAGGAGGAAGTTGGTTTTTGTTTTTGTTTTTTCAATTAAAATGTATTTAGGGGAGATCTTAAAAGTGCATAATAAAAACCCCCTCATGTTTAACTTCTCATGTGTGGTTTAAAAAGGTGCCTCTACACAAACTGCATTGTTACGGAGTTTTATCTTAAGGCTCATTTGCTGATCATATTTAGAAACCAAAGTTATCGCTTTTAAAAATATTCAAATTGAGTAAAGTCTGTGGGAAAGTGACAGTTTAAGCCTGTTGCAGATCGGTCAGTTGTAGCATTAGCATGATTGTTATTTCTCTGAAGTAACTTATTTACTGCCCTTACACGGTTTTGATGAATTCTATGGCAGAGTATTAAAAAGTGCCACATGGGAACTGAAGTTGGAGTGGTTTAAACCAGTCATGTCATTTTTATTGATATGAATTCTTCTATGAGATCTCAGCAAGCTCTCTGGGTGAATGCTGGTTTTGAGATCTTAGTTTCTCCTAAACTATTTTGAAAACTTCTTGTTGAACATACTGAGTTGTGCAGAGCTGAGCTAAAATTCTGAACGTAATTTCAGAGGAGAGTTACATATGTGACCTTTATATGTGAATAATAACTGCCAACAAATCCTAAAAATTGTAAGTTAGGGTAGAGCGTGTGTTGCTAACGTCGTGCTTTGGAAGTACACAGTGTACAGTTGCTGCTGGAAGAGGTGACAGAGTGCTTGAATGGCAGTTATGAATTAACGTGAGCTGATAGTAAGACTATAAATCGAATGACAGCACAGAATTAGGCAACTCATAGAGCCTGAAAGTCATGTCTCTGCCCCCAAATATTCTGGGAGAGCAGAGTGATGGAAGTATTTAGTTTAAGTGTAATTAGCGCCTTTCTTTTGGTAGTGCTTCTAAAGCATGCTTTCCATCTGAATGCAGCTCTGCCTTGACATTCACACGTTTCTTTTGCAGTTGCTCTAGCCTATGGGATATACAAGCAAGATCTACCGGCTTTGGAGGAGAAGCCGAGGAATGTGGTCTTTGTCGATATGGGGCATTCTGCGTATCAGGTTTCAATCTGTGCTTTTAACAAGGGAAAACTGAAGGTAATCTGTTTTTAAGTCTTTGCAGTAAAATACCATATTTCCAAAGCATTTAATTAAAAATATTGTTCTGTGGAAAGTTTTGTAACTAAACAAAATCTACAGCAAATAGTATTGAAGTGCAGAATACCAAGATTGCCCGGCCTTTTTGCAGTTGCGACAAAGCAGTTTTCAATAACAAAATGCCCAAAGGTTGCCTTGCAAAGTGCTTGACAGTTGAGAAAATATGTGGCTTTTGTGCCTTGTTTTCCCAGTGAAATAGTTGTGCATTCCTAGTAATCTCACGGAAAGAGTGGTGATGGAATGATTGACTTACCTATGGGGTATTGTTGAATTGCTTTAAACTGTTTCTTATGATCATTTTTTTCCCTACCGTGTTATAATGATGTAAAATCTAAATTCAATCATATGTGAAACAAAACAGTATTTGCTTTCCTGTTTCAAAATTTTCATCTTTGAGGTTTGGTCTACTGCTGGCTGGGTGTTTCTGTACATTGGTCTTTGGTAGACTTCAGCTGAGGTCATGTGGAAGATGATAGTGGTGTGAGGTTTTTGTTTTTTGGAGAGAGGGAGAGTGAATCACAAGACTAGTAATAGCATAAAAAAACAGTTAACTTGCTTTTTCTTCAGTGAGCTACTAAACTGAGTAAAGGCTGCAGCATGGTAGAAAATAGCATGATAAATGTAGCTTTCATTTTTAGAATAATAATGGTTGCATTTTATTTGAGGAGGGCAGAAAAGAAGTGAAGTGAGTCATTTGTCATGTTTATTTTTTAAGTTGTTGTTCTGTCATGCAACTGACAGTAGCTGGTTCACATCCACAAAAGATGTGAACTTTTAAAACTATATGAAACCTATCCCTATATCTAAAGAAATGCCATTAGATAACTTGTATTCTGTTTTGTTTGTTTTTTCACTTTTATGCAGGTCTTAGCTGCTACCTTTGACCCTTTCTTAGGTGGCAGGAATTTTGATGAGGCTTTGGTAGACTACTTCTCCGAGGAATTTAGGACAAAATACAAACTGAATGTAAAAGAGAATCCCCGAGCACTGCTCAGATTGTATCAGGAATGTGAAAAACTAAAGAAGCTTATGAGTGCAAATGCTTCTGACCTTCCGCTGAATATAGAGTGCTTCATGAATGACCTTGATGTCTCTAGTAAGATGAACAGGTACCGTACGTTATTTTCACTGAAGTATGACCAGACGTGGTATCGCAGCTGTCTTTTAATATGGAACATTTTCCCTGTTCCTGGCAGAGCTCAGTTTGAGCAGTTGTGTGCAGCCCTTCTGTCCCGAGTGGAGCCTCCTCTAAGAGCAGCCATGGAACAAGCTAGTAAGTAGGAGTTGGGTGCTACCTTTGGTTCTAGAAAGTAATCAGTAATGTGGTTATCCTGGATCTCTTTAATGATTATCTTTTCAATGTATTTTTGTATTCATTAGAATTGCAAAGCTAAGTACTGAAAAGTTAAATGTAAGTTCCATTCATATGCTTGCCATGTATGCATGAATCCCATTCCTGCCTCATTTAGTGCACAAATGCGTATGCAACCCTGACTTATTGACCTTCATTCACCCTGTGTAATGGAAAAGGTTGGGCCATGGAAATATATATGTATTTTTTAAAGGGAAAAAATAAAAAAAAGAGGGGAATGATGGGAATGGGGGAAACCAGTGTACTGTACTTTGAACGCTTAGCAACTGTCTGGCCAGCCTGTTCCATATGTGATACGTAAGTCTTCACTGACCTGAGAACTTGGCAGTCTATTCTCAGAATTTTTGAAGCATGTGCAAATAACAGTTTCTTTTTGTTTGTTTAGTGAGAGAAATAGTCTTTCCTAGAAAAAGGTTTTATCCTATTTTTAGCATCTTCAACAAAAAGGGGAAATGTTCTGCTTATTTTTTGAGTTGGCTCGGTAACTAATGCTGGAAGTAAGAACTTGAATAACTGCTGAGCAAAAACATACAAGACTGACAGCTGTTTGAGATTCTGAGATCACTTCATGCTCACATCTGGAATCCAGAATTAAAGTTAGCCTGCAAGCACAGTTGAATATTTATTTTATGTTTTCAGTCAAGGGTTTTGCTTTTCTCATTGGCAACGAAAATTAATCCAAACATACGATGAGGTATGTTTGGGCTTTCTTTTATTCTTGTCTGGGAGGAATGAGAGGTGGTGTGAGTAGTACAGGGCTGCCAAGGGAAATGATTGCACATGTGGGTTTATGTCCACCAGAAGGGAGAGGGTGCACATATACAAGGTGTTCTTGAAGAACAGCTGTCACAACATGAGCTGTATTTGATGCTTTGCTTCTGCATTTTCCAGAGTTGTGCAACCAGTGAACTTCTTAGCCTGCAGGAGGGATAAGGGTTTTAAGGTGCTTCACTGCAAATCTGGTTTTAAAGATTTTGTTGGCAGTTTAATCAGTGCTTGTTATTAATGTGTAGTTAATAAGAGATCTCTGTCTAATTTTTGTTGTAGAGACATCTTTTTGGTATCTTGGTGATAAGTAAAGGCAATGCGCGCTCTTTCTTCTAGGACTTCACCGTGAAGATATCTACAGTATAGAAATAGTTGGTGGGGCTACTCGAATTCCAGCAGTGAAGGAACAGATCTCTAACTTTTTCTGTAAAGAAATAAGCACCACACTAAATGCTGACGAAGCTGTTGCAAGAGGCTGTGCCTTGCAGGTATGGGTATTAAAATTCAGTATTGCTTGCTTACTGTGACGTACTACTGCACTGTAACTAAGGAAAACCAAATATCACTGTGGGTGGAAGGAGGTCAGCTCTTACTTGCTTATTGGAACAGCTGGTGACAGATCACATCAGAAAAGACTGTATTGTGTTTGGTAACTTGTCACTGTCATATTAAAGGGAATGACCCTGTTAGAGACCTGTTGGATTTGATTGTCTGAATTTATTGGTCCACTTCTGCATAAGCCATTTGTAAGATTTCATTGTGTCATTACTGACAGTGAGCAGGGAAATGGTGTTCATTTAATTAATTAAAGTCAGCCAGTTCAATTATCTCCCAAGCCAGTTCAATTAATTATCTGCCAAGAGTAAAAAGATTCTGTTTAAAAAATGCTGTGGTAAGCTGGAACCTTCACGTGACCTGTATGCACTTAGATATTAATTAGTTGCTGTATTGCTATTTATTTTACTACATGGGTATAATAAAATTCTGATCTTTGTTTTCTAGTGTGCAATTCTTTCCCCAGCTTTTAAAGTGCGGGAATTTTCCATCACTGATGTTGTTCCATATTCCATAACATTGAGATGGAAATCGTCTTACGAAGAAGGAACAGGGTAAGTTGCACGATGTCTGCTGAGAAGTATGATGGTGTGTTTGTAAGGGGAAAAAAGCTGAGTTGTGGAGAAGGCCTTTCAGACTTGGAAGTTGTCATCTGATAAACAGTTCTTCTTTTTTTCTTTTTTTCCTTGATTTCTAATTACTGCTTAATTGAAAAGATATTTAAGAAGCATTTGCATGAAGTCACTTAATTTAAGTGACATCAAATGTTTAGTCCATCTTGAGACGCACTGGCCTTTAATGTGCAGCTCTCATCAGAAACTTTCAAGTAAATAGGTTATTTGGTGGCTTATTTAGCATGGCTGCTGATAATCCGTTATATTATGCTCAATGGTTTAAATTTTACGTAATATTTTACTGCTGTAGGGAATGTGAAGTCTTCTGCAAGAACCATTCTGCTCCCTTC
This sequence comes from Lagopus leucura, assembly GCF_019238085.1. NCBI lineage: Eukaryota > Metazoa > Chordata > Aves > Galliformes > Phasianidae > Lagopus > Lagopus leucura. Next base: position 14,394,851 of record NW_024962264.1, on the reverse strand, counting down.
TCAAAAGTAATTACTTTTCACAAGAAAGAGCCTTTTGACCTGGAAGCTTTCTACAGCCATCCGCATGAAGTGCCTTATCCTGATTCCAGAATAGGTAAGAATGTGTGAATAAGAAAAGCGACTTGTACTGGCAAGGAAGAAGTTTTCTCTGATGATCTTTACATCCATGCTTCCTACGTTATGGTAAAACCTCAGTTCTGTAGAACAACTGAGAACAGCCTACTTGTCTTTGATGCAGTGCTCAAACTGTATCAACATCAGATGATGGCAGTCACTAGAAAATTTACTTTCTTTGTTCTTCACTGTTTCTGAATGCTTCAGAAATGTCACTGCAGAGAATTTAGTGCTGTGTTGTCTGGTTCTTGCAACTTCAGTAAAATGTACAGCAGGACCCATCAGCACAGATTTTTTGAAGTAATTGCATTAAAGGAACTGTTATTGCTATTCATCTGTTCAGATATGAATTTATGTCACTTTTTGCTCTTCTGTGTACTTAGAACATAGACGTTTCCTGAATGAGTCCAAAGAACTGGAGGGTTGAATTAGTTTCCTGATAGCTAATACTGTTTTACTCATAATTTACTCAGCATCTTTAAAACTGATTTGTGACTTTATTTGCTGACTTGCGAGTCAGATATAAACTTGGTACTACTTTTTTGGGTGTCTGCAAGATACCCATCTTTAGGAAAGAGCATTCTCATCTGAAAGTGTGCAGTCTGCATCATTTTCACTCAACTTACAGCAGTTTTCAAAATACAAACCTAACTGTTCGCAGAAGCCTCAATAAATGGGCTGCTCAGTCTCCAAATGTCCAGTGTATCAGGGTAACTAAATCCAGGACCTTTCTCTGTTTTTTCTTTGCTAAGTTAGTGTAAGTAAGCCAGAGTTAAATGGGTGAAATAAATGGTTTGAGGTGAGTCGCAGAATAGTTCCTCTACTGTGATGGTTAGAAAAGGTAGCAGAGAGATTTAACGCTTGCTACAGTGTTATCTTGATTTTTCTGTCAGTAGTGACATTGTCCTGTGGCTGTACAACGTAACTAAGTGACAGACTAGTTTTTAAATTGTCTAGCTTCAGTTTTTGTCACAGAGCTGGAAACTAGGTAGGAAGTTTTAAAATAAATTTTATTTAGATCGCATTGTGATTTAAATTAGCCTTCAAGTTGTGGTTTTGGTGGTCTTGTGTTGTTTTTGTTTTTAATTTTCTGATCTCTTTTCTTAAGGGCGTTTCACTATTCAAAATGTTGGTCCCCAGCATGATGGTGACAACTCCAAAGTGAAAGTTAAAGTGCGTGTCAATATTCATGGCCTTTTCAGCGTGGCCAATGCTTCCATAATAGAAAGGCAGAACGTCGAGGGAGATCACAATGATGCACCGATGGATACTGAGTCATCAACTAAGAACCAAGGCAGAGAAGATGAGCTGGTACGTAAACTTGTAAATATCTACAGTCCTTGTAATTCTGACAAGAGAGATGATAATTGGAAATTGCTATGATTTCACCTCCAAAAGCTGTATGCTCTTTTTCATGCTTACATGATTTCTTCAATTATATAACACGTTTGTTTGTATTATTAAAATACTGGTGACCTGGCACTTCGAAAACAAAACTATGAAAACAAGTGGGTTCCAAGGGGGAATTTTCTTCCTTTGTTTTTTTTTAGCATCTCTACACTAGTCCTGGTATTACTGTGTTGCTCTCAAATGGCAGCACAGTTAATGTGTTCTGACAGATGAATTCTAAAGGTGTGGGTTTTTTTTCCAAGTACTACGTCTTCGTTGATTAAAGAACAGATGGTATTTTTTTCATAAGTCTTCTTTCACTTAGGATGCTGTATGTACTTGTCTATAGATAGTTCTTACGAACTGGCTTAAAAGCCTTGAGGGGAAGTTAATGGAAATACATGTGTGATAGTGTTGCCTTCAATACTGGAGAAATTACTGGTTTAGACATCATTATGTCACTGCTAGTCAATGCTGTACTGCTGTAGAAGTGCCTGCTCACAGCATTCTGCCTGTCAGTTCTCCCATCCTAGTGTAAGGAGGATCATTTTCTTTGCTGGTGTCTTACATACTACAGGTAGATAGCTGAAAGTTGCAAGAGTCAGCTCCTAGACTGACATGGTAGATGTTAGGACTGGGTGGCAGAGAGTGCTTTTGTGGCTGGGAGTGGCATACCAGCAGTGGTATCTGGCAGTTCCTGGTGGATAAGTGCTTTGCATCTGACATTTGCTTGGAAGTGAAACGCCTGGAAGTGACATAGCTGGCATTTTGTGTTATCAGCATGCTGCATGTCAAGGTTATTAATCTTAGTAAGTACACTGTGTTCAGTACAAGGGTAACCACTTCCATCCTCAGGCTTTGTTGGTTTGTATTACTTCCATTTATCCTAATACATCTTCTGTTTTACAATGGTGCTTGTCAGCAATTACCTTTCATTATTGAGGATGATACCCTCGACTCTGAGGATGAGGTTTGTAGTGTATATGTGTATTTCCCATACCCCCTCACTCCCAGTTGCTTGTAGGCAAGGTAGTTCCTTCTGGTTATTGCCTTTCCTGTGTGAACAGTAAGAACAGTAAAGAAGTTCTGTTCTGCAATGAGAATGCTTAACTTTGGTAAAAGTAGCCTGTTTACTTCCTACTTCAATCACTAAAACTTGGCTGAATTAACTAACGCAACTAACCTGCAGCACGTGCACCTGTGCTAGAGTTGGCTAGTATTTCACCTAACTAACAGTAGTGTTTTACGCATATGTGGTGTATAAATAAATGAGTTTAGTTCTTTGTGAGAAGTCAAAGACTACTTCGGTTACATCTTGACTACTCCTCAGAGTCTCTTCACTATTTATTCATGCCTTGGATTTCCAAGTACTTCCAAACAGTCACTCTGAAAATTTGAAACTTTCATTTATTAGGATGTTATGAAAAGTTTTTGCAGTGACAACAGGGAATTGGAGAACTTGAACTAATTCAAGTGATCAGCTCTCGTAATTGCAGTGATGTCTTTGAAGACTCTCAAATCTAAAATAAGGCAGTGAACTACTTACTGATAAATTCAAGTGAAACATGGAGTAACCAATAAATATAATTGGTCTCGTGCTGTGAAAGGCTACTACAGAAATGAACTTCCATGGTCCTGTGAGACAAGTGCAGGCAACACTTAAAATTATTAAATTACTTCTGTTTTAGATTATAACTTTTAAGGGTTGGGGGAAATGTTATCTGTTCAACGTTCTGGCTGTTCCTTACAGGATCTGTAGTTACTGCCTGTGATGGTGTTGTGCTTCTAGAATTTTATTTGCATGTATTTCATATGTATTTATTTTGAAATTAAAATGGAGTATTCCCTGCGCTTAATATAATTCTGTGGATAGCAACATCATAATTGATTAAAGAAGGAAGGCCAAATTGCTTCTGTTTCTATCTCAAATTAAACAGAGATGCTGTGTTATCAAAATGCCTGTTGAAGTAATGCTTGATTAACTAAATCAAAGACTTGTTGAGACTGAATTGAGCACATAAAGACTGTGATGTATTTTGATAGACATCAGTCTTAAATCATACCACAAACCTGTGCATTCCGTTATGCAACTCTTTGTCTAGGATAAAATGCAAGTTGATCAAGATGAAGGTGCTCAGAAAAGTCAGGTTGAACAGCAGAGCCAAGCAGACGAGGAAACCGAAAATGCAGGAATTGAAACAAAGGTATGTATTCAGCATTGATAAGGAAACGCAATATTGTTTTCCTTAGAGTCTCTTTTTTCTGCCTAATATTCTCAGATGTATTCCATTAATCTCCTTAGTTGTGATTCGTAGGGACTGTATTTGGAAGAGCAGAGAATTCTACCTTAGCACTTCCCTTTCAGTGTTGTAAGCCACGACTTCTAAAGTAAGTTTCCTTGATTTAACATAGGTTTGAAGTGAAAATGAAAATCAGGGAAGCTTGAGAATCTTGGAGAAGAACATGCAGTGTCTTCAGGTTTTTTGAACAGTACTTCACATTGTTTGAAGAAATTAAATTTCACCAATTTGGTTCAAAAGTGAAATAACTGAATTCTGAATAGCAGATGCTTGTGCTTCATTTGCATGCAGTTAATTTGTAGCTCTTAGTAATTTTTGTCTTCTTTGTGCATAAGTGTAGCAATATTGTAATTCTTTGAAGTTCCTTACAATTGCAAATCTTACAGGCTTCTTCTGGAGACAAGCAAGATCATCCAACCCTGCCAAGGGCTAAAACAAAAGTCAAGAGTATTGACCTACCTATCCAGGCAAGCCTCTATAGGCAACTGGGACAAGATCTTATCAATTGTTATATAGAAAATGAGGTAAGAAGCATGAACAGGTGATTACTCACATTAACATCAATAATTACTTTGTTTGCACAGCCTTAGAATTTCTTGAGGCTTTCCCTTCAGTAAGGACTTTGATTTTTGCCTACTTTTAGTTGGTGTCTTTTTCTTGGGACAATAAATCAATTTACTAGTAGTGCTTAATTACCCACATCTGAATGTAATCTATTAGACTGTTCTTACCTTGAACAATCAATGCCTTTCTTAAGCAAGAAATTCCTAGGATTTCCAGTAAAGGCTGCACAGTCTGTTATAGGAATGCTAATTGTTACTGACTAACCTGAATGGGTCAGGATTAGCATTTGCAGACTGTTTTTTGTGCTCTACCAAGGCTGTGTGGCTGGCTAGATCAGGTTTTTGCCCTTAATGGCTTTATCAGCAGGAAAAGTGTTGGAAAGTATTGCCTGTAGAACGCTTGCTTTCCACGGAATCCTGTATTTGCAACACCTTTACAGTTGTTATCTCCCATTGCAAAGATTACACTCATTTAAGATCTTCTCTGAAAGATGGTCAGTGCAAAGACTAAAATGGGGAATAAGTCTTCTGTAGAGCAGAATGACTCTTAGTGACTTCCAAACCCGTCAGTACTTCTGTTTTTGTGATGGTCAGACTATAATTTCTACCTGATCCGTTTACGCTGAAGCACTTCACAAACAGCTTCTGAATGTGAACAGTTCTCACCCCCATCCCCTCCCCATTTCAGTTCTTCCTGAGGTGAGGATAAGTTACACAGAGGAGAAAATTAAATCAGTATTGGTCCTTTTTGTGGTTTGGGAAAAGTCATGCTCAAGCTCAAATGCTCATTTTGATACTTGAAATTCTTAGTTTTAACTAAGCTTTCATCCCCCCTAGGGGAAAATGATGATGCAAGACAAGCTTGAGAAAGAAAGGAATGATGCTAAGAATGCTGTTGAAGAGTATGTGTATGACTTCAGAGACAAACTGTGCGGAGTCTTTGAGAAATTCATCACTGAAGAAGTAAGATTCGCCTGTGTGTTTCAGCTGTTGGAAAATGATTTTTCTAACAAAAGCTATGAGTGATACCTGTGGAGGCCACAGGATTCTATTGAACTTGTCTCAGAATGTGAAATGAATTAACTTCAGAAATGAAGTTAATTATGCATCAGCCTGTAATTTGAATTGCAAATACAAAAATGGGCAGAAAAATGAGTGCTTATTATCTGCATTTTATTTATTGAAAAACACTATTAATTCCCCACTTAAAAGTGTGGTGAACCTGGTGTGTTGCTGAAACCCAAGTAAAAGAGAAAGTGGTACACTTGGCTTTTGCAAAAGCAGAATTGAAAAAACATTTATGTAATAGTTTCTAATGGCTGTCTGTGGAAGTGTCTGGTACATAGGCAACAATTTTCTGAAACAGCCATTCTGCAGTAGCAGTTTCAAAGTCTATACTCCATGAATTACCTGGTTACCCAGCAACACATTTTGTTCTTTGCTAATTGATAGTGTCTCTGACTTGCTTCATAGGATACAAACAAGCTGACCTTGATGTTGGAAGACACAGAAAACTGGCTTTATGAAGACGGAGAGGACCAGCCAAAGCAAGTGTACATGGATAAGCTCCAGGAACTAAGAGTAAGGCTTCAAGCTCTTTAGAAAGAGGGGAAGGGGAATAGTGTATATACATGTTATGTGGCTGGTGTAAGTACATATCTTCTAATGAGGGATGTGTGTGTGCCTGCCTACACGTGAACTGGATAAATCCAGTAACACAGCAGTACGGACATGCAGGTTGTACCTGGGTGGTATTTAGTTGCGTGATTGAATGTAATACATAGAACTAGGGATACATAGAAGTAGGAATACTGTTACTGTCAGTTGTCCTTCTAATATGAAGATGGTCAGCTGAAGTTGACAGTGGCTAGTGATGAATAGTAAAATTGATCACTGTGAGAATTTTTTGTAGCTCTTGCTACACACTGAAAGAGGCTTTTCAGTATTTGACTGTTCTCCCAAGTATTCAGAACTGCACTTGTAAACAGATGGCTCTGGTTTCAGTGTTTATGATGGTCTTCAATAGCTATGTAATAAAACAGAAGTTTTGGTCTAACACCAAATGGTAAAGGTTAATGAATGCTTTAACAGTAACTTCCACTATACTGTTTGATTGGTAATGACCAAAAAAAGCCCATCTTAAGTACTTCTAAACTTAAATAATCTTGTGGGCAAGTGTAAATTGTGATGAATGGATATTTGGTTATTCAAGGCTATGTCTCCAGCTTTAGTTCTAACTGTTTCCTCTCAAGTGATGTTTTCCATTGTGGGAGAGGTCACTGATGGAAACTTGATAAGGGCAACTGCCTTCATGCCTGAATAGCAGTATTCAAGAGAAGGGGAAAAACAGACAATAGATAAAAATATAACTTTTCTGACTGTTTTAAAATTCAAACCATCCCTGCAGATTGTCTTGTTTCTCTTCCAAGTGCATTGTAACAAATGCTCTTTTTGCTTTCTTTTGCCAAGAAAGAGCATAGCACTAATCGTTTATTTAGACTTCTGGGTTTTTTTGGTGGTGGCACTGCACTGCAGCGAAGTGCAAAGATTAACTCTTGAATGGGTGTGAGGAGGAGGGAAAAGCCATGCTGCTTATGATTACATTTTTATTCCTTGACCAAAGTACAAGAAGCTTGTGTTATGTCATGATCTTTATTTCTGGGAAAATGAATTAGTTGCAGTATCTCACTTGGTTTATGTTTGCAGAAATTTGGACAGCCTATTCAGGAAAGATACATGGAACATGAGGAGAGACCAAAAGTTTTAAATGAACTGGGGAAGAAGATTCAGCTCCTTATGAAAGCAGTAGAAGCATACAAAAATAAGGTAGAAGCGTGGAATGATCTTTGGGTGTTTGAATTTGACTATAGGATTTTTTTGTGTATATGTTCTAAAAGAAAAAAAAATCTTCTAGGACTTAACTTTTAAGCTGCTTTAAAATGACTTGTGCTTACAGTCCTGAGAACTTCTAAAACTGTTCTTCACGGTTCTTTGTGAATGTGAATTGAACACTCGTGTTCTTTATGGTGATTTGTACCACCTGAAATGCCTACCACAGTGTTATGCTTGCTTCCATAACCCAAAAGGTTATACATTGGGGTTATTCAGGTGAGTCTGTGTGTTCTCTTGCAACTTTATAACACAGCTGTGCTTAAGCAGTGTGCCTTTAAAAATTTCACGTACCTTAAAATTTCCCGTGTTTTGTTCTACAGCTATTCTTCATACCAAACCCTTGTTTAAAAACAAGGTTTGATTTCTAGTGGGTTGTAGTAATGGTACTCAGTTGTGTCCATTAAGCTCTTAATTGGTTTAGAAGTGTGTAGTAATTGATTAAAAACATCTTTTTCCCTAGGATGAAAAATATGATCACCTAGATCCTGCTGAGATGGAAAAAGTTGAAAAATACATTAGTGAGGCCATGAACTGGTTGAACGCCAAAATGAATGCACAGAACAAACTAAGCCTAACTCAAGATCCCATTGTCAAAGTGGCAGAAATAATATCAAAATCAAAGGTAAATAAAAAAATAAAAAAATTGTCATATGTGTTGCAGTCTAGTAAGCTTTTCTTGAGTAAGATTTTGGCCTCTGTATTGAGCTAGAATACCATGCCTGCAGAGATGGTAAAGCTCTAAGGAACAGGGCTGGCAGCAGCAGTTTTATTAGCATTCAGTCCTAGCTCTTCACCTTACAGCAATACCTTTGAATAGCTGAAAACATCTGGAGCTATGGCACTGGTTGTGCTATAAAACTGATTACTGTAGGATTTTAACAAATCAGAAACATCTTTCTTTTAAGCTTCTAGATTTGATAGAAGTCTAGTCCTTGAAAATGTCATGTTGGTCATTACAGACATAAAAGAAATTTGAGATGTTCAAGTTTCATGCAGCTCCTGTGCCACCAAATAACTTGTTCTTTCACTTTTGTTGTAACTAGGAGTTGGATAGCTTCTGTAATCCCATTATATACAAGCCCAAACCGAAGATAGAACCTCCCAATGATGGGCAGTCAAAAGCTAATGGTGAACATAATGGACCAGTGAATGGACAGAGCAGCACTGAAACAGGACCCGATCCAGCGAAGGACAATTCTCAGCCGACCAAACCATCTGGAGAAATGGAAGTGGACTAAATCTTGTGTTTCCATTACTAAAAATAGTGCACAGGGTCCATTCTTTTGGTACACACCTCAGATGTTCAGTTACTCTTAGCCAACCTTCTGTCATTTGTTGCTGAGTAGTTTTGGAAGTGTTTCATATTAAGTACACCTCTGATGTTCATTTCCACTGATGCTGCTTATGTGGAGCTTTAGCCAAATGTAGATTGTATAAGTCAGTTTAAGCTTTCCCAATATATTTTATATCAAAACATACAGAATTGATATATAAATGGCAACAATCTACCTTATTTAAAGCTTTTATTGTGGATAAACCTCAGCTCCTTTATTCAGGAAAGGATACTGTATTGCACTACTGATGCTCAAGTGTAGATCTAATTGCATCTTTATTTTGGAAAAATATTGGAATTGAAGTGGCAACGCTTGTCACTTGAAGCACTGACCTTTTCTAGTTATTGTATTGTTATAATTTAAATATTAAAATAGAGGTTAGTTGGCATACTAGTCCATCTTGTTGATGTACCATGAAAATTGTACGGTCTCTTTCATATAAACTAATACAAGCATAAACATTTTTTTTAGATTCCCATACCACTAACAATCTTAGAAAATACCAGTATAATGGCTCTGCCATTTGCTGAAATTAAGTGAATGGTCTCATTGCACACTGCTGTACATAACGGACTGTGCTTATAGGATGATGCTAATGATAATAGTATCAAGTGGTAGAATATACAAGGACTTACATAGCTTTCCCTTGAAAATGTCTTGCTGCACATGTTACCATTTCCACTTGGTTTGTTTTGAATGAAATCTACATCTTGATTGCATATCATGCTGGGGATGAGAAACAGCAGAAATTGTGCTGTGTGAGCTGGATATTGGGCTAATGTTGAGGTTGCTTAAGTGCTGTCTGTTGCAAACTTGAAACAAATACTAAGCGCTTATTTAAGCCATGGTACTTGGCATACAATCCTTTTGGTCAAGGATCTAAACAGAAGAATATGCAAACTGGATATTACTACTCTAAAGATAAAAATCTACTTGATGAATTTGCATAGCTTATCAGTTATCCTTGTTCATCTACTTGATCTAATGGAAGTGTCTATTATGTATTATACAGCTCAGTCACTAGTTTCTTTGATCTGTCTTGGACATCATCAAGATCCAGTGTACATTCATATATACTGAATGCTTCAAGCCAGTCACGGCGGTACTGTAGCACTTGTTAAAACAAGCCACTCCTCTTTTGCTTTAAGCAGCTCTATTGCCAGAATAGAAATGGACTACTTTATGGAAGATGCTTTATTAGCCAAGTTAGCATAGCTGACTGAGATGAGTTGCAGTGTAACGCTTCAGTGACTTGAACTCCATTGCAGAAATGGATGTAGCTGTTAAGGCATCCCATATAACCTTGCTGCTGCTGTAAACAAGCAAAAGTCATGCTCTTGCTTGCAGTTCTGGCAGCCATTTTATTTTCAGCCATGCCCTGATATTTCACCACTGTTCCTGCTCTCTGGTCTCTGACACAAACTGCAGCTGATAGAGGGAACTGTATTAAGCACCGTCTTCACAGAGAAAGGAAGCATCACACGCAGCTACTGAAGTAACTCAGGCACTAGAGTCGTACTTCATGAGTGATACAAGTGACTGACCCATAAACAACTCCCCTACCAGCTGTGTGTGGTCTGGTGCCTTTTGTTTACGTATTTAAAGCCTTTGTACAAAATTTGAGTGGTGTTGAACTGTAGCTGCTCTGCAATCTCAGTCTTGATTTCCTCTGCTATAATTCAGACATATTTGGCATCAGAGTGACTGTACTTTAGTGTCAGCTGTCCCTAGCGTAAGCCAGTACATAACTGGGCAAAAGCTTTGGTCCTGTAGGCTTTTTGAATATCTTTCATGAATATCTTAATGGCTTTAACACAGTAATGACTGGTGTTCTTAAGTACTGGCTTCCTGAAACCCATCTAAACAATATTTTCTCAAGTAGACTTGCTGATACCTGGCAGGTGAAGAGCTTAGACAGTGGGAATCTCCAGAATGAACTCTCCAATAATTGGAGATGAAAATGTCATATATAAGGAAAAATTCTTTATTATGCTCTTAATGGTTAAATGTTCAATATGGTATTACAGGTGGTACTGGTGGTGAAAGCCTTCTTTAAGCATGAAGGACAGAGTAATTTTACAGCTGCTTAGTGTCTCAAGCTTAAAAGCAGGCATAGTAAAGAGAGTCTCAGTAAGGTTTTCGTACAAAAATAGTCATGTTTTTGCTGTGCATCTGCTCTATCTCTGGATCCCTGTGGTCCGCTGCCTGCACTCATCAGGTAGCAACTGGTCGCTGGTCAGAAAATACATGTTACAAATCCCATCTGTAAGGGCAAACTTGTTCTTACTACAATGGAGGTAAAATTAGCGCATTAACATATGACTTGTTAATCTGTTTTCTGTTACAAAGAGGAAAGCTTTACCATATAGGGTTCTCAACTACTTGAACCATGCACAACTTGCACAAGAGGTTTTGCATGCTGGACTCCAGTGAGTTACCTTTGGCCATCCTGGTGGGCTGCTCCAGAATGAATATCTTCCAGTATAACACAAATAACTGTGGTGACTGACAGTAGTGTACAACCTTGCATCTTCTAACAGCTATTCTTTTTTCATACTTAGTAATCTTTTGAGGGGAAAACATATATCTAATGTTTGAAGCGGTCCCCTCCATCTCATAAGAAAAAAAAAAAAAAAAAACACAGCAACACTAATGCCAGTAGACTTTTGAGTGATGGTAAAAAAAAAATGAGTCTACAACGTTACATAAAAAGTCAGTTACAAAAGAGCAGAACTACTTCCTTGTATTTTACTAGAAAGACCTTACCTCTTTTCTTGAATAAGCGCCAGTTCTATCCCTCCTTGAGCATGAATGCCCGTGCTTAACAAATGGCTTTTACAGTGCTTTAACAAGCAAACAAACTTGGTAGTAGCTATTTTAAAACTGCTTCATTTTCACACCTTTTATCAACGTTTTTTACTTCGGGCTTTTTCTGGCAATTCATTTCCACGCGTAACACAGTTTTTTTTAACCATCACTTAAGTTTTTATATGGTTTTTTTTTTTTTAATCTGACAAAGGAGTTTTAATGTGGTACACCTGTCTTGCTAGTTTAGTTACTGATTTGGCTATGGATGTCTGACGTTGAATGAAGAATCCTCTCCTTTCTTAGCATTTGGTAGTGCCCTCCTTCTACTGTTAAAAAGCTGCCTTTAGAATATGCTTGTAAAACATCAGTAGGATTAAAATCCTGCAAGCCCTTTGGGTGAAACACTTAACACATGTTAGAGCTGGGACTTCACAGACAAGCAGGAGGCATGCTCATACCCTGTCTGGAGGGGCAGCACTGGGGGGCAGCTGCTGTTGCTGACCTGTTCCTTCTGAGGTGAAGAGGTCTACACTGACACCATACGGACGCCTTCAGAGGGTACCTTGCTTTAAGGGTGTAGTATGAAGTTTTCTTTTGTTCTACTTAAAAATGAAAGCTGTTAATCTTAGCATCCAAACTGCCTGTTGCCTTTATATCTGCAGGATTTGATATTATTTCATTTTTTGAAACATGTCAATATGTCGAACTCCCCTTTCTGCTATAGCTTCTTCCTGTTAATAAGTTCTCAGATATTCCATGGTTGGTTTTTTTTTGTGGGTTTTTTTTTTTTTTTTTTTTTTTTCCCTGTGTGGAATAAGTTTAAGCATAATCTTATGATACAGGCTAAGAAATAGAGACTTTTTTCCTAGGTCTTTCTTGACATAGGTATTACTAAGTAGTTAACAGCTTAAAAAAATAAGTCTTCATTCTTCTCAGTACTCTGATTGTCCATTCATTCTGATTGCCCGACACCAGTTCTCAAAAACACTTATTACAGGTAACCATATTACAGGTACGCTGCATTTGCTGGTTTGGAGTACCTTTCTTGTTACAGGAAGAGAAGCTCAGTGCAGTTCCTGTAGAGAAGTTTCAGCATGACCCTCATCCTCCAAAGCAGGGCTTTGATTGTCGCATTACTACACAGTAATACTTCTACGGGCTGATACAGAAGCCCACCTGAACTGAATTCTAGATGACCAAACTTGAGATAAGAATTAGTATAGGATCTAGAAATGCTAAGCACGCTTACATGACCTGCTGCAGTCTACAAGTTTTCTTGAAACTGGATGAAAGAATATAATTCCACTACTTTTCTCATTCTATATTTTCTAGCCTTTCAAGCACCAGAAAACAGAGGTAGGAAAAACTGCGTTGCTTTACAAAAGCCACTGACAGCCTTGTAAATTTTCATTTCAACTCAACTATAGTATTTGGAGTGGAAATAAAATTGTTAACACACTAGCAATTGTTTGTCAGCTGACTCCTACGTGCATTCTTAGTTCACCACAGTTGAACTTGAGGACATCAACCATCTACTATACATGTAAGTAACAAATGAACACAACAGGACTGTTGGCGCTACAGCAGAAATTTGCTCGTGTGACGTACGTGAGCGTTGTTAAACCCCATTTTCTGTCTTCCTTATGAGAGGAAAACACATGAAACAGAGAAAAGCAGGAATCAATGCAACATAATACATAAGGAGAAATATAAATAAAATGCAATTCAGAGCTGTGCCCACCAGCCACCCTTAGAGAATGCTAAAATGGTTTAATTAGTTGAAAAGGAGTTAGTTACTGAATGTTGCATAATGGGAAAAGTTTGTTTACATATTCTGAACATATTTCCACAGGATGGGGGGGAGAGATGGGGATGTTAGAATTAAAGGCAGTGTTAAGTATGCAAAATGTTTACTATGTATGTAAATGGGATCCTGATTAGTGACAGATCATGTGCAAATTGACAATACTCAATTTATTTTTGAATGGCAATATAGATTGTCAAGGTTGTGTATAATGATAATAAATATATAAAACGCGACTTGAACTATAAATGGCCGCCGAGACCTACTTTGTCATCAGTGTTCTTAAAAGCAGCTTTACCTGAGTTAATGGATGCATTTAACACACCTTTGTCCAAAAGACCACAGGTAAGAAACAACAGGCATTTTTGCCTCACTCTGTCTGAATTTGCTCAGACAGGCAGGGTTTCTCTTGTGCTTCTCAATCCCAACTACTGCAGACGTGTCTGCAGACAAACTTCCCCATGTTGGAGCCCAAAGGTACTACTGCTCTGCCTCTGGGAAAAAGAGGTCATTTCCACATCTGAAGTCACATTTGACCATTTGGAAGAGTACAAATTGCCAAATGTCAATTAATTCCTCTTTCACTGAATGACTTATTCCAACTTGTGAAAAAGTTCTTTGAACTGATTGGGAAAGTTAGTGGCTTCAGGTGGAGGTGCTTCTCTGAGAAGAAAAGATCCTGCAGCACAGCCATAAAGCAAGCATTCAATGGTATTACTCATTTTACCAGCAAGGTTAGGGAGTAGACCATTAGGAGCAGACAAAGGTGGTTCTTTAAAAACAAATGAAGCACACATATATATTTATGAATGTTAACGTGCATGCAATATATGTATAAGACAAGTTTATGGAGTTACAATCTATGTGAGCTGGTTTCTGATAAATCAGTATTTACCAGAAAGAGGTTTTCAATTTAAGAACCTAAAAATCTACCTTAGGACATTCAAAGGAGGACTAGGGTAGTTTTTTCTAATAATTTCCTTACAAGTCTAAATCACAGAAAAAAATGGTATTTGCATTAGGTTTTGCTTGCAAGGAAATACAGCAACAGTCTAATTTACTAAATTATCCCGATAGGTCAAGACAAGCTACCTTAGTTCATACAAGAGAAACTGATTCTGTAAATATGCATCATCTTGGTTCTATAACAAACCATTAGATACCTACTTTGTTTTGCTTTCCATTGCCTCCATGACAGAAAAAAATGCCTCAGAGATCTGCTTGCCCCAAAAATGTGCTGAGAAACATAATTTGTCTTAATACGCTGACTTAAAGTCTTTGTCAATAAGCAAATTAAACTGGACAAAAGCATAAATTATATCCTTATGCTCAGCAGCGTTTTGTTTTCATGGATAATCTCAATAAACAAATTTTAGAAGCCAAAAGGGCAGATGGTAATGTATGAACAGGCAAAAGAAGGAAAAAGGAATTTTTCACACAAGCCAGTATGTTTCATACAACAAGAAGTATGGTAGGCGTTACAACCAAGACATCAGCACTATTGGCAAATCTTAGCAATGGTCTAATTGTTTCCATGATGATTCAGGCATGATGTCATCCTGGCTCTGGCATCAAATGGGTGGCTAATCTCACTGGTGCTATCTACAGAAACAGGGTTTGACTGTGCCACATAGTTACACATACAGTAACCTCACTAAGAGATGCAAAAGATAAGGAGGAAAAAAGCTTATGCTGGTACAAGTGGTGAAATTCCACTGAATTACATCTTGGTGGTACCACTGCTACCTGGCGTCATAGTTCAGCACAGTGAGCAAAACCAGAATACCTGCCCAGCTTTGATGGCATTTATATAAGCAATATGGTAGTTCTGTAAGCTAGACTGAGGCATGTTGCTGTAAAGCTGTAACTCCATGGGAGGGATCAAAGCTGGAATGCCAGTAAGAATTTATCAGGCAGGGAAAAAAAGCCTTGTGACATATCTAGGTTTTAGTCAAACCAGAATAGATCTAATAGCTAGCATTTCAGAAACAATTATTCTTTGCACAAGCTATTTTTTTGTTGTTGTTCACACACATCACAAAACCCCTCCACCCACACTCCTGAGCCAAGGAAAAAACATGTTGTCAGCTTCACAGATGAGTAAACTGAATCACATGGCTGACAAGTTTGACCTGTTTCTTAAAGATAGGGATTTAAACAAAACAAATACCGCTTTGAAATAAATGGATCTTTCACTAGCGTAGAAGAGGGGTGAGGAAAGAAAAAGGCCCTCTGCATTCTTTTATGGATCAGCTGCGGTGCAGACAGTGATGGCATGGAGCTCTCTTTTTGGTGTGAAACAGAAGTTCTCCCTGGAGAACCTGCTGTCGGGCAGACAAAGGGGAGTTGCAGCCTCTGCCTCTGCGAACAAGGCATCAATGCTGACACAGCTCTCAAGAGACCTGTCCAACTCCAAGCCTCACAACTCATACAGTCTGACATCAGTCTGCACGCATTTCCTCTGAACATGCTTTACAGAGAAATGTCATTCTCAGCAACTGCATGAAATGAAACTGAAGCGAAAAAAAAAAAAAGATATTGAAAATAATAACAAAAAAGCTCAGGCTGTAAGAAAAAATGGAGCAGCTGCAGCATTGTACTGCAGCAATACTATTGTTTCTCAGCCTTAAGATATAAAATATCACGGTTATAAACATGCCATGGAAAGTTCTCAAGGAAAACCAGTCTGGTCTCTTGATGACAGGGCAGAGTATCAGGGAGGAGAACTAAAAGCTCAATAATTAAAGCTCAGCATAGGCATTTGTTTAAGGACCGAGTTTCAAAGCAAAACCAACATGCTGCTCCACATACTCCAACCTCGGTCATGCTGTAAGGATACCCATGCCAATTTTAAACTGTCTTAATTCAAGTGACAAGTCTCAACAGAGGCTGATGAGCCCTGAAATACAGGCCTACTGTCAGGCCCTGCTAATGCTGGGCAGGCACTGATGCACAAGCAGTGGTGCAAATGTGAAGCTGTTTGGTCAAATTAGTCCTGAGACTGGAACGTGCAGAAAAAATACAACCTGACAGTATGTGAATTTTACTGGAAAAAACCTCACCAAGATTATTCTTGTTCTTCTTGCTGTTCACTATGAGTAAGTCTGTATACAACCAAGCTGGTAATGTCACCAAAGAAATGTAGCTTAGTGACTTCTGAGAATCTTAGACCCCAGTCTAGGAATCAAATTTAACCCTTGTACTAAGCAATGCCATTTTCGAATTTCACTGGAATTTGTAATTCTGGTTTATGTTTAGAGCTGAATGTAATCCACCACAGTTTGTGCCCTTGGAAAGGGATGTCCTATGTTTACTTCTGAAGTTCCATGGTTTAAGCAGGAACTTTCAACAAGTTCTCAGCCAAGATTGCGGACAAAACCTACACGCATTATGTTACTGACCTATTGCTAACACCCACAGAAATCTTACTCGTGTTGTTGCTAATCTCTCTTACTTTAGAGGAAGCTGGGGAGGTTATAGCTAGGTACATCTCTGCAGTTACACAAATGCTGATGGTTGTTTCATCTCCCAGGATTACAGAGATGGCCATTGCAGAGCATTTACTCACTCAGGACTCTTCTGTGCTTCATGTGATGGTAGGTAACATTTGATGTTTCAGTGGAAGATGTTGATAGCACAAAAGAACATGCTTCATAATACAATTCTGTATGTACCAGGTACATGTTTCCTCCTAAAATTTAGGCAGCTCTACTGCTGAGGAGTGTAAACCTCAGGGTAAATCCATTTGTTCTCTCTTGATAAACCAAAACAAACAGAACATTCCAAAAGGTGGTATAACTCCCCTTTCCTTTTCTTTTCCTTCCCCTTCCCATTCTCCTCTGTTCCCTTTCCCTTCCCCTCCGTTCCCTTCCTTTTCCCTTCCCCCTTCCTTTTCCATTCCCTTTCATCCAGGAAGTCTTAAAATGAAAGGTTGTCTATACTCAATAGGTTGCATTTTTGCTAATTTGTAAAGACAGTTCAGATAGGAATGAACCATTTGTCATCAAAAGCATTGCTTACTATACTCATGTCTTTTTGCATGGAGGTTTACAGTGCAGTTGAAAATCAGTTGTTTTCTATTCAGTGGTCTTTTTGCATCCTATGAAACACACAAAACCTGCTCACAGGAAGCTCACTGCACAGGAAAAAGCAATGAGCTGACTTCTGAAAACATATATATGGACAAATGCTAATTAGAAAAAGGATTAAAAATGACATAAGACATTTTTTACTCTCATGACTGTTGTGTAATTCTAAATAGTTTGGAAACATAGCTAACAAAGGAACTGTGCCTCAGGGAGCAGTCTACATTTGCAAACAGAACTGGCTGTCAACCCTGGAGCTTACGCCCACTGCTGGCAACTGAATATTCAAAAAGGGAGACCAAAGAAACCTCTAGTGAGCATCTAAATAAACTAATATGTAAGGCAACATATCTGGAGGGGGGGAAACACTGCATCGTGCAAGGATAAAAAACAACAGACTAATGAATCCTCATGTACTAAACCACATCCAGCATATGCTTCAGCCCACATGTCTATCTGTGGACTCACAACTCCAGTGTAATGAGTTGTCATCTGTCAAGGGAAAAAAATAAAGAAACACAAGAGGAAAAGGCTTTCAGAGCTGAAGCCAAGCAGCTAAAGTTCCACCTGTATGCCAACTGCAGGCTGGTGGGCACTGGTATGCTCAAGACAAAGAAATCAGAGACTGAAGTCTTTACAGGAAAAAAAAAAGAAAAAAAGCATCTACAATAAAGTAATGCTGCAGTGTTCTTCTCAATGCCAAAATTGGCATGCAGAATTAAACACAGATTAAATGGAATGAGGTGATGAGCATATTCTTGCAGTAGCCAGCACTTAGAAAGTTGGGGTTCTATTTTCTTTGTGTGGAGTTTTGATTGGCTTTGCTTTAGTTTTTCAGATTATCTCCTGAAAGATTATCTTCTCAGCTTAAAACCATTCTCCCTTGTCCCATCACTATCCACCCTCGTAAACAGCTGTTCCCCCTCCTGTTTATTACATGATCCCTTCAAGTACTGGAAGGCCACAATGAGGTCTCTCCAGAGCCCTCATTTCTTCAGGCTGAGCAAGCCCACCTCCCTCAACCTGTCTTCATAGTGGAGGTGCTCCAACCCTCTAATCATCTTACTGGCTCTCCTCCTGACCCTCTCAAACAGCTCCCAGTACTGGGGGCATCAGACCTGGATGCAGTACTCCAGATGAGGCTTCATGAAGGCCGAGTAGAGAGGGACAATCACCTCCCTGCTGGCCTGGAGCCCAGGATACCATTTGCTTTCATTTGCAAGAGCACACTGATGGCTCATGTTAAGCTTTTCATCCACCAGGATCCCCAGGTCCTTCTCTGCAGGGCTAAATGCTTCTGAATACTTTCACTGTGAAAGTCACAGAACTGTATAATTACAAACCTCAGCTTTAAAAAGTAAGTCCCTCTTCTTGACAGTGGTTGTGATTTGGCTCCTGGTGATGGAGACTCACAGAATTGCACAGAATTATCAAGGTGCTAATGCACACATGCAAACTTGCAGCACAAGCCCTGGTGCCCAAACTGCCCTGCCTGTCTTTCTTTGCCTCAACAGTTTGCTGCTGCTGAAATACGCTCCTGCACAAGCAGGCTGCTGCTGAGCTCACACCCTAGCAGGTCACAGCAATGTCTTGTGCATATGCTGCAAAGCTAAGGTGTAATTCATTCTCACACTCAGAATATAAAGTTAACACATCAAAGCAGTACTGACAGGGATCCTTTCAGCACCTTCCTGTGCCACACCTTCACTGTCTTGAGAGAGTGAATGATACATTATGTGGTTTATTTCCCTTCCTTCTTCCTTTCACCTGAGCTGAACATGTTATTTCTAGCATTTTCACATACTAAAGCAGTTCTACACAAGAGAAATTAAGCAAACTTTAAAAAAATAGACCTGAAGTTAACAAAGAACTCATCAAGATTTGTCATGTTTTCTAAAGCTTTCTTCAAAAGCACAGCCATCTCCCCTGTTCGTGGAGAGGTGAGGGATGATGTCTCTGAGTCATTCTCCAAGTGATGTGGACCTTCTTCACTAAGAGTGTCACTGCTAGCAGAACACTGTGAAGAGCCAGCAGATGTCCTGGAAATGCAGGGGGTCAGCTTGACCACCCCTGTATTACACAAGAAAAAACTAAGCTTTTAAAAGCAATCTTATTCTAAATAAAATATACAAATAATAATAATAATACAGTACTTTTGTTCACAGCAGCTGCAGCAAAGTAACATGGAGAGGTTCCCCCCTTAAACAAATTGGTCCCATTTTACAATAATATACATCTGGCAAAGGCTGGTAAAAGGTTTGGAATTCAAAGGACCATTTAATACCAAATACCATTTAATACCAAATACCATTTAATAATTAATCCAGAAATCCTAACCCAGTTTGTTGTTGTTGTTGTTGTTGACGTTGGGTTGCAGTATGATGATGATGTGAGAGACCATATGTACTAGGAATACCAGAGTCAAAATAAGGTCAAATCAACAAGGGGACTCAAACTGAGGTTTAGATATGTCATTGGGTAGGACAGAATGTCCCCCAGAGAAGAATCAGATTTAGATAAGACTCAGGAGTTCTTGTATGACTAGAAGGAGAAATATTACAGAGTGTCAGCGTGAAGGATTTCAGCAAATGAAAAGAAACCGAAGATTAATTGAAGTCCTTGCCATGCATTGGCTGAGCCAGAGTGGGGTGACTGGAACTAGCAGAACTGCCATAAAAAAAAGCTGTTTACAGAAAATAATTGGAGAACTATTGTTCATGCCTTAGCTAAGCAAAAATACAATTCTCTGATAATGAGGATTTTGGTGCCTAAATACAGAGAGAGATTAGAATTACTTTTCATCAAAGTTATAAAATACTGAAAATTGAAATGGCCATCAATGGCTCTGTCATGAAAACACGAGAAGTGCAACAATGAGCTTTAATGACAGCACAAAATTAGAAGCCATCACAAAAACAGAGGGCTGGGTATCATAGATGATGAATCAGATGACCCTCACAATTTCAATAACAGAGACAAAGTGAATTCAGCTCAGGAACCATTTCCAACAAGCACCAAAGACAAGGCAGCACCACCCAGGCATGCTCCACAGCAAAGTCCTCTAATATTACCTTTGCAAGCCTTGAGCACATATGCATTTCAACTTCACATTGCATCAAACGTGTCTACATCATTGTTCCAGAAAAACACAACTGTGTAGCAGCTCACTGAACATGTTCTAGAGCTTTGGAAACAATCACAGCCAATGACAAATGTGATGGAGATTTCAATTCATGCAGCAATTTGTGAAAGACAAGGGAGCAGTTAACACAGGCTGTCTCCAGATCATTCCCTTTCATGAAGTTTGGCAAGCCTGGCATCTTCAGCAGTCTAGCTGTGATACACCCAAAAAGCTAAACCCAGCATTTTCATAAGGTGCATTCCCATAGCTGATGATCTGTTACAGCTCAGCAAAACTTCAAAAGCAAATACTCAAGTGGAAGTTCTCTTTTGAACCCCTCTGTGTCTGTGGCCTACTTTCAGAGAGAAGCACCTCTGGGGTGAGCAGCCTACATGTCCAGGGAGTTGTGGAGTAACCACTCCTGTTGATGTCCATTACCCTTGTCACCAGGTCTTAGAATCTGGCATGAGCTGAACTCTGGTAGGTAGAAGTTTAGGTTCTCTGTTTGCAGTCAAACATTAAAAAGGGGAATGGCAAAACTGGGCAGCCTACACAGGTAGCTCTGTTTTGAGGGAAAAGGTGGCTAGACTCATCAAGCTAATTGTTGAACAGCAGGTCATGATGGAATTAGAGCCCGAGAACGTGCTCTGGTAGTAGTAGAAGGATGAAAAAAGTCATTGTTTTTAACTGAACGATTCACACGGCGTGGCAGAAGAGGACAGAACATACCCTGTCACAGTGATAATTCCAGAGCTGGACACAACTTCCTGCTGTACTGCAGCAGACTCAGTGAGCACACACCTGCCAGACAGGAGATCCCTGTCAGAGATCTGACCACAGCCACTCGTGTGAACCCATCTTCACCGAGTTATTCCTGCATGGCTAGAGGAAGCAAGGCACTTTCAGAAGTAGCTCATTACTTGCACATCCTACTCCTCCCACATGTACTCACGTTCCTAGGTGTAAGCAGCACAGCTTGGGTGACCTGTACTTTGCAGCAGCTTCTCTCTCCCAGTTAGCTCGCTGTTCTGTATAGTTTCAAAACACAGATGTGTTCTACCTCTACAGGCTATATAACCGTCATCTATGTTTCGTCAGTCCCCAGTGAGGCACTGGTGCCTGATTCAGCTGGGTTTGGTAGAACTTTTGCCTGCTCAGCATGCATGGATGGGAGCATCCACACCAGCTCTGGTGTCCTGGGCAAAATGGGTAGCAGTCTGCACTGCAGGCTGGGGGATACATCTCAGACCTGGGCCCGTGCCTCCTAACCTTTGGTCTGGTCATTGTCACCCTAATGGGGAGATGAGGGAGTAAAGGGCTTTTATGCACACAACGTGGGCTGTGACACACCATTAAGCCCAGGACTTGAGAAAGGTCTAAGGCTCTTTCAATTTACTAGCGCAGATGCACCCAGCAGGCACAGAGAAGAGTTACAGAGGCTGAGTTATGCATGGGCAAGAACAAACAAGCTTAAACTGACTACAGATGCATATAAATAGAGAAAAACATCTTAAACCTTCAGAACTGTGAGTTCCGAAAGAGCCTTTGAACAATTGCAAGACCTCATACTTTTAAGATGAAAAACTGTCAGTTTTTGAAACAGACCAGAATAGGCTGCCACAGCTTAATTGTACGATCCTGGAGACTCATTGCAGCCTAATGGATAAACACAGTAAATGAAAACCAGTGAATAGGACGAGTTGTTGTAACTAAACAACTTCTAAAATGCTGAAATTACAAAGATGCATGCAAAGCAGCCTTACTATTAATTTGCTTGGCTAAAGAAATCAAGTCTTGGCAACAGCATTGCAAGGGGCAGGGGGGAGGAAATCATTTATGAATCCATTGATTCCCTCATTCAAACTTCACCTTCTCTTGGAGCATGATGGAGGCTTCTGGAATATCACAACTTAATTTTTTCTCTAACTACTCCTTGCTTTTGGTTCCTGTGACAAAAGTGACCCACTGCAATCAAGGTTTAGTGGGATATGTTTGCTGAAGCACTGTGCTGTACAAAACAATGTGCCAAATTCAATTTGAAAATAGCAAACAGGGAGAAGTTCCATCATGAAAGAAAAAATCCTTTTAAGAATTGATGTTTTGTGCTGATTGATTCTCAGTTTAATGGTACTGAAAGAGAAAAGTGTAAAACAATGGGTTTTTTTTGCTTTTGTTTTTTTGGTCTGTTTGTTTTAGAGAGAGAGAGAGAGAGAGAGAGTCTTGATTGGAAAATAAAAGCCACAGCTCATGGATCATTACATGCTTTCAATTCACCATTTATTCAGGATATACCAAGAATGTTGTTGAAAACATTATTAGCTGCTACACTAGCAGATATATGAGAACTCCTCCCTGCATCTGTCAAAAGCAGCAGTCCAGAATAAATATGTATGTACCAAATCTGTGAATCTATCGGCATCATGAACGTGCTTGCCAAGATACAAGCAAAGCTGCAGAACAACTAACAATGACAGATTATCACTTGCAAACTATAACTTAATGCCCTGTGTTCAAGCACCCTGAAAGTATTCCCAGTGTGGACTCGTATTTAATTCTTACCTACATGGACTTCACAAACGTATCCATATATCCTTTAACACATTTTTACAAATGCACTGACTGCTTACAAGTTATAATTTCCTATATAAATAAAGAACTGAAATCAAACCAAAAAGCAAATCGTAATCAATGAAGTTAACATGAAAAAAGCCTGCTAAAATAAAAAGTTTGTTAATGATCCAATCCAGCAAAATCTTGTATATTCCTAATGTCAGAAATAAATACAGAAATAGACTCAGTTTTATCACCTTCACATTCTGACTATGAAATTCATCACACTAAACTGTAATTGCTGGCTACTTACAACCTAAACCAGCACACGGAAATAGGTCTACATCATGTATACCATATCAGTTATGGATGAGTACTGGAACCAATGGTCAGAACAAGATAATTAACCCCCCAAAAAGTAACCTGGGATCATGCTATTTGCATGATATACGACACTTTTGAACACACCTGATTACAGTGCAAAACAGAAAAGGCATGAGCCATAAAACCCTTTGTCTTTTTTTTCTAATCTTTTTTTCATTACAATGAGCACATTCTAACTCATCTAGAAACTGCTTGTACAAAGAGCAAATTACAAGACTGTCTGAGTCGTGTAATACTGAGCATAGTACTGTCCATCAGTCTACAAAACACTATCTACATGGACATTTGTGTAAGTACTGACATTGCACCTCTGCCATTTTGTTCAAGGTCAAAGTTGATTTGCCTCTTTACTGATAGACCTGAATGAATTTCAATAGCAAGGCAATTATCGTTGCTCATAAAATTAGCCTGTGCCCTAAAGCACATACACTTCTCCAGCTACAGTGGCTAATATTAAAAGGCATTATTTCTATCTACAAATGTTGTCTTTTGCATGATCATGCAGACTTTGAGTGCTGTTAATTAGCTGTGTAGCTGGCCCCAACATCAGTATGCATTGGTCAAAATTTCAACACATGAACACAACTCACACAACTTTACTCATCATATTTCAAACTAAAATTCTACCAATGAAGCTCAACTGAACGTCCCACTTTTGCTGATGTTCCAAACTAATTATTTAAACCACTGATGATGTTTAATAGCGCACAGCTCCACGGACTAATCCATTTAGTCAGCCACAGTTTCCTTTTTACATTTGAGGATTGTCAGTAACTGGAACATAGCACTTACCCACAATGATCAGGGACCCATTTTACAGTCACCAGGAGGAGATGATTCCGTACAACTTGCAGAGCAGCCTCCTGGAAGGTGCAGCATGCAAAACGCTGTATTTTATTCCAGTGATGAAAGCTGGCAGGCAGCAAAAACTGTCAAGACTTACAGTCAACAAGCTGGCAAAGACTGGAAAAGGTGGAATGCCACATCAGTGTATCTGCATGTCCAGAGAAGGGCAACGAAGCTGGTGAGGGGTCTGGAGCACAAGTCTGATGAGGAGAAGCTGAGGGAACTGGAACGGCTGTGTCTGCAGAAGCATCTTGGGGAGACCTCACTGCCCCCCTACAACTGCCTGACAGCAGGTTGCGGCAAGGTGCAGGTGCAGCCTCTTCTCCTAGTAACATCAGTAGGGTGAGAAGTAATGGCCTTAAATTGCACGAGAGGTTCAGGCTGCAGACTTGGAAAAGTTCTCAGAAAGCGTGGCGATGCACTGGCACGGGCTGCCCAAAGAGGTGGTGAAGTTGGAGTCACCGTGCCTGGAGAAGTTCAAGAGCTGTGTGGATGTGGCACTGAAGGACTGAGGGTTGGCGGGCAGGAGGCGATGGGTGGGTGGCTGGACTGGATGGCGTCAGCAGTCTTTCCAACCGTAACGGTTCTACGATCCAGGACGCCGTACACTCGGGGATCCCTCAGCAGTGTTACGTTTACCTCAGCGCCTCCTAACGGCCGACAGGGAACGGGTGCGCGAGGCTCCGCGCATGCGCAACACTCATCTCTCCTCCCCCCCCAAATTGAACGGTGGCGCCACAGGCCGTTCCGCGCGACGCGATTGCGTCAGACGCAGGCTCGGGCCGGGGCGGGGCCGGGGCGGTAACGGCGCGATTTTTCAAAATGGAGGCGCAGGGGGAGGGGGGCGGCCGCCGGGCCCGCGAGCGGGCAGGCCTGGCGCGAGGTGGGCGGCGGAGGGCGCCGTGATGGCGAGCCGCGGCCGCGGTCCCGAGGACAACCCCTAGCGAGACCCGAGGAGAGCGGCCGGCGCCATGGCGACCTGTATCGGCGAGACGATAGAGGTGGGCAGCGGGGGCCCAGCTCGGGCCGCCCCGCCATTTGCCGTGGGCGAGGCCGAGCCGGGCGGGGTCATCCCCTTCCCGGGTGGGAGGCGGCCGCCGGTGTCGGCGCGGCGGTTAGGGCGGCCGGGGGCCGCCTCGAGGCGGGCCGCGGCCCGAGCCCGGCCCCCGCGGAGCCTTGGGCGGCTCGAGGCGCCGCGCATGACGCTGCCATGGTAGCGGCGTCGCGGCGGGCTCCCCTGGGAGCGGCGGGCTGGGCGGCGGGAAGGTGGCTGCCCCGCGACGCCACGGGAAGCGGCGGGCGCAGTGTGAGGAGAGGACGGTGCGGGGAGGACGACGATGCCGGGCACGGCGCTGAGCGGCCCCGCCGCCCTCTGCTTGCGCTTCCTCGAGTGCTCCGTGCGGGTACTGACCGCGTCTCTCCGGCGGTTATGGGCTGCGGGCCTTCTCGGGGGCGCACTCTCCGTCGCGCTGGGGCTGACGGCAGTTTTGTGTTCACGTTGCAGGACTTCAAGGTGGGGAACCTCCTGGGAAAGGGCTCCTTTGCCGGGGTCTACAGAGCGGTATCCCTGAAAACCGGCCTGGAAGTGGCTATTAAAATGGTAAGGAGGCCAGCCGGGGGAATCTGTGGCTTCTGGGACCAGCAGAGGTGATTGTAGCAGGTTGGAGTGGCTGTGCCTGGACCTCGTTTCTGAGTAAGCGATGCTGAGAGCAGCATTTGGTCCTGGAAGGTGCAGCACAGTCGAAAAGCCCATATTGGTAACTATTAAAAGTGTTGATGTTGTTGTTAAAATGACTTGAGCTGAGATACTTGGTTGTAGTTACACACTCATCTCTGTAATTGTAATTCAGAAATTGGCACCCACAAAAACATTGTTTAGACTGTTCAGCTGGAGAGGTCCTGAGCACAGGAGAAGCTTGCAGCCCTTTAACTTGTGGCCTTGAAACACTTCCCTCACTGTAAGGGCGAACCTTTACAAAAGGAACTCTTGTTTCAAATACATTTTGCTAGTTTTTATTACAACTTGTAGTACTTGCATTTATCTACTTTTCTAATGCTAACTACCTCTAGCGTGTGTGCTTTGCGAACTCGGCACTGGATTTCTCTCAAAATTTTGCTACTGTTTATTTATTATTTGAACGACTGTGTTTTTCTCTGTTTTTCTAAGGTACTTGCATGAAAATGCATCTATTTTGAAATGCATACTAGATTTAAAGCATCTAGTAGGCGAAACAAAAACCTTGTTTGTATGTCAGGGTTTTCAGGCAAGACATGCATCGAACAGTTAAAATTTTGAGTTTGGTTAACAAAATGTATATAATCAGTGCTGCACTACTTGAAAAATATTGTGATCTATTTTCAGATAGACAAAAAAGCCATGCATAAAGTGGGAATGGTACAAAGGGTTCAGAACGAGGTGAAAATACATTGTCAGCTAAAGCATCCATCTATTCTTGAGGTAAGATTCATGTATTTTTAGCAATAACTGCATATGTGGCTTGCTGTGTGGTCTACAGGTATTCTAATCTCCTTGTTTTGTTTTTTTTCTAGCTTTATAACTATTTTGAAGATAGCAACTATGTGTACCTGATACTTGAAATGTGTCACAATGGTGAAATGAGTAGATACATAAAGAATAGAAAGAAACCCTTTTCAGAAGATGAAGGTGAGACTTTTTTCTATGAAGCTCTTTGTATTTACACGTTGACTTATTCACTAAGTTTGATTCCAGTGAAAGAGCACTTAAAACAGCTATCAATCTGAAACTGTACAGCTTAAAAACTTGTCAGAAGTGGTAACCTAGAGGTAAGTTATGATAAACATTTTCATTTGAATATTTCTGTGCTTTTAGTTCTGTTTACGTCCTTTGACAGTAGTGTGTGCTATTTGGGGTTTCAGAGAAGCTTACCTTTATACACCAAATTACTGTATTGGCCTTCCAGATTCTAGTTCATCTTATGTAGGATCATTGAAAATCTTCAGTGTGTTCCAAATGTGTGTGTAAATGAAGATAAAGCGGTTAACTCTGTACAAGTTATGTAAGGGCTAAGTTAGGAAGAAGTCCAGTATGAGGAAGAAATATTCAATTTGATGATTGGTCTAGAATTGTTTGAAAGACTGGCATCTGAGGAGAAATCCTGCTATAGTTTCACTTCTGTTTCTCACAAAAGTCAGCAGATAAAAACAAAAATCCTATCTTATATTTAGAGTTCACTGTCAGTAATTTTAAAACTTTAAATTGGCCATTATTGTGAATAGTGTTTGCACAAGTCTGCCAAAAAAAAACCAAAAAAACTTAACTGCACTTACAAACATAGTAATTTTTTTGTACAAATGAGTGTGAGAATTTCAGATGTAGCATGGATCATTGAAAGGCAAAGCGAAACAACGCAGCTCCAGAAGAAATAACAGGAAAGCAAGCTGCTGTGTGCACTGATTTACAGTGCAATCAGACATGATGTTCTGGTTTCACCCCATTCGGGTTCATTGTTTGTTGCCTCTGCTGTTCCTGGAATTCCTGAGTTGGTCACTGCACTGCTGTTTTAATTTACCTGCTTGTCAGTTTCTGGTCTTATTCTGTCAAACTACTGCAATTAGTGACTTCTTTGGAAGCTGTCGTAGGGCTGGATTAAAGGGGTACTGTTACACAGGCATCTGTTTAATCTGGGTCTGCTCCAGCAGAAGCAGTTCATATGATCATAACTGTTGTGCTGAAAGCTGATAAAACCACTGACTTGGGTTTAGGAAAAAAAAAAAAAGCCTGTTTCTTTGATAAGCGATTTCTTTAAATGTTTGTTCCTCTGCAGTCGTTGCCATCTGCAGAGAGAGAAAGGATTGTAATTTGTTTGAATGATTCTTAAAATTGCTGTAATTGAAACATAGTAAATGGTGCTGTCCGAGCAGCATTGGGGTTTTGTTGTTCTTGCTGTAAGCTACAGCTTGAATGTTTCCTGAATTTCATAGAATTTATTTTATAATGTATTTTGTAATGTTCATACAATTTATAATGTATAAGAACAGAAATATTATGCCAGTATTATAAATATGGAAGGTTACGAGAAACTGAAATACTTCTGGGTTTGTCTCATCCAAATTGTCTCCTGTACTTTATAACCAGTGTACAATGAAGATGTTTGGCTTCATGTATTTGTTTCTGAAAGTGATGAGAGCAATTTAAAAATTTAAGGTCTCCGAAGCCTAATTTAAGGGAACTTCGCAGATACTTTGTTGGCCTGTGGTAATTGCATGTTTCTGTTATCACAGAAACAAATTGGATTACTGCATTACAGAATGGTATCTTAGGGACTGTTGTAGAAGAGAGTAACGCTGTGTTGCTTCAAGCTAAAAAGCAGGAAGTGTTGTTCTTACCTCATTAGCATGACACTTAAACGCTCTTGTAACATCCTTGCTAGTTAAGAAAAGATAAAGGCGAGACAAGTAACAAACTTCAAAGGGTTATAATTTTCAGAGCTATGATTTCAGTTATTGCACTAAGGCTTTTGTTCTTGTGCTTTTGGCAGCCCGGCACTTCTTGCATCAAATTATCACGGGTATGCTGTATCTTCATTCCCATGGAATACTGCATCGGGACCTCACCCTTTCCAATCTCTTACTCACCAGTAACATGAACGTCAAGATTGCTGATTTTGGACTAGCAACTCAGTTGAAAATGCCTCATGAAAAGCATTATACCATGTGTGGAACTCCAAATTACATTTCGCCAGAGATAGCCACAAGGAGTCCACATGGACTTGAGTCTGATGTATGGTCTTTGGGCTGTATGTTTTACACTCTTCTTATTGGAAAGCCACCTTTTGACACTGACACGGTGAAGAACACGCTGAATAAAGTAGTATTAGCAGATTATGAAATGCCAGCCTTTTTGTCCAGAGAGGCACAAGACCTTATACATAAATTACTTCGCAAAAATCCAGCAGATCGTTTGAGTCTTTCCTCTGTGTTGGATCATCCTTTTATGTCCAGGTGTAGCTCTGCTCGGAGCAAAGATTCAGGAACTTCGGAAGATTCCATGGACAGTGGAAATGCTACTATCTCTACCACGTTTACGGGCTCTTCCAGCATCAGTACCAGTGGCTGCTTGAAGGAGAAGAAGAAGCTGTTAGTGGGACAGCCGCTTCCAAATAAAATTACTTTTTTTCCTAAAAACAAGAATCCCAGTAACGCTTCATCTGTCGATGGGAGTGGTTCTTTTCATCAGTGGGGAATTCAAGGGAAAGAAACTGGTGCAGGTGGCAGGGGAAGAGTCATGCAACTTGCTGAAGAGAGACCGCATTCCCGCTACCTCCGAAGAGCCCACTCCTCAGATAGGTCTGGCACATCCCACAGTCAGACTCAAGGAATATCAAATGTCATTGAGAGGTGTCACTCCATGGAACTGCTTTCCAAGCCTAGAGGAGGAACAAGGGAAAACACAGAATGCTTTTCGCCTGCAAGCAGTTACACTGATATGGGAGAAATATTCAAGGAAAAGACTTCTGGTAGTTCTGGCTCTTTTGAAGGGCAAATATCTCCACCTGTGAAAGATCAACCACAGTAAGAATGAGTTCTTATTATGATGAAATTTAGAGTTATCTTATGTTAGAAGCATTTCTTTACTTGGAACTAGACTGCGTTAAGTACCAAAAGTCTCAATGCTTGTAGCTTGAATACAGCATATAAAAGGTAATATTTGATGCTTTTGCTTTGGAGAGGTTCACCTTCTGCCTGCCCCCTGTCTTACAGTTCTTAGATGCAGCATGTGTACCAGCTGGACTGTAGCATTTATTTATCCTGCTAGAGCTCTACTAATTATTTACTTCCTTGTATAGCAAGCTGAGTTCTTTATTCTCCACAGTGACTGTAGTAGAGACCCTTGCTGACTTCTCCTCTCATCTGTGTCTCTTCTACAAGGAGAAGTCAATATGTGCATGACTGCCAACATACGTACTTGCTGCTCTGGGGTGTTTCAGTTCATCTTTAGCAGCTCTTTATACCAAGACAAGATTTAAAAAAAAATATATAAATTAAGGATTATACAATGAGCAACACTTTCCCTCCCAGAAAGGAGGAAACAAACAAACAAAAATATATATATAGTCAAATATAATGACCTGAAACTTAGTTCTGTATTTGTATTTCCTGCGTGAGAACTCTGGTTTCTTTACTCTCATTTGACAGATTTTTCCCAGCATGTACAAACCAGCCCAGGTGTCCACGCAAGGGATGCTAGGGTGTTTGGTGTTAGATGGAGGTCTGATCTTTATTTTCTGTGCACTGCTGTGCAACACAAACCTTTCTCATAATCTTAATCTTTGAATTCCCGGAAGTTTCTTTCCTGTTTCAATATAAGGTATATTTTGAGTTGTCACTTCTGCAGTTGTAACATTGTAACACTTGTGCAAGCATTGTTGATGTAGTCTTGATTACATATGTAACTTCTATTTTGCAGCTCAAATTTTCTCTATCCAATGAAGCCCCCCCCTGGTTTGTTAGAGCAGAAGTCCCAGGCTGAAACCATGCAGCAGTGGCTTGGAAGCATGCAGACAAACAGTGAGTTATGAATCAGTCATGTATCTCTGCACTTGAGGTAGAGTTGTAACCTGTAACTATTTCTGCTGTTTTTCTAAATTTTATTTCTTTGAACTTAGAAGGGATTCGCCACATAACTGTGATGCTGGAATGTAGTACTAGCATCCTAAATATTGGTGACGGATTTCAGAAGGCTTTTTAGATAGTACTCTTCCCAAGTTGTTGGATTGATGTAATGAACCATACATAACCGCCTTCAGAAGAGTGGAGAAACTGTTACTTGAATGCTTCGCTTACCAAAATGTGATTGTTTTCTTTTTCAGCATTTTAGCAAAAACAAATTAAGACACAAAGAAGAAAACTAATTTTTAGAACCTACCCTTGTTATTGAGTCCTTATCTGGACTTGTAAATAAAACAACAAGATTGGCAGGTGACTCAAAAGCTCTGTTAGTTTAGATGGGCAAATAAGCCTTGAAAGAAGATGTGACCTCAGTGAAAGAGAGAAAGATAATGAGGGTGCAGAAGGAGGGGTGGAGGAAAGGACAAAAGGCACAGAAGGGAAGGAGGTGTTCTTGTCCTGCATTGTGTTACATCATTTTCAAATAATGAAATTTAATCATGAAATGAAATCATAAATCCATTCATGCTTTTTTTTTGTTCTGATATTACTGGACTCCTTACTTCTTACCTATAGGAAACTGGAATCATGTGACATATGGTCCAGATAATCCTATTTAATTTTTGGTTGTTTCTCAGCTGTTCTACAACATGGCAGGAATGGGTTGCTTAATTGGGTGAGGCACCTTTGTTATTTAAGCCCTCAGTCATGGGCTTAAATATCAGAAGTAGAGAAGGAGTAATAGGAAACTGAAGTTCAAAAATAGTCTCTTTTTCTTTTAAACAAGTAACTGGAAGGCTTTTAGCATGCACATTTAACATTTGGAATATTAAAAACCCAGTTGATGTTAAACACTATTGTTAGCTAACTTGAAACATGTTAATCTTAGTGGTTATCTGGATGGCAGCTAATTAATTATCTTCCAACAGATTGATTGTTAAAGTCTTATGATTTTGTTTCACATTGCTTCTGTGAGGTGATTTGACATATAATAAGGCTGTCATAACAAATAAATTTATGACAACCTTAATTTTAAATAAACTTTTTTTAAATAACCATTGAAATTCTGTGAGGTCTAATATTGATTGAACTGAGTATTAAATAAATCACATTGCCTGCTTAAATAAGCTGCCTAAGATTTTTAAGAGCTTTTCAAAATATAGTAGCAATTTTTGGCTTACTAAGACTCTTGAAATCTCCAATGGTTCTTCTACAATGCTTTCAGCTCAGCTGAGACCACCTGAAGACCTGATTGGTAACAGTAATGCACATGGAGGCTTTCGGTATCATCTGGGTATGCAGCAAGATGCATCGAGGAATGGATGGAACACCTTAAAGGATATCCGGGATCATGATGCGTCCCATGATTATTCACATTCTTTGAATCAGAGAAAACCAAACAAATATATTCCCGAAGTGCTCTGCCAATCTGGAAAGGCTCAGACATCTTCATGTGGCCTTTGGCCGGCTTCAGAGCAAAACCAAGCGTGGGGCCAAGAACCATCAGCACGTCAGAAACCTACACTGCGAAGTATAGTCTCACCTCTCAGTGCTTACAGGCTAAAACCAATCAGGCAAAAAACAAAAAATGCAGTGGTATGTATCCATTTTCAAAACTGAAGTTTAAAATACACGAATGTCTTCTAAAAAATCACTTAGGAAATCAAATTTTTTTCCTAAAAATCTATAGGTAAAGTTAGGCTATATGAATTTATACTGCTATTAATTTAGTTCAGAAATATCAGTGAAATTCATTGCAGTTTTTCTGAATATGGACTACTGCAACCTTGTGGCCACTTCCAGCAAGTATTGTCGCTGCAATGCTTTTAGCTTACAAATAAAGACAAACCTACAAGAAGGACCTAAGAACTACTGGACACATGTATATTGCCTACAGTTTCAAATATCCAGACTGCTTATCTGTGCAAGTTGCACTTAAACTTTTGATATGGTTAAAACACTAATACTTCTACAGATCATGTGAATAAATGAGTTGTTATTAATATGTAAAGAATTTTGCTGTCCAGTACTTGAACATTTAAGTGCTGCTTTCTTCTTTTCTTGTAAATGAGGGAGAAAACAAAACAAATCAAGTTCCGTTAATTCCTCTGTTTGCGTGAGTGCTCTGGTTGTTGTTCCTGCTATCCAATTTCTGCCTTTTGTTCCATTTCCTACCATCTTGCTCGTCTCTTCTCCTTGTTCCATTTCTTATTATTTGCTTTTAAGAGCATAATACAGCTGACCTGTCTTGGTTTGGTTTATCACTTAGCCACATCCTCCCTGACCAGGTTTGTACCATGAAGAAACTTTCTGTATTAATCTAGAAATTAGTGTGAGAAGTATTTAACAGTTTGCAGTATATTCTAGAAATATTCTGTTGCATGTGTTTCTAGAATAAAGCTGTGTTTATAAGACATTTGTGGAAAAAATGTGAACTCAGCCTGTTAGGAAGTAAATTTTTTTGCAGTTTAACTTGCTGGTTTTGTTTTAAATGTTCTAGGTGAGCATTCTAGATACTGGGGAGGTGTGTATGGAGTTTATAAAAGAACACCATTCACAAGAATTTGTGAAAGAAGTTCTCAGAATATCTTGTGATGGAAATATGGTGAGAATTTGTAGTTTATTTAACATTATTCCAAGTGCTTGCTTGTTTTCTTTCAGTGTTTGTTTTTTTGTGTTTTTTTTTTTTTTTAATTCAAGCAGTTATGTGCTTGGAAATGCTTTGTCAATATGTGTGCAGACATGAGCTCTCCCTTGCTCCCATGCACTGCCACAGCACAGCCCTGTGGATTTGGACTTACGGAAGCATTGTTGAAAGATGCTGCCATTAAATAATCAATTAGAGGAGTAGAGCAGTTCATTGTAAATTATGTTAAACCGTGCCTTTCTTCCATGGAAGTTGCAACTATAAATAGATTTTTTTTTTTCCCTCTTTTGTAGATTGCAGTTTATCACCCGAATGAAGGAAGAGGCTTCCTTCTTGACGACAGGCCGCCCATTCTTCCTGAGGACAGCTGTATGTATAATTTTGACAATTTGCCAGGTAATGTGACATTTATTTTTAAACCATGATGACTAATGTGATGCTTAAATGAATCCGGAGGCTTTTACCCCCTGCTTCTCACATAATCAGGAGGATGAAACTCCCTTCAGAATGAGAGTCCAAGTAGTTTTACTGGAAGCTTTTCTGAAATATGCTGAGAACGTGAACACGTTTTTATGGAAGTGATAAAGAACTGCTTACCCTCTTTACCATGCAGTGTACTAAGCTTGAGATTATAATTATTTTTATATATTATAATATTTTTATTATTCACATTGGAAACTGTTTAAGTATTACTTGAAGAAATGTCAAGTGAACTTCAAAAAACGTTCTCTAATTTGCACTTCCTAATACTTACATAGCATGGGGCGAGAAGGGGAAAAAGATATTTGAAAGCATTGACAGACTACTTAATACAAACAAGTAAAGAGCAAACCTAACCTAACTACAAGTTCTTAAAAGAAATACTGTTCTAATTGGAGAGAGAAGTCAGGTTTCAGCTGGACAATGATAGCTACTT
The DNA here is from genome assembly GCF_019238085.1 of Lagopus leucura. Classification (NCBI taxonomy): domain Eukaryota; kingdom Metazoa; phylum Chordata; class Aves; order Galliformes; family Phasianidae; genus Lagopus; species Lagopus leucura. Next base: position 14,360,450 of record NW_024962264.1, on the reverse strand, counting down.
AAATGATGCATGCAGAATTTTGCTCTTTTACATTGATGTTCTGAACTATTTTGATTGAAGAAACAGCATCTGAAGTTGTATGTTTTTGTTGGATTGGTGGAAATTAAACTCAGTTTTGTATTTCTGTCAACTACTGAAATATTACTTAGGACATTCAGCTATAAAATAGATATTCAAGCTAGTGCACAGTGTTTTATCTGACAAGTGATAAATGTTTTCAATTATTGTCGTCTTTTGTTTTAGAAAAGTACTGGAAAAAGTACCAGTATGCAGCCAAGTTTGTGCAGTTAGTGAGAACAAAAACCCCCAAAGTTACATTCTACACAAGATATGCCAAGTGCATGTTGATGGAAAATTCACCTCCTGCAGATGTTGAAATATGTTTTTATGATGGTATGTATTCATTTTTGCAATTATGCCAAGTGATGTTTAAAACACTGAAATACTGTTAAACAGTGGATGCTTCAGGTTGGAGAAATGCAAGAAACGTGATCTTTATCACTCTGTCTTTATCCTAGCGCTCAAAGATCAGTTATTCATTAGTTTGTTTCTGGTATCTTCTTCAGTGAGTGCATTACAAAGGTATTATTGACCTACGTGTTTTCTTTTATGAGATCTTTGGCTCTACTTTTGGGAGTTAACCTGTTTACTGAAATCTGTGTTCCTGCTTCTCCAAGCTTGCCTTTGATTTCCACTGTCAACTTCAGAAAGCAGATGGCCACCTTCTCTAGCTGTGCCTTTAATAAGCTGGACTGCACTGACTTGTTTTCTCATCTCAGGCTTCTGTGAACTAGTTGAATTTGCCACATGTAGATAAACCTCAATGTAAGTTACGATGAAAAAATTACATAGGTAACAGTTCTGTGACTGAGGATCTGCTATCGAGAGAATGATGTCACATACTAATAGGTCGTATTAACCAATTTTTGGCAATGCTGTTAGATACACTAATTTTATCTCAGATGAATGTTTAGGAAGGCAGTTCTTACAACGTGATAAATGCATGATTCAGCCTGTTTAAGCAGTGATCTCTGAGTATGGAGGGTATTCCACTAATGTCACAGTTCCAGTTGAAGTTACAGAGCTCATCCAGAGGTGGCTGTATTATTGAAGTAATTCTTAAGTTAGTGAACTGCATTTCAATTGAGTGGAATGTAATGGCACAGATGTGTATTTCATAAATACTGGCACTGTATGCAAATCAGACTAGAAAATGCTTTTTACAGGAGCAAAGATACACAAGACAGCTGGTATCACTCGTGTGATTGAAAAATCAGGGAAATCCTTCACTTTGAAAGGAGAAAATGAAACAGTTTTGAAGAAGGAAATGCAAGTATATATGGATCATGCAAATGAGGTAAATGGCTTGTTGCCTTTCAAATGCAAAGCAGCCTTAAGAAATTAGATATTCTTTCACAAATGATCTAATGTCACTCTGCATATTTTTCATAACAGAGATGAGAGGTGGAAAGGGGCTTGTGGTCGTGACTGATATTTGTTTTTGTTTTTTAAAGAGCAAATATTGATGTAGGGATAACAGTTATGCTTGCCCCACGATGAAGACTTAGAGAAAACTCTTACTAGAGTTTTTCTTTGCCTTACTGAAGGGATTAAACAGATCGTGCAAAGCTGCTTTACACAGTTCTTGAGAATACAACAGAACTGCTCATGCTTAACTGGGTTGCCCGCTATCTCTTCTCATGTTTCAAGTCACTCAGTTAGCAATCACAGAAGTAGTTGCTATGTCTTTGAACTTCAGAAATAGTAAAAACATCAAAAAATTCCAATTCAGCCTGTCCTCTGTGACTTTGCGAATAGAATGTAGGGATCTGTTATTCCCCTCTCTAATCCTTCTGAAAGTTGAGGAGATGTGGATCAAGGGCATAATGCCAAATGTGCTGAAATTACCTGGGACTCTTGTGGTAGTATAGTTGTTTTGTTTTTAATGGCTATTAATATTCTGGAAGAAAGCATTTCCCTACATAGGCTCACCTGCCACAGTAAACATGTGAAACAATTAGACTGTTCTCATTCAAACCTGAACAAGCTCAATCTAATTTCAGGGACATCGCATATGCCTTGCACTGGAATCTGCTATTTTGGAAGAAGAAAAAAGGAGTGAAAGTGTTCCATTTTTTCCAATAATTGTTGGAAGGTAACATTTTGACCAGTACATATTGATGCGCTTCAATGTTCCTTCTAAGCAGCCTTATGCAGCTAATGGAAGCAAAGCCAGGGCTGTTTAGCAAAGGTTCATAGCCATTAGCAGAATAATCACTGTTGTTGTGGCATGTGTCAAAATGCTGGTTTGGTCCTGCATACCTTCCTTTGGTATTAGGACAAAAAAACCCAAACTAACAACTAGCATGTATAATAACAAGTCCACGGAAGACTGGTGTCATCAAGTGTAGCCTATGGTTTATGGAATGAAAAGCTAGGTCTTCTTGCTTGTTGCTTCAGTCCCTTTGGGAAAGGTAATTTTCCCTCTTGTCTCATTATTTTTCCAGAAAACCTGGCAATACTGAATCTCCAAAGGCAATACTGCCTCTGTTATTGGACAACACCAACTGTTCAAAAGAAGTTACAGCACTGGATAGAAATACAGCTGCCAGTTCTAACCCAATTCAAACTCCAAACTGTACTCCTGTAAGTACATGAACATACAGCAAACACTGTCCAGTAGGAATTGAAAAACTGCAGGCCTATTTGAAATAATGCAATTGTTATGAATGTTTGCCTTTACTAACCATCTGTAAGCATACTAAGTGGAAATTTTTGCTTTCAATTAATTTGTCATTTATAAATTTGAAATGGACTTCTCAAATGATGTCCTCCAAAGCTTTCTCACAAATGTTTCCTGGGAACTTAGCTTGAAAATTGCATTCTCATGTTACACAGAACAGTCTTGAATTTGGCTTTGGATGGCTCGGATTTGCCATCAGGCCTGTGTAGCAAATAGCAGTCACTTAGGATGCTAGCAGTTGAGGCTAACAGTCTGAGAAGGTGCTGCATTTGTTTTGTTTTGTTTTTTTTTTTTCAAGTTTTAAGTGTAAATATTTGTCTGTTTTCAACGGACTCTATATGTGCTATATGATTCCATGACAGAACTGTGTTTAAGATTCAATAATCTAGTCCTCAAGTAATAGCAGTATCTTCATTTCTGTAAAAAAAAAAAAAAAAAAAAAAAAAAAACACAAAACAAAAACAACAACAACAAAAAACACAATAAACCTGTCCAAATGGTCAGCTGAATGGAGGCAATTTCATAACTTAATATGTGCTGAACAACTTTCCTAAAGATGGATTGAACTTCCTGACAATCAAATATGGGAAGAATGAGTTTTAAGTAGGAAATTTGTTTAGGACAGAGTTTCACTGATTCCCCATTTTCATAATACTGAGCCTTAGTGTAGAAAAAGTCCTCGGACATCTCATAGGCTTTTCAAACATAATGCTGTTAAATGAAGCGTGTGGGGTAAATCTCTGTACATAGGAAAAGATTAAAGAAACAAGGGTGGTAATTAGCCACTATAGTTGGTGTATAATCTGTTGGTCTTAAAAGTAAGACTGCTAATGCTGCCATTTCTGGGTTTTAGGTGGTGTCATATGAAAAGTCTACACTGAAGGCCAACGCTGCTGAAAGCACGTGCTCCTCCATTCATCAGACAGAATGCAGCCCAAATTCAGCTCAACTTCTGAAGTCAGTCTTCGTGAAAAATGTTGGTTGGGCTTCACAGGTGATAAAGGAGTCTTTTTTTTTTTTTTAAATAATGAGCTTTTAAAATGTGATTTGTGAAGTATATATTGTAGAGAGTTGTGCTCTGCTACAGAGATAAGAAAATTGTGCAAAGATCCTGTCAAGTAAGCATATTAGATAAATACTGTGGTGAACTACATAAACTGAAAAACCGAAGTAATGCCAGTTTGGTATTTTATTTGCAGCTGTCACAGGTCTCTTATGGCTATTGCTAATGCCTATTAGAGTGCCTTCTATCATTCAAATTTCCCTCTAGATAAAAGCTGAAGTTGTTAAAATACAGTTTGCTTATGTAGAAGTACATGTGCTATGACAAAGCATTTCAGCTTCATTTAATAGAGTAATTCTAAATGTGTTATCTTTGATTTTTTTTTTATTTTTTTTTTTATCTTTCCAAATGATACTGCACTCTTGTTAGCTGACCAGTGGAGCAGTGTGGGTTCAGTTTAATGATGGATCCCAATTGGTAGCCCAAGCAGGTGTTTCTTCTATCACTTACACCTCTCCAGATGGCCAGACAACTAGGTGAGTGTCACTAGTGTCACTTGAAAAAAGTGAACTTTGTAACTGTTGCTTTTTGTTGCTGTTAAAACTTAGCTTTTCATCATCTCTTCAGCTGATTAGCTTACATAAGCTTTATGAATAAAAGCATAGAATTTAAGGTAAGAAATGATGAAGACTCCTGTTTAGTCTCAGGAAACAGCTACTGCATTTAAAAGAGGGAGGGGAAGACAATCTTTTATCCTTAATTTTTTTTTTTTTTTTTTTGCCCTTGTAAGATACTGCCAGTTCAGGGAAAATGTGTTAGGGAGATAACACATCAACATGGATGCATAGACCAGAAGTAATCAGATGAAGTTTTGGACATAATTTGGATGCAGGGCACTTGCCTGCATACAGCCATACAGCCATACAGTAATATGCTTCCTCTGTGTGTAGTTGAAGATGGTAACATATAACCTGGATATTATTATAGCTTACCAATATTTTTAGCTGTACTTATTCTGAAATAATTTTTCAGTTAAATACATACAGGGATGGGAGGGAAACAGGACTTAAGCCTTCAAGTTCCAGTTAATTTGTCTATCTTAGATATACATACCTGATTTAGAGGTTTGCATTTGAATTTCATGTTCTTATTTGCTTTTGCAGGTATGGAGAAAATGATAAGTTGCCAGAATACATCAAAGAGAAGTTGCACTGTCTGTCTTCTATTCTTGTGATGTTTACCAATCCAACAGGTCCCCACTGATAAAAGCAAAGCAGGTCTTTGGGCACAAGAGCTTAATAAACACACTCACTGACATGAAAGTGACTGATTTTCCTAAGCTTATCCAGAAATTCTTCAAAATTCTGGTTTTAAAAAAAAAAATAGGAAGGGAAAGGTTGTTCTACAATTTTTTTTGTAAGATACTTTACAAGCACATTTTTCCTCAAAATGATGGACGAACTTGCTCAAGCAAAACATTGAGCAACTCAATTCTATATGACCTCACATTTTTGGAAATAATCTTCTCTATTTTTTTTGTTCCCCCACTGCTTACTCAGTGATGATAATCAAGGAAAACATATCTGGCTGTTGAAGTGTTTGTGTTTGTAAATAACTTGTATTTTTACCTCTTACAAGTAATATATGTAAATATGTACATGTTTTATACCTTTTCATTTTTATTTTTGTAGCAGCAGCTTTTAAATTCCCTGCACAAACATTTTATACCCCCAAAAAATAAATGCAGTGGTAAGCGTTCAGCTCTCTTTGTTTCATGTTCAAGTTCACTGAGATCTTTTCCTGTAACTAGTAAAGTTCAACTGTACCAGAAGCTGGTGTGTTACTTTAGAGTATGATATGTTAGCATACGGACGGGTGAAGTTCAGGGCAAATAACTACGGAAACCAAAGCTTCTTCTCACTTGCTGAGCTGAACATTCGCACAGTGGTTTTGTATGTTTAGTGTTCCACCCCTGGGCTACAGGTAACTGAAGTATGTATAGATGAAATTTCATAGGAAAGCAAATTATACATTCTGAACTGATTCCATTTGTTATATAATCATCAGTTCTTATTAACTAGAGACACTTAGTGCGATTCATAATATGTAAGCTATCATAAGTAAGTAACAAACTGAACCAGCGCTGTGAGTAGCTGTTTGAAAGCATTTCTTATGTGTTGATACTCCCATTATTATTACTCATGGATAGAATGTGAGCATTCTTTCAGCTTTGTGATAAAACAGGTAGGCTGCAAGGCAGTCAGTGCTTTTAAAATATTTCTGTAGTCTTTTAATTATAGTATGCCTGCCATTCATAGTAACAATTCACCCTTGATGACGTGTGGGCCATCTCTGTGTTTAAAAACTTGTAGTATTGCTCACACTGAAAATCTTCAGGCATAATCTACTTGGGTGTGCCAACTCAGTGTACATACAGTTGAGACAAGCCTACGTAGCCAACACCAAAAGGTGAAAATGGCATGAATGCTTAGAAAATGGTTCAACTAATTTACAAAGAAATGTGACAGGGAGGTAAGTGCAGTTAAATCACAGTATAGACCAGAAAACCTTTCAGCAACAAGAATAGTTTACAAGATTCCAAGGCTGATAACCTGTAACAATCATGCAGCAGCTTAAACAACAGTGGAATTGGTGAAAATAAAACTCTTGTGGCAAAAGCATTTGAAAACCTGCAATCAATGTATTGTTAAGGTGTAGTAAGTTTTCTGAATATTTACCTGTTTTATCCTTAATCCTTGAAAATAATAAAAACGCTACTGCTACCTGCTTTGTCCTAACAGTCAGCACAAACTTAGTAGTAGAATACAAAATTCTAATTGCTGCTAGCCTCCTTGATAACAATTTCTAGACTCTAGTTTCTCATGTCCAAAGAACTCGTGAGTGATGTAACTCTAAGTTTTTCTTTATTTTCACCACTAATGTAGCAAAGTCATTTTTCATAACATCTTGGAATTCTGCAGCAAGAAATACTGCATTCACTTGAGTAGGTATTGAAATAATCATCTTTTAATTCTGTAGTCATTCAGTGCTTTAGCAGTTAAGTAAGATTACTTTATTACATTTAATATAGTAAGAAAACATCAGATAGCTGCTGTTTAACATACCTACTACAACTTGTATTTACTGCATTTATTTCAGGTTTTTCTTCCCCAGTAGGACTGAAACAGCAAGTGAACACATACAGATTAACTTAGGCCCTGTTAAGAATGAAAAATAATTCACTTTTTGAAGTAAAAATAATTGATTCAAAGGTAAACCTGTTTCTTGCACTACATCATCAGAAAATAAGTCTACAGAAAATAGTCAACATCTAAAGAACCATCAGTTTCTTCCTTTTTCCTTAATTAGCATTAGTTCAGACTGATCACTCAGTGGTGGCACAGTGCACAGTTTCATTGCCAACAATGGAAGTGTACACTATTATGCTTAGTAATTCCTTCTTAGAGAGTAAGGTTATGAAAAGCTATGTATACTCTTCTCTGTGCAGGTTACCCTTGCTATAAAAAGGCATTCAACACAACAGTACCAAAACAGTGTATTAATTACTATAGTTCAAGTAAGTCACCAAGATGGATTTTTCAATGGCTCCTAACCAACTTAAATAGCTAAATCCCACCTATTTTTGTGAAGTAGGCACCTGTTTCCTCTACAGTTGTCACACTTCAAGTCCTTGCATTGCCAATAAAGAGTTCCAAGTAAGACATTTCATATGAACCAATGCTCAGAAGCTAGCAAACCAGCATCCAGTAGTATAATTTACGTAGTGATTTTTCTGTACAAAGTGCTTGCAGCTTAACTAATCTCGTAGTTAGAAGAGTTACTAATCCCGATTCACAGAATCAAGATACACTGCTTCCTGAAAGGGACATTCTTAACCTGTGACCTTCATTGTTGTACTTGGTGTGCATGTGAGCATTTCAAATGTGCCTTTGTATTGATTCAACTCATTCACATCCTTCCTCTACTGCTAGAAAAGCAGAATACAAAAAGCTCTACTGCAGCGGTACAACCATGTGCTAGGATGTGATGAATTGAAATCTGTCAATGCATCAGTACCTATGTACAGTTCTTATCACACATCCAACAAGGTCAGTGGTTAGGCACTCCACGTTAAAAAGTAGCAATGGATTGTTATTTTTAAAATTGTTTTTGTATTCTCATTGCTTATGTATTTAACTCCTCTCTTCTTGCATCCTTCCAAATCTGACAGAAAATGCAATAAGTCTCTTGTATACTATTTCCAAGACTAACAGAGAGACTACAACCACTCCACATATTAAGCTAAATGCCCAGCGTGGTCCCAAGTGAGTGTATATTTGGCTCACAAAAACCGGTCCAAGTATGCGTGCTCCACTTCCAGAAGCAGTTAACCATCCCATGTAGACACCCTAAAACAGAGATAGGTACACAGGATTTAACTGGCCAGGAATTCCCACCAATTGTCTGAATTAAAAAGAGAAACGTCTAAGCGCTTCTTATTTTCCTGAATTTTTACAAAATAAATTATTAGTTCAATAATTTTGTGGCCTCACAAGAGCTAAGTAGAGGGGGACATTCACATCCTCCTCCCTGCTGGCCACTCCTCTTGTAATGCAGCCCAGAACACAGTTGGCCTTCCAGGCTGCAAGTGCCCTCATCTTAGTGAAGAGAGTGGGAAACAACAAATGAAACAAACTGATTAGGCATTGTGCTTACCTGAGGTTTTGGGCCTAGAATTTTTGAGTATAAAGTGTAGGACATAACGTTACAAACTGGATAGCCCAATCCTATTAGTATGTCAGAGCTGATATACTGAGCCAGATAGATCATGGGAGTATTCAGGCACCACGACTGCGTGATGGGGCAGCCTGCGGGTTCAGAGTGGTTGGATGGAAGCTGCATTGCTTGCAAATTCCAGAAAGGCATCACCATTTCAGTGGGGGTTGTTTGGGGAATGGAATTGTTCTTTATCGCTGTAAAAACAAGTGAAACATGCCATGAAGAAGAGATACAATAAAAAAGTTTCAATAAAACATGACTGTAGTTCAGCATAACTTGGAATTATACCTTGCCACTGGATATTTGGTAGTTTTTTCCCCCAAGGCAGTAAGATAAAGAATCCAATTAAGACAATCAGTAAGCCTCCATGGAGTATGGCACGTTCACCTGTCCTATCAAACAATGAAATTAAAGATACTGTTTAATTAAAATATTATTTGGGAAGGTGTTAATGACATAGCCCACTAACTTGTAGAAAAGATGCCCACCAAAACATTGCAACAAGAATAGCAAAATCACAGTAACTTAAAACTTGTTCTTCTTGTGATTCTAGGGTAAAAGATATACAAGGAAGGGGGTTGTGTTACCAGAACAAAAACAACTGTAGTATCACGGCTCTGTCAAAATCAGAAGTACTTCACTGTCACAGCATGCCCAAATTCACTGACAAGTAGGAGACTTCCAGAATACAGATTTGGACTGGGTATAAAACTTCCCAGGCGTAGCTAACATAAGTAACAATAACATTCCAAGAAAATCCAAGAACTCACTTTTTAGACAGCATTTTCACCACCATGAAAACAATAACTGATTCAACGCCAATCGCACTAAGGATTATTCCATTATAAAAAACAGCCTTTTCCCTGGTCCAGGAATACATATCCATCGTCAGTGGAGTAGCTATGCTGAATTGACAATGCAAAATCCCATTATTATTATTTATTAAGACAACATGTAAACAAAAATCCAAACATCTCTACGGCATTTCTGTATATATAAACAAATTGTCCTTAACATCAGAGTGGTGTAGAAGCATTTTCTTCCAGCAGGGACATCAGTGAACACAGACTGATTATAAACTATTTCTGTCATTTATAAAGTAATAAATCCACTAGACCAAATTCAATACTGCGACACGATAGCAGTTCTTGAAGCATACGCAATATATTTCAGATGACTTATGAAAAGATGATAGAATTATTTTCTTACATAAAGAAAATAGGCGAATGAATAGATTACCTCTTTGTATGTATTAAAAAAACAGGTAGTATAAAATTGTGTATTTAAAAATATTATTGCATAAACAATATAAAATATTGCAAATATAACTGCACTGTCAATTGTTTCAATCATTACCAAAATAAGCTTTACTGGAGCTTTCAGAGTTAAGAAGTTGAAGATACGTATACGCATTCATTCGAAACCTTTTACAGGAATGTTCCACACTGTGTACTACACTGTGCTACATGTTTTTACTTATCACTGCACATTAATTCATTACTGTCTATCAGGACACAGCAATTTAACTGCATATGGTTTGGAACTTAGAAACACTTCTATTTATAAAGAGTATGATTAAGAAAACGAGTACAATAGAAAAATTTGACATGAATACTCTGCTAGACTATGTTATATGTCACAGTATTTTGGGAGAACATCGACAAACTTACGTTTCAAAGACTGCAAAGACAAACAAGATGACAAAGAAAAGAAAATTTAGTGCTACAACAGCAACATGGTCAATGTTTCCTTCTGCATCCTGATCCAGAACACCAGTCTCTGAAACAAAAGAATAATCATATTTGCAAACTCAGCTTTTTTACATGATGATTACAGACAGTAACATATATTTTTACTTTGTTATGTATTTAACATGCAGTTTGGTGGGCAGGTAGACAGTTATGCTTTGACCATTTAAGTAAAACGTTTTTCAGATCCAAATGGAATTGATAAAACTCCAATTCCGCTGAGAGAAAATGATTTCAAATTGTTTATGCCATCTGCTGTCCCACTGTAATGCTGAGACTGACAAGTCCCGAGCAGCAGCAAAACAAGCAAACTGCTCTACACATCTTTACCGCGGGAAGCGGAACACCCGCAGTTCCTCTGATAAGGTCCCAAGTGCACAGCAGTGTAACTCCCTATGTGACAGTGGAGGCTTTGTTTCTCTAACCCCCCACAAAGCATCTTCATGTGTAGCTGGAAAGGACAACTTCCCAATTATAATCACAGGGTGAACTTCAAAGAAAACACAGATACCTTCTCCTTCACAATTGATACTGTTGCACTGCCGTCCCATGTCATCCACTCGGTGCTCCCTGGAAATGCAGAACTGTTCTCAGGAATACACATATTCACTCGATCTATTACTAAGCATATTTCTAAATGGCAGCATCTCTTATTCTAATTACTCCCAGCTCCTTTAAATACCACCTGCACAGCCTACATTTAACTGCAGTGACCAGCACTGCATTTAAAAAACAAAATACTCTGGTGGGAAAATATTGAACATCTGTGTACTGTCATTGCCACTAGTGGGATAACTGCATAAAAATGCTCTCTCAACCTTCTTAAAAGAAAGCCACAGAACCCTGTAAGCAGGCTACCTTTATTTCTCGTTAAAGAAAAAACACGTACAGAAATCAGTGTAATGCAAAAGACCTATATTACAGAAAGTAGAAAGTCTGAAGTAATAAGAAATAAAGATTTTCAGTTTCAGCACTCCAGATTTCAGGCTTACTATTCCTTCCAAGCAATGCAAGGTTCATTGCGATCCACCCACTAAACCGAGGGAGAATATTTTGCTATTTTTCAATTTGATTACCTGAATATAGCAAAGATGAGTATAATATTAATAATTCCTAAAAGAGCACCAAATAGAACTGGTGCTGTATACATGTTCAGCTGAAGATGAATTGATTTCCATGTTATTCCTTCCTCTCCAATAAGTGTAAAACAAGTCTGGAAAACTAAAAACAAGCATATTAAGAAAAGCACGTAGAATAAACATGTAACAACTTTGCTTACCTAGTTTTATAATTGCCAAATAAAATATTTTACCTGTCGGTCTTCTTACATTTTGAGAATCCTGTTCTAAATGAACTCATGGATACCAGGGGAATCTCAACTAGCAAGAGAAGTTCTTTGTAACATTTAAGTAATACGCATATAACATATATATTGTACACAAAACGGAATGACATTTAAGTAACTCAGTTTTGAATTCTGAATGTACCAGGTTAATCTTTGCCACGTGCAGATGATTGATTTACTCTTTTTCCTAATCCTTCTGTATGGAAACCCTTGGCTCTGGGACTGGAGCATCTCTAACGGAGAGCTAGAGAGAATAATACTATTTTATTTTCAATAAAGTTTAAATCATCACAGGGCAAAAGAGTGTAAGATTATGTCCTTTACCATGAGGAAACAAACAGTTCCTATCAAATTATAAAAAGGAATTAGCTGAATTTATGCTCTGTGCAAATTGCAGAAATAATGCAAATTTGTTTGCTGCTTGTAGACCCTTTAATACTGCATCAACAGCTGTTTATAGCAACTAGACAGCAGTTATAAGAGCAGTTATAATTCAAAAAAACGTTCTGCCCTAAGCTTCTCATTGTATCACTGTGCACAGAGCACTTCAGGCCTAGTGACTGATTATCTTCATCACCAACTTTAAGAGACAACTAAAGAGTAGAGGCTGCTTAGGATAACGTTGCTGGTCACTCTTCACAACACAAGCTCAGTCCAACCCATTTGTCCCATTAAGTTGATAAGGGTATCTCAGGAGCTGCATCACACCAGACCCAACAAACACCACTTGAGCTTAATTCCCTGAGTTCTCTGTAATATTTGTTACATCTTTTTATTTTTTGCCAATATGAAGACCTCCTGATGCTCACTATAAGATCAGAAAGATCTCTTGGATGTTATTTTGTACAACATGGGAAGCAAAGTAGATTTTCAGTCATTTCTAAAAGGTGGTAGGGTAACCTTAAACTCCCTTCTCAATGAATAAGCTTTCAGTACAACAAAGCAGCTTGGAAATTGTTTTTCCAGTGGTCAGTAACACAGAAGTGTCAGTTTTTAAATTACAAACAATTAGAATTTCTCTGGAACAGAGTATTTTGTGTATATTGACATATGCAAGCATATATGAGTGAATGCCATTTATTCATGACTTTACTTTGATATCATTGGCAAACTGCTTTGAAATTATCCCACATACAGCTGCTGAGAATTCCTACTTCCAAAGCCTGATTTCATCCTGCAGAATATTAGAGAAATGTCGGCTCCAGAGAGGTGAGGAAGTAAGAAATGCTCTACCTGGTCCTAATATGAAGCCCACTGCTTGGCAGGCACTGGTATTGGCCATGGCACTTGTTCTTTCTGTAAGAGAAGTGGCACCCGCAATGTATGACCGAACCACAGCCACGTTTCCTTAAAAAACAGAAACAAATGACAAGGAAGTGTTCAAGTAAATTCTAAGTTGCATTCTTAAATTCTCCAGTTATATTTTCTTATTTGACAAGAAAATATTATTCATTTACAACTACGCAATTACATGATTTCACAATAAACAATAAACACAGCTATTAATTTTCAGAAATGTAAGTTTATCAGTAATTACCTGCTCCAAATCCCACAAGAGCACGTGCAGTAAGCATGTAGTATTTGTTGTGTGAATGAGGTACGTGAACATAGGCATAAAGACAATTAGCAGCCACTGAAATTGCAGTTGAAATAACAAGAGGTTCTCTCCTTGGTCTGTAGTTGGACCATAAACCAAACAGAGGAGAGGCAGCCATTTGGCCAATGCTGTACGAAGCTATAATCCACCCCAAGAAACTTGCATCTGCTGTCGGATCAATCTGCAAAAACAAACGAAGCAGCTGTATAGGGAAAGTATTAACTCTTTTTACAACATCAACAAAAACATTTTAGATTCTTGAACTTCCTAGTACTTGAAACACCTGACTCTGCACTGTAATTCTGAGTGCATATGCAGTATTACCATGCAGTAACAGTGTGCAACATGAGCTACCACCGAACACGTTAGCACGTTGGCATGGCACCGTGCAGCATTACATAAACACACTACACTGGGCCTCAGAAGCAGTTGCTTTTGCACAGCAATTTGTATGGGCAATAAAGCTTTGCTAACTGTCTCAGTCAGGGCACCAAACCGACAGCAAGCGCTCTCTTTCTGAGATGGAAGTGGCTCATCTGCAGTGAATTAAACTATTCCTCATACAGCACCACTAACGTCACAGGCTACAGACCTAATTAAGCAATAGGGTAGAGTTTACAGGCTAGGAGCAAAGAATCACTTAAGTCACCTCTGCACATGCCTGAATCTGTCCTGATTTACAAGGCTGATGATGCATTTTCTTTTCTTCTCCAACACAGCACCAGCCTCAATTTTAACAGTATCTCTAACATTCTGCCCAGGATATGTTCTTCCAAATTTGCATCTGGAACAGTCTTCTACAATTGCATGAGAAGTACAATCCTAGCATAAATTAAAATAAAATTTTAGAGACCTTTTACATTGCTTTTGACAAGAATGCAACAAAAAAATAAAACTCTCTCTAGGAACACAAGAAATTTCCCATTACCACTATCAAGGTCTATGTGTAACGATCCAAAACAGAAAGAAGAGTTTCTAGATTCAGCTTCCTTTTGTTCAAAATGCAAACAAGTACTACATATTGTGCTTTAACTCTACAAATGTATTCAGATCTATAGATTTCAATTGACTCATTGTTCAACAGTGAAATAATATTGGAAAACCAAACATCTTGGGATTATGATGTACCTTCCTCAATTCAATCAACTGACAGATTTTATACAACAGTATAAGCAATCTGTAGATGGCAAAATAAAAGTCTCAATAGAACACAAATTTCCCCTTGCTGCACCTCTGTATAACACCACATAATTTCTGAGCAGAAGTTCTGTCCTCTGATTAATTCAAAAACATTAATATTTACAAACCTTTTGGAGATATGGCCATACAGACATAATTACAATTGAGAAACCTGCAATGCAGTAAAAACACAACTGAAGTTACTTTGTTTGCCATGCCTATTAGTAATTCAGTTTACTGAAACAACTACTGTGGGTTCATTCTTCTGCTCCTAAGTCTGCTATGGCTTAAAACTCAGTCTGCCACCTCAAAAAACTACGCGTTATGTGCTTGCTTAAAGAGTAGTAATTCTTCTGGAAAAGAAGGCCTATTTTTAAAAAGGATGTAATACAGTTGCATACGTGCTAAGCAAAAAACTCCAATGAAAAGAATACAGATGCACAAACAAACTGGACAGAATTTTTCCTCTCAGTGGAAAGACAACAAGGTCTCTGAGTAAAAAGAATGTCTTGATACACAGATATATTTGTATTAAAGAATTTTTAATACATCAAATTTAAAAACAGCAAACAAAACCCCTCTGAAATATCTCATAATCCTCCAGTTTTTTTCTAGGCCCCCAGAAAGTTGCCAGATGGCAAAAATCAACAGAACTGTCGCTTGGAGGGGCAGCGGTTTAGGACTGGAACAGGAACTTTTTCTGCAGTGGAGATGCAAAGTCCCTTAAGAGAAAACAAGCTTTGGTGTGTTCTTTGAAATAGATAACACACATTCTCACAAAGATATTATCTCTAAAGGGCCAAGCTTCTACTTTCATTTCCTGAAAGTTTTACTTTGGACACTCTTTATAAAAGTGTGACCTCTCCTTGGCTTGTTTCTATGTCACAACCACTACCTTCTACCATTACCCCAGACTACTTCAAACCCAATGAAACAAAGATTTAGATAAAATGTCATTTATTCTCAAAGCACGGCCATATTCATTTTACTAAAAGTGAACTTCTGTTTGATTTGCAAGCCTCATCTTCTTTTTTAAGAAAAAAAAACCCAGGATGCACATTTCTATGGGCACAAAAGTTAAAGGAGTTAAATGTTAAAGGAGTTAAGTAGTTAAAATCTGAAAACCCTGTCATTTTCACATCTAAATGTATCCACTAAGCAAAGAGCACTGAAATCCATCCATGATTACTCACCTACACTACTGAGAAACATAGTCAGATACATTATCCAGATAGACCTCCACCTGCTCTTGTAATGCTCCTGCGTTTCCACGACATCTCTGGTTTGTGAGGGCAAAAGAGAAAGAAATCACAATCATGTCCTCTCAGGACACTGTGAACACTTTTCATGCACACGGCACAGGACAACTGCATGAAGCGCTTTAACTCCCATGCAGCAAAGGACTTCTACATAGAAGACAACACTATTTTAGAAGCAGGCTCAAAAATACTACATTGAAAGACGTAAAAATTAATAGATATAGGATAATAAAAATATGATAACACATGTGATTGTATTGTATTATAACGAAAAGGAAACAAAAAAAAGAAATAGAAACGTACCACCAGGTACCACCGCATTCACAAGTGTTGCACTAGGAGAAGCTCATCGAGAGAGATCTCAATACAATCTCTGCGTCTGGAGCATCACAGATTTCACATACAAGCTTCAACAACCACGTATGAAGCCACAAAACCCCAGGCACCTCCCAGAGCCGTGACTAAAGCAAACAAACCAAAACCTCTGACCAACCGCTGCCTACGCTCAGCGTCGCAGCAAGTCTAGTTTTACTGCTAGCGAAAGGAAAGAACGACAGATGGTGCCCACACAGCAAAGGCGCTGTGAGGGAAAGCCGCAGCGGCGGGCTGCCGGGCGAAACCTCACGGCCGTTCGCTCGCTGAGGCCCGACCCGGACCGACTCGCAGGACAGAGGGCCGCGCCGCTGAGGGCAGTCGCCGGCTCCGGGGAGCCGGGAGCGACGCCGGCCGCCTGTTGCCGCGGCGCCTTCCGCCCGGCCCGAGCGGCCCGTACCTGCCCCGCCGTCGCCGCTGCTGCTGCTGCTGCTCCTGCTCCTCCTCTCCAGCCCTCAGCAAAGGCTCCCGCCCCTCAGCGGCCGCCATACCGAGCTGCGTCCGCTTCCGAGCCCCGCGCCGCCGGGATCCTCGGGGATCCGCCTCCCACTCCTCCAGGCCCGACGCCAGAGGGCGCGCGCCGCGGGAAGAACCGCCTCACACCGGGTGCCCGCCGGGCGCCTGCGCGCTCCGCCTACCCCGACTCGATCCGTCCCTCCCCACGCGGTGCCCAACGGATGCGGGAGGAGCGCCTGGAGCGCCGTGCCGTCGGGTGAGTGACCTTCCCGCGCAGGGGACGAGCATGGGGAAGCTGGCGGTTTGCACGCTGCGGGCGTCCGAGGGGCCGTGAGGTGCGCGCGTCCCCGCCGCGCCTCAGGGCGAGCTGCCTCCTCGCCGCGCCGAGCGCCGCTCCCGCTCGTGGACTTTGAGCCGCCGGGTGGTGGTGGGCGCCTGCGGGCCGCCTTTCGTCGGACCCCGCGTGTGGGCTGAACGAAGCGGCGCAGGCAGCGGAGCCTCCTGGCTTAGGCCGCTATGTTTATCTCGCGCTGTTCTGCCTCCAGGCTGGTGAGATCTCTGTGTGGCTCGTCTGTGACTCGTCGTGAGGAATTCTTCGTTTATTGTTCTTGAAGGCGTTTTTCTGCTGTTGGGGGGGGAGCGTGATCTTAGTTGGAAGAGAGAATTTTGTTTATTTATTGAAGTAACACGGCCGGGAAAAGTTCAAGGCTCCCAGTAAGCCTTTCAGAAATGAATCTAGCCTGTAGTTTTATAGATAGTCTATCTAGGATTTCTTGTTGCTTTCTTTGTGAGATTATGTTCTAAAATGAAAGGATATTTTAGCAGGCCGCTTATTAACGTGTCTGTATCTCTGTTTCTGTATTTCAGTTTCGAAATACAGTTCTGTGAAGCTTCCTGTGTAAGCCATGCACTGGCTGTATGCTCAGAACACAGCTGCTGGCTCTTGGCCTGCAGAACTGTGCAGCATCTTCCTCAGGTCATGATTTCCAACTGAAGTGACTTTCAAAGGGATCTTGTTGCCCCCTCCCTGGAAGCATTCAAGGCCGGGCTGGATGGGGCTGTGAGCAAACTGGTCTATGGGAAGTGTCCCTGCCTGTGGCAGGGGTTTGGAACTAGATGGTCTTAAAGGTCCCTTCCAGCCCAAACCATTCTGTGATTCTATGGTTGTTTCTTCGAGCTTAAGCTCTGCAGTAATAAATCTTTAGCCACATCAATAGCATTTGCCACTTGTGACAGGAGAGGTATTTGTATTCCTCTTTCCCTGTAGACATCGATGGGCAGTGGCTGAAGTTTTGTCCCACCCATTGCTATTGTATTTCAGTGATATTTCTGAGGAGTTCCATACAGCGTTCTTTATACCCTTTGAATTGTTCTTGTGGTGTTTTCTGCACTCTTTCCAGTAGTAGCTTAGTCTTGAAGCGTTCTTATTGAAATCTCCTGAATTACTTACGTGACTCCATTTAATCAATGAAGTAGAATAAAGAATGAAACAACCCATTCATCTCAGCCAGTGTTCCATTTGAATGTAATGTATTTTTCTAGGAACCTTGGCACTCCTTTATTGTAACAGAGAGCTCATGCCAGTGTCTGAACTCATGGCTAAATCCTCCTCGTCATTTTTTCCTCCCTGGTTTTTATTATGGAAAGAATTTAAAAATCTCCAGGCTGCTTTGCAAGACTTCAAAGCATTCATTCAAACTTCTTTCACGACTGCTGGTGAGCAGTGCAGTGATGTAACTGCTATTCTAGGGTTAGCGCATCTCACAGATTGTTCTGCATGTATTACTCAGGCCCATTCTTCTCAGCCTGCAGGATGCTCTCTCAGGCCAGCTGCTCCCTGATTTCCCCCAGCATCAGGAACATCCCAAGCTGTCTCCCTGCTCCAAGCAGCAGAGGTGCCTTGTGGAGGCTGACATCCCTACAGCACATGGGGTGGTTGTCTCCATAGCCATAGAATCATAGAATGGCTTGGTTTGGAAGAGATCCCAAGGATCGTCAAATTCGAACCCCCCTTTGCTAGTATATCATTACAGTATATTGCTGGTCACCTCCAAAGCTGAGCTATTGCTTCCCGTTTCTCACAGTGCTTCTGATAGCAGGTTTGCTGTGCTTTGGCAGATTCTGCCAGGAGCGAGATGGTGGTCTTTGGGATCTTTTCTCAGGAAAGCTTGAATTGAAGACTGCGAGAGGAAACTTTTTTTTTCAGAGAAGAGTACACAAGGTTGTGGGGTGCTAGTTTTCCTTTGGTTTTCTGGTACCAGGAAATACTTACTGTGTGAAAAAGAGCAGGAAGACTGGGCAAGGTCTTCATTACTTCATTACAATCAAAAGGTGACTAGAATTTTAAGAACCAATTTTCAGTGGTTTCTTTCAGTTGAGAAGAAGATAGCTGTACACAGATCTCTTTGTAAAAAGCTTGGTTTTGGTAGCGTGTCTGTGGTGGAAGATTCCTCTCTGTCTTTCCCCACCTATCTGTTTTGACACCAAAATACATGACTTGAGGTTGATACCAGCTACCAGTGCTTGTGTTGTTGTATTTATGTTATTTATGTTGGTTTATAGCTTATATTGCGTAACTTAATATTCCCTTGTTCGGGAGTTTCTCATGTGTGTATTTCAGTACCAAAGTAATTTATTCTTCTAGAGCAGGCAGATATGAATCAGCTATTTGAGATAGGCTGGTAGAGTAACACCTAATGCTTTCTGCAGTGTTAAAATAAAAGTTTCTGGTGATAGTATGTTTTTATTTCTGTCATATAATGACAGAATATTACTTTATGGGTTGCTTGTTTTAGCACTAGCCTATTCAATTTTGTTATTAACTTTTGATAAGCATTAAAGGGTTTTTTTTGCTTATTTTTTTGGTATCTTGAGTCTTAATGATGTATTAAGTATTGATTATTTGTTTTTAGGAGAGCAAAGGAATGTATTAATCTAACAACACTTTGAACTCATTACATTCAGACAAGTTCGGAATGACCATATTAAAATACAGTCGAATAAATTTAATTGGAATCAGCATGAGAAGCATGAACGAAATCACATTTTTTGGGGGTGTTGTGAAGTTATTCAGGCCTTTTACTATAGACGCATCTGGAAAAATTACAGGGTAGGGTAGGTGAAGGCAACTTATTAACCAAGTCTTTGATTATTGTATTTTTTTGTTGTCTTAGGTGTAGGGCAGACTCTGGACCTCATTTTCATTGAATAACCCGTATCCTGCTGAGCAAGAAACCAGATTGTTCTTGTTTGTTTGTTTTCCTTCCTTATTGGAAGAGCACAGTAGTGACTTCAAGCTCTCTTCAGTAAGTATTGCTTTGAAAGTAAGACAGAGTTGGCCTAAAGCCTTGTTGGCTTTAGTTGTATTTGAGCTAATCCATTCTCTGCGTAAAAAAAATGATGCTGGTGAAAGGATTCTGATGGTGTGTTTTGTTGTTTTTTTTTCAATTCTTTTGTTCTCTGAAGGTAGTGAGAGCTTTGTTTTCAAAATCATAAGAAATGAGTTGGGGAAAATTGGAAAGGAAGGGTTAAAAGAAGAGGTTTCCATTCTGAGACGCACTGATGGAAATTCATTTGGATTGAAAAATATTTACCATTATCGCTATATTGACAGGGGGTAGAGATCAATGCTTTTCTTCTTATTGGTCTAAGTAAAATACGCTTAGAACAGGCTGGAGATGTAATACTGTGACCTCATGTGCTTCTTCTGTAATCTTTTCATCAATAATGTGATAACTTTCTGGTTTCTTAGGTGTGTCAAATTCCTACTGCTACATTCCACTTCTTTTTTTTTTTTTTTTTTAAAAGCAAAGGCAGAATTTGTGTTAACTGCCTTTATGCTTTGTTTAAAAGGCAAAGAATTGACCTGAGTATCAAGGTTAACTTCCTTGTAATAAAGTGGTATGGCTTTTCATTGAAACAGGTACCAGAATAAGAACCAACTTAGACTAATAAGCAATGAACTTGCCCCTCAAGTTAACCCCTTTAACTGCCTTGTTTTTACCTGTTCTTTTTTCTAGATGTCAGTTTGCTGCTAATGGGTGTAAGTAAATTAGATGTCTTGTACAGAAAGCTTCTCCTCACTAAACTCTTCATCAGAGGATGGGGAAAGCCAGAGGATCTGAAGAGGTGACTTGTTTAAAAAAATAATAATAGCACAATCTGTCCTTGATATTAAAAGGAAACAAAACAAAATACCGGTGCTCTTCTGTGTGCTTTTTTGAAAAGTTATGCTGAAGTTTGTTATGGTCAGGATATCGTGTATTTCCATACTGAGGGAGTAACTGAATTTAGAAGTCTTAAAGGGATCTCTGAAATGTTTTTCTGTTTAAAGAGGATTTTCTTGAGAGAATGTGTGTGTCCAATCGCATTTTTCACTTTGAATATAAACCAACCCATTTTAAGTAGTGGCTCTCAAAAGTCTTGACCAAGAAGAAAACTAGCTAATTCTTTCCGGAGGAACTGTTCTGTTTAACATGAAGATGATCTCACTAACTTTCTGTAATGGCTGAATAAAAATGCATTTTAGAAGGGAAAGGTGTATTCAGAAATGTCTCTCATCCCCAAAGCAGTGAGCTCATTTTCTAAGAGGAGATCTTACCAGCGGTTAGAAGTATCTGAAGGGCAATTGTCCAGAGCATGAGGCTGGGCACTTTTAGGTGGTGCCTAGCGAGGGGCAAGGGGCAGTGGGGTGATCTGGAACACAGGGAGTTCCATCTCAGTATGAGAAAAAAGCTGTTTTGTTGGGGTTTTTTTGAGAGTGACAGAGCACTGGATCAGGCTGCCTAGAATGGTTGTGATCTCCTTCTTTGGAGATATTGAAGACCCGTCTGGAAGCTTTTATGTGTAACCTACTGTAGAGAACCTGCTTTAGCAGAGAGTTGGACTTGATGATCTGCAGAGGTCCCTTCCAACCCTTATGATGCTGTGATTCTTTTTTGGTGTCTTTAAAATAAGAGAATTACCAATGAATTTTTAAATATTTGCTTTTTTTTTTTTTTTTTTTTTTTCTCGAACTGTGAGTAACACTTGAAAATTAAACACTTGCATATTTTAATTGTTATTTTTGTTTTAACCTTTAAGTGAATGAATATATTCTGTGTCATGTAGTATGCAAATAGGAAATGATAAATCTCTACTGCATAAGCTAATTTGTATGTGTTTGAAAATCAAGGAAGGAAACTTGTAACAAAAGCTTTGTTTGCTGTGGAGAGTGATGGAGTCGTGCAGGCTGTTTGTTTTTTCAATCTCATTCCTTAGTTGATTTATCTCAATAGCAGAACAAAATTGTTGAATTTTTAAAACATTAATGCAGTTCTGTTAGAATAAGCAAAAATGTGTAGTTCACTTGGTTGTGACTGCAGCATTTCTGTATTGTATGTTGTGCGTGTTTGTCTGAAATGGAATGTCTATCAAACCCCTTCCATGAAAACTTTTAGGTTGGAGGACTCAACTGTGTTTCACTGACCCTTCTCCCCATCTTTTCTCCCCACTTAGTCTGTGGGGTAACTTCTGACTAATTCTGCTGTTAGCTGTAAGGGGTCTGCAAGGGTAACCACTCGTGTCAAACAGAAATGATGGTATCAGCCAGAGCTCCTCCTTTTCATGAGCTGGAGGAATGGCGTGAAATCCAAAGCTGTAAGCAGTACATGGGACAGACTCACTGGCCTGCTGATCTGAAAAGAGGAAGAACTTTTTCTTCGTGCTACCCCTGGGTGGATAGACAAGCTGTTCCCTGGCAGCTTGTCTTCACCCAGATGAAGAAAGAGAGAACACTGCCTCTTCACACCAGTGGGAGGAGGGAGTACACTCCCTTGCATGCTGATCATGCTGGGAATAGTGATAGTGTTTGTTTGTTTTCACTATGAAAACCCATTAGAACAATTTATGAGATTTCTTAGCGTTAACTGAGATTGTCTGATGTCACTGGCTATCTTGACTTGGATGTAATCTGAAGATTTGCTGAGCACACCATCGATGTGATGACCTGTATCCTAATTCTTTATCCTCAGCTCATTAACAAGGGTTGAAATTCCTCAACGTGTAAAAGGTTTTCCTTTCAATAGGTTTAGTATTCTCCAGGCTACAGAGAAAATATGTACATGTATTTTTGTAAGAATTAGTGTCAAGCAAAACATCTTTGCATTTAGTTCATCCTCCATACTCATGTCTCATATCTATACTCTTACTCTTAGAAATATTTAGTGCTATATTCTGTGTAAGAAAAGCAGGGTATACAGGACAGCAATTTTGGTGTGGTGATAAACTGCTTTGTTTGGTGGCTTTCTTTGCTTTTAGGAAGGTGAATGGGTTGTTCCTGTTGTACCATTCTTCTGTACTGGCCATCCAAATCTGCTGTTTTAGTTCTATCAGGTGATATATTTGCATGTGTTTAGAGACGTAAGAACTAGTGACTCCTAGCTCCGCTAGGACTCCGCTGTGTTTTGCCCTTTCACCTTCTACCACAGTGCTAAGTTCTGTTTCATCTTCTGCAATACTTTGTAGCCCATTTAAGTAGCAGAAGGAAGCAGCTCGGTTTGCCCCTAAGCCTTCCCTTCCCCAGGCCGTGTGTACTTGGTTTCTTCATTCTTTTTTTCATACATGATGTGTTCCAGTTATTCTAGCAGCACTCTTCTCAACTGTGGAATATGTCAGCATGTCTTAAGGACAGTGGTCCCAGAACTGGGCCGAGTATTCCAGATGTCATTTTATGAGTGTTGAGTAGAGGGTGGTCTCTTCCTTTGACTTTCTGTCTGCCTTTTTGCTGAATGCTGAGGCGATACCAATGGTCTTCAGAGCTGCAAGGCCATGCTGCAAATTCATGTTCAGTTTGCTGACTGCCAGAAGCTCTATGCCCTTTCCTGTAGAGCTGCTACCTGGCTGGGTGGTACCTAGCTTATATTGTCGCACAGGTCTAGATGCAAGACTTGGCAGTTGGATTGTGTTGAGCTTTAGGGTGTTTGCTGACTTGTTCTTCCAGCTTATCCAGGTGGCTTTGAAAGGTATCCGGCTATCAGCCTCACACTCCAATTTCTGTCATTTGTGAAATTCACTGAATATGGCTTGTGGCAGTTACACCTTGAGCCACTGACACTTTGACGTTGGTGGTTTTACCTTTTCCCCCTTCTGTCCATATCTCCCCAGTCTGTCTTCAAGGGTATGTAAGAGTAGGGGGTTCCGATGTCTTCATTTAGCTCTGAAAAATGGCAGTAGTTTTTTTAGGTATCAGGCTTAAAATACTATTTAAAAGCTGTGTAAGCTCTAGCAATATGTGGACTTTTTTCCCCCTTCTTTTTAACTTAAAAATGTTCTTACAGACCTGTGCCATCATAGTCTGACTGATCTGTAAATGTTTGATATTTTTATAGATTTAATATTTTAAATAGACTAAAAATTGAATCTTTTCTTTACTTGTTTGTGTTCAACAGAATATTTGAATTCAGAAAGATTATTGGAAACAGGGAAAAATGCCAGACACTGGTTTCAAGAGATTACCCAGTCTTTATTGACAAGGTATGTAAATGCAAAGGATACAGTTTAACTAAATTTATTTGCCTAATGGTACAAAAACGTGAAATAAATTTAGTCCTTTCCAGATTGATTTTAAAGAGTAGAAGTTTGAATTTTGATATATGTGAATCTTTATTTTCCTGATGTTATTACAGGATGTTCTGCCTCTGGGACTGTCAATTGGGAACTTGCTTTAGGGACTGTGTGCATATAGGGTGATAAATACACTCCTGATGATACTCACCTTCCTTTTGCTCATCGGTGATTTTCTAGCTGGTGGCATGAAGTAACTTCACGTGTGGTCCCTGTTGCTCTTATCAAGAAAAGGATACTAGAATTTTTCTGTGAAGGATGTAATAATGCTGTAGTGGCAAAATAAATGTAGTGTGAATTTCCAGACTGGTTAGAGAAAGGAGGCCCTATGGTTTCAAGTGAAATGCAGATGTAAGCAATCCTTGCCCTGAACACTTTTCAACCGAGGAAGTGTGAATAAAGGGGTCAGAAAAAGCCAATAGTTCTTAAGTCAAATAAATACACTTGTGATCATTTATGTGGCAAGCTAAATGCTTTCACCAGTAAAGTGAAATTAATAAACTTCACAATTAATTTTTGAGCCACTGCGAGTAGAATTAGGAGGCAATGGCAGAAAAGTAAAGCTTGGTTGGAAGGGGTAGGAGAGTGGGTGATCATATTTGTTATTAATAGAACTGAAGTAAGCTGTAAGATTGAAGTAGTGGTTGTTCAGATGCATTTAGATTTTTTTCTCAGTCAATAACTGGGAGTGGAGAGCATCAGATTTTAATTGCTGAAACTCAAAAAAGGCTCAAAACATGGTTTATATAATTGAAATATATGCTACTGGAGCAGCACAGCTTGAGATTATTACTTGGTTCTTTAAAAGGTCATTTATAAGGAAACATGAAAATATTTGGCTGTGTTGATAGATATGTATCATTCCTTCTGCAGGTTGAGGAACAATCAGACTGTAAAATCCTGGAGGGGCACTTCATTTCCCCTTTAGCTCATTATGTTCCGGGTATCCTGCCTGTTGAGTCTCTTGTAGCCAGGTAGGAGAAATCAAGTGTATTTCCTTTCTGAAGCTACTGCTGGAGAGAAATGAAAATGATACATCAGTGGTTTTACCATGAAGCCAATATATTGCTACACCAATTATCTGCAAATAAACTGCCTTTTTTTTTCCAGCCTACATGTTGGAATATGTTTTGACCTTAAAGTTTCAAGTAATCTTATTTGTGTGATAGTTTTGCTGTAATTATGTGAGAATTTATCTATGACTAGAGGAGAGCTTCTGTTATTACTAGTAATAACATGGAAAACTAAGTCTAATCTTAGCTGAGAGTGGATGGGTGGATGATGTAACTCTTTATGAAAAGCTTAAGCCACAGTGAGAAAAGTTAAAACCTGGGATTACCTGACTGCTTGTCACAGGATTTTATTCTGAAGTCTTGTGGGATTGGTTTGTTTGTTTTTGAGTGCAGAAATTATATTGCCCTTGACTATGGAATGTGTTTGTTTTCCGAACAAAGATGATGCTGGAAATCAAGGTTACTAGAGCTTGGACAGGAGCTGTTTGTTTTATACAGAACAAGAGAAATTATTTTTATAAAAGAAACCCCTTACATTGTATTTGAAGGAACCATTCAAATTCCATAAAAAAAAATACTGTCTGTGTACAGATATAAGTGAATGTAATTGCAGCAAGAGAATCTGTTACACTTTGCCAAGAAAAAAAAAAAAAAAAAAAAAAACCACCCATTCAGAAAGCTTAATAATCTGTAATAGTCAAGATACTAGATTGCATTTTTGCTGTTTTGGCACTAAAACTGCTTTGGAGTTGAGAAAACGAGAGTGTAATTTTTAGGTCAAAACTAAAAGCAAACACTTTCATGGCATTTGTTTTCTTTTCCCCAAGCTTTGTTTACTATCTTAAAGGCTGAACATACAAATTCAGGCATTCCTAATTAGTACCATAACTGAAAATCTAGTATACTGCCTGTTTTCTTGTGTTCCTTTGCACTGTGAGGCTATGTTATGCCATTGCATTGGGCAGTAGTACTGTTAGAGATTTGAAACTTCCCTTAAAATTGTCATGCATTGCTTTTTTGTTGTTTGTTTGTTGTTTTTTTCCTGAATGTAATTCAGTTGTAGGTTTGTGCTCCATCTTGTGGAGAAAATATTAGTGCCTTAGAAATTATGTATCTTTTGTCTCCCAATACGTTTCCTGTAACTAACTTCTGTGTAGCAGCAGAAGGCATTAGATGTTGTATAAAATTGTTTTGTGTTTGTGAGTTTTTTGAACTGTTTATATTTCATTTTAATGTAAACGTTTTGCTCACCTTATTCTTCAGTTTCAGCTGTTGTGCCCTCAGGAGAAAAATAGCAATATTGCCTAGGAGAGCTAGGCATTCATGTTCAGGCAGCTCTTTATCTGCAGTTCCACTTCTCTGCTCTGCACAATCTGAACTGTGATGATGAGGTAGTGGTCTGTTTTAGGAGCATGATCTTTCTGCTTGACTTCTTTTGGTCTCTGGAATTTATACTGTCATACTCTTGGATTTTTTTCTTTGCTGGATGTGTTTATGAAAGATGATATTGCTGTATCAGCAATTTGCCTGAGTGTGTCACAGAGTGTGTCGGTTTTTGTTTGTTTTTTAAACTTATTTATATGAAGCAACAGATACTCTTACTTTGACGTTTGTTTCTCGTAGGTTTCAGTTCATAACACCCAGAAGATGGAATAACAAGCACAGACCTGTATGCATTCATTTAGCAGGCACTGGGGATCATGTAAGTAAAATGTGAAATGAATTAGTGAGAAAATAAATATTGGATTTGATCTTCTTATGATTATGCATCTTACCTTTAGCACTTCTGGAGGAGGCGCACATTAATGGCTCGTCCAATGATAAAAGAAGCCTGTATGGCTTCCCTATTGCTGGAAAATCCCTATTATATCCTTTTGTGGAAAACAGGATTCTGAGGCAGTTTTCAGCGTTTTCTCCACAGGGTAGGAACCCACAGAATGGGACACGAGGTGGAATACAGCATAACGTGCTACTGTTACACGTTCTGATTTTGCTGAAAGCGTCTTCTGCAACTCCTCAGTGCGGTCATCAGAGTGAAAGTTCTGGCATTAATCTGTTTTCCCATTCATCATCAAGCTTACTAATGTGATTGATTAGTATAGTCATGGCAGAGTGAAAACTGTGCATTCTTTCTGCATCATACTGCATGACTTCTGGACGTATTAATGACAGAAAAGAATGTTATTTCCTTTGCTTTCCTTTTTCAAATGCTTATGAGAAATTTTATCTTGGCATTTAAGATCTGTTTTGGAGTAGAAGTTTCCATCAACTCATCAGCAACCTTTGGAACAATGTTACCACATTTCGTTACATAGAATCTCAGGTTATACTTTCTTTATACCTGCATAGCTGGTAGAAGTAAAACCTAATGTTATAAATTACATAATCCAATTGTATTTAATATGATTTACTTCCAGTTAAACATTTGGAATTTAAATTCCAAATTATAATTAATCACTGTGCTATTTATGTGATTTATTTTTTATTTTAATTGCCAATTTTTATGTAGACAATTCTTACTTTCCTTAACTTGAGACTTCTACATGGCTGCAGAAAACCTAAGGATCAAATGTAAGTATTGCAAAATACAGTCTTGTCAAAATACTACTACTTTTTTTTTTTTTCCTTCAGGAAGCTCAAATGAATATAAACTTTGTGAGCATGTTGAGAAAAATGAAATCCCAAACATCCTGTTAACATAAAATCATCAGCCTTTGTTGGGCTACTTTACTTCTGTTTGTGTTAAGAGATCTCTGTGATTGTGAAAGTTTGCATAAGATGGCATTGCAGTGTAAGAATGAGACAAGTGTGAATGCAAGCAACAGTTTGTTTTCCTGATCAGCTACTGTATTTGTCTGCATGCTGCAGTTATTTCAGTCAAATATGAGTTTGTTCACAGTTGATCTTGTTATTTTCGTATCTCAGCTTTACCTTTTTCTAGATATTTCGAAAGGACCACAGTAAGACATAATGAGTTGCTCGTTTGTTAGCCTGTTCAAAGAATGCAATGAGAAAATTCTAATGCCAGAAATGGTTTCTAAGTTTATTTTCAAAGCAGGTGCAGAACTTTATTTTGACGTAAGAACCAATTTTTTTAAGGTAAAAACCAAAAGAAAACTCAAAATTGCCAGCTGATTGTTATAAAAACTACTTTTTTAAGCAGGAAAAACACTTTTAAAAAATATATTGCATTTAGAGGTATACGATTATAGGAGAGGGACAAGAGTATGTGTGCTGGAATAGGTCAAGGTTTGTTTTTGCTTTTCCTTGTAGTTCAGTAATTGATGCAGAAAAGTAATTTGGTGAGGATATTTCTAACTCCTTTTTCTATTGTCCTAGCTTGACAGCTTAGTATATGAATGATGTAGACAAGGATTCTCTGAAAGGCAAGTGCTCAGTCAAATACCCCAAGCAATATCTGTCAGTCTTCAATACAAGCTTACAAAGCAGCAGCAGTGTTTTTAGTTAACGCAGTAGTAACAGTGCTTAGTAAATACAGCAGCTATGGAGGATTGATGAATCTTTCATAACAAAGCTGTCAGAAGGAATTACGTTAGCTGCTCTGCAGCAACTGTATTCATTTCTCCTGTGACTAGCACAGTATATTTCTTTCTCCTTATTTAGAGGTATGTTAATTGCTCTGTAAAATACTTCCACTTTTTGAGAGTTGCTCTGATGGTTCAGCTGAATAGCTTTCTCCTTTTTGTTTCCTTTGTTTTGATGCTTTAGAGTACACTACATGAATTTCTCAGTACCGTGACAAACTTCCCACTTTACAATTTCATTCTTACAATGACACTGCTGAGTTCTTCCAAAGCTGGCATACTGATTGCTCTTCAAATGTTGTGTGCAATTTTTCAGTGATGTGAAACAGGTAAATAAGAGGAGGAAAAGGAAAAAAAGGATTTTTTTTCTGCGTTTGAGATAGTATATGCGTAGGATTGAACTGCTCTGATTCTATTTCTAAAATACCCATTATAACTTGACAGCACAGAAGATTACTGCTAATGAGATTCTAACGTTGCTAATACTTGTTTCTAAACGACCAGGTGGTGAGTGATGTTAGAAGCTTAGCAGGTGTCTGTTCCTGGTCCTTGTTTAGAAAAATTGCCAGAGAATCTGGACTTGCTTCTTATGTTGAATCAACAGGAGTTAAGATCCAAAATTCTCTGGGAATGTGATGAGGCTTTGTATGAAAGTATGCGTAGAGTGATGACAGATGTCAAAATCTAATCTTAGAAAATAAATCCTGTCTTTTCCTTTTCTGGGGAGAAAAGACGGTCATGTTTAAAAAATGTCTCGGACCTGTTTGTGATGGGAGGAGCTCTTGTTCTAGAATCGGCAGCTCTTTTGCACTGGCTAGAGAGAGAAGGCTATGGACCGCTAGGGATGACTGGAATATCCATGGGAGGACATGTAAGCTTTCATATTTCCTGTTTAGTACATTTTTTTTTCACTTCTCATTTGATCTTTTAGCACATGGGAATAATTTGTTTTATTTCTTTCACGAGCGAATTATCCTCGCGCCTCAGGGATCTGAACTGAGGGCTTTGGGCACATAAACTGTTTTTACAGAATGCATCCTGTGGGCTTTCTATGAATAACCTTTCCTAACCTGTGTGAAGGAGCATTTCTACTTGTTTTTAACCTTTCCTCTCTGAAGGCCTTGAAAATAAATATCAAGAGTCATGAGAAAAATCGTCAGCAATTCTCATGCTCAGTAGTCCTGAATTAGTATAATCCTTGGTAAATACTGACAAATCATAGCAACCTTGGTCAGCCATCTTCTCTGAGGCTTCGAATGAATATCTTCTCACATAGTTGTTTTTTATCCCAGTGGGGAAAAAATCTTTTTTGACAGAAGATCCATATTGATCAATTGCTTGTTTAACTTCCTTTCCTCCATTCTTCTCAAAGTTGTTTTTGAATGCAATGAGTGAAATGCATTCTCTCTGCAGAGGTACCGTAACTACCATAACTTTCGTGACTTCTGGTGTTGGGTCTGTTCTCAATGTTTTTCCTCGTCTTTGATATGTATTAGTGAGGATTTCTGGAGTGTGGTGGGTAACATTTTATATGTGACTGTGCATGTTACAACTGAAACAGTGGTGTATTCACAGTAAGATGCTTGAAATCCTAATGCACAGTATTACTCTTGTCTCCACAGATGCATGTTGCTCTGAAATACATGTATAGAAAGCCAATTAAAACAACGTACCTCCATTTTGATGATCCCTTTCAGTTTATTTCTTGTCAAGAACTAAGTAGATAATTTCAATGATAGTGTCTACTGAAAGAAAAATAATTTTCCTCCAAAGCACGATTTTACAACTCTAAATGTCATGCATGTTTAAAATACCTTACGTTCACTTAAATATCATCCTGATGAGACAACTTCTGTGTTAAACGTATCTCCCCTGTCTTATTTATAAGCTGGATTGTAATTATTAAACGGATGTGTCCTCTGTTAGCAGCAGGCTACTACTTAGGCTTCTAGGTGAATACTGTAGGAATGACAGAGTGCTGTATCCTATACCAGTTGTCATATGCAGCATGAGTATAGCAAGAGGCAAGATCAGAGAAAGTAAGCTTGGAAACTCTCTTGGAATATTTTTCATTAGTCCAGAAGCATACATTTTTGACTCGTTCTAACAAATCTGAAACAGTCTTTAGAATGTATTTTGTAACTGAAAGGAAATAGCATTAATTCAGTTCTAACGATGGAGAGAGCTGGAACTGAGGACAAAGACATCTGGCTTTCTGACTATTGTAACATATGTATGTGATGCTTCTGTCCCTTTTTATTATTAAAAATATTTTGAATAAAATTATATAAGTTGTATAAGTCTACTTACTAGAATGTCTAGGACAAACATGGGATATTTTGTAGGAGGGATTTTACATTGCTTATTATGTTGAGCTTTTCTCCAATATTTCTGACATGATCAGAATAGTTACCAAAATATGTCCTGATTTAAAAACAATAATTTAGATTTTGAAGGACAGGAAAACAGTCCCATTAACATACTGAATTACTTCTCGTCTGTGTTTTGTTTCTAGAATATAAATTCAAAAGTGTGAAACTTTAAATAGTTCTTCTTATAGCTTGCTTTAGTTTTGCCTTGAAATAAGCTTGCGAGAGCCTGATGACAAGGCTGCGTAAAGTTTGTCACTGTTTGAAATAACTGTAAGAACAAATACCCCATCCAGAATTCTTGTGGTTACAAACTGTTCATGTGTGAAATTAATCCTGTCCACAGCAATATTTGTTACTGGGGAAATCACTGAAGAGCAGACTGAACCTTCTGAATTCCGAAGATGTGGAAGGATATCCAATTGCCCCAGTCCTTAAGCGCTTTGGTGGTACTTACTTTATGCTCTATAAATAAATAAATTGGAGATGAGACAGTTCTTAAAATACCTTCAAAAATATTATGAATTTAGGATTAAAATATATAATAACTGTGTTTAATTCTAGATGGCTTCCCTGGCAGTGACAAATTGGCCTAAACCCTTGCCATTGATTCCATGTCTTTCGTGGTCAACAGCTTCTGCAGTCTTCACTACGGTAATTGCCCAATATTTTTATATTAATATAGTGAAATGTGATCAGATACACGAGGTAAAATGTTTGGGTTGGCTACATTTGCCTTTGTTGTTAGGCATTTCATTGCCTTCTGGCCTTTATTAATAACTAGTGGCAAAAAGCTTAAGATACACCAAGTGATGCAAAGACAGCTTTGAGCTACTTCACTGGGTCATGTCCTAAATGAAGGAAAGGACTGATACGTGACACAGTGATTGCAGCCCTTTTCTGAATGTGGAAGGGTGAGGAAGGAAACTGAAAACTTTTTTCTGGTCAAAGCCTGGCTTAAATAGCTGGATGATAATGTAGTCACTGTTTTTGCTACTTCTACCGGGTAAGTGATTTAATAGACCGACATTGATAGTCCTCTCTGGTTTAGTTCAGTCTAAATATGTGTTTTATTATTTTTATTTCTTTGAGGAGAAATGTATTTCCATGTGTGTTTGCTGTATTGTATACAGGTTGTATGTCCTGTGTGTTTGCTTACGATGCATGCTTAAAAGCTTCCAGTAATTCTAAGGGTTATCTGGAAACTTAAGCCAGAACTGCACTGGAAAAATCAAATCCCAGGAACAAATCAATTTTCTTTGCATGTCATTATTTTAGAACAGTCTTTGGCTTTTGCTTGTGTACTGGACTCTTGTGTTTATAACTTCAGGGTGTGCTGAGTAAGGCAGTGAACTGGAGAGAGCTTGAGAAACAATATTATACACAAACTGTTTACGAAGAAGAAATCATTCAAATGCTTGAATACTGTGGAGTAAGTTCATTTTCACTATTTGCAAATGTTTACACGTGCCTAATATTTCAGTTGAATAATACCTGTTAAGTATAGCACTTACTACAGAGTTAATGCAATCCATACTGTTAAATGTATTCAGTCAAAACATGGAAAATACAGGCAATTCATCCCAGTAAATGGCTTTGTAATCTGGAAAGCTGTTAGTCTGACACATCTAATGATGAATTTTTGTCCTTTGAATTTGGAATTGCTTCCAAATACTCAATTTGAATAGACTAAGCAGAGGAAAGAAAAGAAAGAAAGAGAGACACATTACAGGAAGTTCAGCTTATGACATCCTATTATTTGGAGGAGGTAAATTTGTAGATTTTTCAGATTTTTTTAAATCAAACATCAAATCTGGTCAAATATATTTCTTGCTATTGCCTATTTTCCTTTTTCTGTTTAAAAACAAAAACAAAAACCATTGTTTACTTTTGGCTACTTTTTTTAAAAGACAGAAACCTGAGAAAAGCATAGGTTTTATGATTTATTTGCTCAGAATTGTAAGCTTGCCGAACTGTAGTCATGAATTCAGAGTTTAATGCAGAATTTAAAAGAGACAAACATTTGTCCTGTGTATTGCTGTAGGTAAGTACTTCCTTGAGCTGACAAATGTAGAATTAAAATATCAAAAGGCCATGGCAATTGGGATTTAATTCACTGTGTGACATGTAGACTGAAAATAGCAAGTACTGCCAGCAGTTCTCTTTGCCTCCTTTTTACTGAATATTGTTATTGTATGATTTGAAGACTAACATGAACTAGCTGAGGTAAACGAGTCCCTTAATAAATGACTTGTCTTTGTTTAGACAGATTCTTTCAAGATGGGACAAGATTTTGTTAAAAACTTTCCTGACAATGTGGATCGTCTGGAGGACATAGATGTGGCTTCCAGAATGTTCAGCTTTGATTCATCAAAGAAGACTGAGTCTAAAGAAGCTGTCCACAGCTTTACCACAAGTAGAAGTCCTCTAAGTGCCTCATCAGAAAGACTTCTAATGCAAGATGCTCCTAAAATTCAGTGCATAAATCAAACGTTTTCAACCAGCAGCAATAAAAACTTAACCATACAACAGGGACACAGGATAAATAATAGAACAAAGAGTGACACTTTACAGAGAGAATCATTAAGGTTCATGAAAGGAGTAATGGATGAATGTACTCATGTAGCTAACTTCTCAGGTATGTATTTATTTGTTTCAATATGGAGTTGGGAAAACTAAATTAGAATACTATGCAAAGAAAGGTATTCTCTGATTGGGCAAACCTGCTGTCACTTAGATGGAGTATGAAAGCATTCTGAGTCTTGTTCTGTAAAATCTATTTAACACTCAATTTCCTGGTGATTGGTTTGTTTCTTAACGACCAAATGATGATCAAGTCAGTTGAAAATGTGCCTTTCAGTATCTGTGCACCTTTTTTCTGTGCCGTGCTGTGGCTATTTTCAGATATGACATAGTGCTCATTCATATTACTTAAAAGAGCAAAGTGTTTATGTGATATGACTAATATCTAGATCTAATTCATCTGCTGTGTCCTGCTAGTAAGGTTTTTCATGCAGATTAAATTAAATCTAATTGGGCAGAAACCTAGTATTGACTTCAGTCAGAAAGTAGCCTACATAGATGAGAGTTAAACTTGAATGATACCTGAAGACAAATGACACCCGTAAGAATAAACTTTGGTCCTTCTGGGATGATGCAGTTTGAATATAGCATTTCCCAAGACAAGCACAGCATATAGAAGGAATTGTAGCCCAGTGAGTCTTAAATCTGATGAAGCCAAATTTGGTATCTAGAAAAAATCACTTTTAATGGTTTGCTTGCAGGCAGTGCAAACAAGTGATTTCTTCCTAGTACTGATTGAGGGAGTTCAGTTGACATGAAGATTTGGAATGGCTTTTGTAGACAGTCTGTGAAGACAGAATGGTTCTATTGTGCATATACCAAGTACTCAAACATGTATCAGAAAGTGCTTCAATTTCCGACAGGTTTCACCTCAGTTTTGTAATTCTGGCATTCATTGCCCCTCTGCCAAATGTAAATAGTTAAAATAATATTATTTTTTAAAATCAAATATTTATACTTAAAATAGATATGCTAAAAAGAAAAAAAAAAAAAAAAGAAAATTAAAACTTTATTCTAATTACAGATGTTCTTTTATATCTAACCACTTATCCAGGTATCACTTAGCTAAAGCACTGACCTTTCTTGAAATTTAAGAGGATGTGTGATCTCAGTGAGCTTGTTAAGGTGATGTAGTCCTTTGTCCCAGTTGCCTCTCAGGTCTCTTGATGCTCTGGGAGATACTGCATCCCTTGCCAGGGTATGCTTGACATATATCTGTGGAGGAGATCTGAAAATCCACCTAATGTTCAGATTTCATGGAAAATGGAAGGAAAAGATGGGATCTACCTTAACACTGTATATCTTCTATACATTATTTACTATATATGAAAGGAAAGGGTCTAAAGTTTTTTGTGACCCTCCCCTTGCAAATGCCTTAGTTTGTCCCTATCTGCCATACCACATGTATTTTTCTGAAGAGAGTGGTGGTCTGTGCTCTACTTTTGTGTTAATTTTCTAAACAACCTGTTAGTATTATTCCAGTTGATAATCAGATTGGTGCAATTGTGGTGATAAGTAGTAAGTCTGTACAACAGTATGTTAGGATCTTCATGCTACAAACAAAAGCAAAAAAAAGTAGGAAACAGGAAAAAAAGCATGCTGCACTTGCTGTCTGACTTCTAATACTGAAAGGTTTTTTTTTGTTTTGGTTTGTTTTTTTCCCCTCTTTGAGGGAAAAATAATACAAAGCTTCTACTCTATTGAATTCCAGATATCTTCTAGTTATTTTCCCTGGGCAAGGGGGGTAGCCCTCTTAGAACTGACCTGCATGCTATAGAGTCTTGTCTTTAAGGAGAAAGACAATTTTCTTCTACTGTAGCATCAAATATTGCTGGAGACATTAAAAAATATAATTTGACTAAAGGTTACTGGTATTTTTTTAGTAATTAGGAGCATATTGAAGCAGAAATCTTCAGCTAAAGTATTTCTATCATTTTCTAATCTTAGATTAATTCAATTTTGAGTTGTTTTTCTTTAGTTCCAGTTGACCCCAGTTTAATCATAGTTGTGCAAGCTAAGGAGGATGCGTATATTCCTCGAACTGGAGTGCGCAGTCTGCAAGAAATCTGGCCCGGATGTGAAATCAGGTATCTGAATGGAGGTCATGTCAGTGCCTACCTCTTCAAACAAGGACTCTTTAGGTAAGGTAGATAGGAAGTCATAAAAATAATACAGAACTTAAAACCATACTTTTGAGATATCACTTTCCTTCTAACAAACGAGTCTATAATTAAAGCAACAAATCCCAAATACTGCTTGTGAGATCAAATGATGGGATCCTAGAGAATGTCACAATTCTGTTCTGTGAGTGAGGATGATGTGTAATGTATCTCAAATCATTCACTAAGCCTTTGACAATAGGGTCATCATTATCGCTCTTGCTTTCCTATAGTTCTTCATTTGTTTCCTGGACACCAGAAAGTACTTTCTGAGCAGTGACCTCTTATGTTGTGTTACACAGCTGCTGCCTTTTTGCAGGTGTTATCTTCTGTGAGTAAATAGTTGAAGAATTGAGACATAAGCTTGATTGCAGATGAGTGATACTTGCACAAAGTCTTGCCTTAATA
This sequence comes from Lagopus leucura, assembly GCF_019238085.1. Classification (NCBI taxonomy): domain Eukaryota; kingdom Metazoa; phylum Chordata; class Aves; order Galliformes; family Phasianidae; genus Lagopus; species Lagopus leucura. Next base: position 14,324,290 of record NW_024962264.1, on the reverse strand, counting down.
GTACTAGGCGTCGACTTTTTAGAGTCAGTTACATAAATCAGTTATAAAAATGCATTTATAAACCTGCAGTTCCTTAGTTTTGAAAAGGTAAATACTTGTGGTGTTAATTTTAAAACATAAGAAATTAGCAACTGAGTATACATCCCATTTAGGAAGTCTAGGCAACATCAGAAAGGAATAGCAGTGTACCAGGTCAGCATATGTGAACTCCCAGCTTACTGCTGTTTTAAACCATCACCCTCAAAAATAATTTATGTTGCTTGTCTGACGTACTTCCTGACATGTTTGAATACAAAAATCCTCATCAAGTAAAACTTGCATTCCTGTGAAAGGTGGGTAAGTAGTCTGGTTAACTTCTGAAACATATTACTAGATTGAAGTGAGATATAAATTAAGGAAAAAATGCCATATTTTTACTGAATGCTATTTTCAAGTTGTGGTGATATGCTTAATTTTGAAATAAATGCAAATCAGCAATTTTGTCTATTGTTTCCTAAATTATACAAGTGATCTACAATTAACTTGTTTCTTCCTGCTTTAGGCAAGCAATTTATGATGCGTTTGACCGCTTTCTTCAGAAATATGCTGTTTAACAATTTTCGTCATGGATTCAAACTGATCTTATTTTATTTCCCATTATTGGAACTCATCTTTGGAAAACAAGCCTCTTGCAGTGTTAAGTAGTTGATGGTCAGTTAATTTGAATGTTGTAGGTAACAAATACAAAAAATGATCAAGTCCCGGTATTACTTTTCTTTCAACCAAGTGCCATTCTGACATGCTTCAGCTTTACTTGTGAAGAGCAATGGTAGCATTTGTTAGTGCATGAATGGTTCATGTATTTCTTACTTTATTGCGTTATGTATAAATTCTGAGTAAATTCTTATTTCTGTATCTGTTGAAAACAGACTGATTTAAATATTGATAGAACATAAAATTTGCTGTAGGGCTAAGATTCTGTCTTATGTTTAGTGTATTTACAGTTTGTTCCAGCTACCATGTTTTCCTCTTGCTTCCCTGACACTTGCTATTCCTACTGCATTTTAATATGGCTTGGCCAGCACTCTGCCTCTTGTGTTTGTCACTGATTTTCTCTTATTCTGAATTGAAAATGATCTACAGTGGATGAGGCAGAATTAAATCTTACGAAAAGCTTTCAAAACCTGAATGAAGAGTGAGGGAGACATTTTAATTCAATGCATCCATTACATTTTTCTGCTGTTTATAATTAAATGGTGCCATTCCGGAAGACTCATGTAGCTATTCATTGTTTTTACAGAACTGGAATAACTCTAAATGGAGTGTCCAGTAATTCATTTTTTTACATACATTCAATTGGATAATGAAGATTTTTCTAGTAGATTTTGTAAAAAATTGCTAAAGGGAATAATAATGTAATAATTTTTATTGATAAACAGTGGCAGAAAGACTCTGATTCTAAGCAGATAAACCAACAGCAGATTATATGGTGCTATAAACATCTCCTTGAAAGCAGGGGTCCTTTTTAAAAAGCATTCAGTGCTGATATGCAAAAACACATTGTAATTGTTAAAAACTTATGTGAGACTAAGGGTTATCAAAACAGTCACATTAACTTCTTGTTTTTTGGAAGTTTTTTTTAACCGACCTTTAAAAAAGAAAAAGGTAGGGTTAGGAACACATTTAAGTAAATCCCATCTGTTGCTGCTTCTTTTGGGATCAAAAATGCCAACAAAGTAAAGTGAAATTAAAGGTCATCATGAATCAGCCGTGTGTGATAGCTGTCCATATCCTATGTAGTGGTAATGTCCTGCATCGTTCTTTTAAAGCAAGTTTGCAGGGAAGTTGAAAGCGAAAATGCTTCAATATTAATTTTAGTACTGTAATGGCTGATGTTACACAGAAACTAACAGAAAAATCCAGGTATTTCTTGAGATACGTGACTTACGTATCTTTCAAATCATACGCCTTATTGATTTCCATGGTTACCATAATGGTTTTTAATAGTGCATGAAGCAATCAAAGCTCTGTTTGTTCCAGCGTATTATCTTGAATTTCAGTCTGGCAGACAGAACTGATAACTGCTAGTATTGCTGGTCAGATAAACTGAGATAAAACCGAATGCAGCAATTTGTGAAAACCAAAGACAGTTAACATCAAAATGTACTGAAAATTCACAAGAAGGGATATTCTGTTGGAAGTTAAATAGCTTCAGGTGTTTTTATCATCATTTCTGTTAGGCATTGTTGTTTTTTTATCTGTATTGGAAGCGGGTGTAAAGTGACTAGCATGTTTCAAAATCTTAAAATACTGAATTTTGGAAGACTGGGAATGAAATATGTAAGCTCTGAATTTTAAAATTAAATACTTGAATACTAAACTGAAAGTTTTACGGGTTTTACCTTGATAACTAACTCACCTGTCAACTAAGAATGTTTTACAAGAAGGCTGTCGGCTGTTCACCAAATCTTTTGCATCTCCGTGCGTGGCCACATTTAAATGTATTTATGTGCTTTGTCCTGTTTCTGTTGCAGCTGTGAAAGAAAGGGAGATAACTGGTGGCAAGGGACAGGGCGTGAATAAATGGAAGAGGAAAAAGATTATTTTATAAGGCCAGGACTAAGCTTTAAAAAATCAACTTCTCTACACTACAAATGTAACATGCCAACATAAATATTTCTAAAGTGTACGATACTAGGAATTACACAACTGATGGGAACGTGACATCCTGAGGTTAGTGTTCTGATGATGTTATTAATGAGTTGAACTTTCCAAAAGGGCGTACTATGCAATGAAGCAGATATGTATGAATGTAACTCCTGTTTCTGAGAAAGGCTTTTGAAAGTAGTCAAGGACCAGTCTCCAACAATTGTAAATCCCACTGCTATGTAACTAAAGCAGTGTTGCCAAATAATAGAGTACAGTAAGAAACATAGAAAAGATTTCTCAGGTTAAAAAAAAAAAAAAAAGGAAATTATGTATGTGGTTCATGTCTGCCAGATATCAAACACAGGAGGCCATCAGCTGGTCTGTGTAGGTGGGAAAATTGATGTATCAGTGTTTTAATTTTAGGAAAATTGGCTTTTAAAAGTAAATTCTGAGTCCTAAGAAAGTATTATTAGCAAACCATTTTTGATGTTAAGTGAGAATGTGATATTTGATCCAGAAATTGCTTGAGAAAAATATCCCAGTGGCAGGTAAGCCATTCTGCATATCTTAAACTCCCTGTAAAACTGACCTTGATCATTTTTCAATGTTATGTTTTTCAATAAAAATCCTACAGAATTGTTGCATGGTGTTCTTTTCCCTTGTGAACACAAATTCAGAGTAACTCTCACTGTCACCCTTTAATTCCTGAATATTCCTTCTAGCACCGTAACATAAGAAGAGTGCTTAATCTAAGGCACAAGATAAAGGCTTTACATAATAAACAATGTAACTGCTTTCATGTTCTTCTACATTCAGCTCCTATCTGTCAGCTAATTAAGATATCACTGTGAGTCTAATTTTAGGCTTCTCCATGGCTTCATTGAACTTTTTCCTGCTTGTTCCTGTGCTCCACAGAAGGGTGTACTGTGCTGTAATGGACTCAGAATGTATTGTAGAATTGTGCAAAAGTAATTGTTGATGGTTGTTCTTCCATCTGTGTGGGGGAAGGCAGAGTTGGGCTGGTGGAGTGTTGTTCAAGAGGAGAAAGGAGGTGGCTTCATCAGCAGCAGTAGTCCCTCAGACAGATGAGAATATCGCACGCGAGCTGAAAGGCTGCTTTGGACAGATAGCTGTGCATGTTACTGGCCTTTCATTTCTGAGGCTTGCAGATGTTTATATACAAAGAAAAAGAAAACACTGGAAAACTGTTGTGCCTTGCTCTGTGGAACTGGAGCAGTCAATCTAACTGCAGTTTGCCAACTGTGTCCAGCAACCAAGGCACAATTGTGTTGCAGTGTTCAGTTACGGTGGCTAAGAATTGAAGACACTAGCAACACCTCAGCATGCTAAGATTGACAAAATGTGAGGGGGACAAATGGTGTGGGAAGTGGGCTTTGCAGTTGGAAGAAGCAGCTTTGAAATGTGTCTAACCAGCGTCAAATAGAGCTGTAATTTTTCTTCTGAAGTCCAAAAAATGCCCCTGAAACGTGACCACTGAGCTTGTGTTGTAGCAAAGGTAAATCATTTGTGTTGTGTTACTCTTTAAAAGTCAAAACACCCTTTCATGGCAAAAAGACATCTTGGCACCAAGTAATGGAGCCTGACTTTGTCTTACTAGAATGCTATATAAACTGAAATGGATACTCTTTAAATAGCAGATTTTATTATAAAGACTCTTGCTGTGATATATTTGCTTTGGGAGACACTACATATTTTTATTAATATTTTTATTTTGTCTTGTCACTTTTCTTTATACATGTTGATTGTAATTACAGTTGGTGGGGCAGGGAGCTTTCTTTATCTTAAGTTGTCAGGTTCTGTGTCAGCTTGGCTGTAATGATAAGTTACTAAGTGTTGAAGGAAAGTTTGTATAGTCTGTAGGCACGTCATTCCCCATGCAAAACCATGACATGAGTAAAATGCTGTTCTGTAATGCTACCATGTTACTGCTCCCCTGCCCAGCTTTCCTCCACCTCTTAACCCATTTCCTGCTTTTCCCTGGTCTTCAGGTGCCAGTACTGCAGTTCCTCATGTCCTGGCTGCCCTACAGACCTGCTGCCTTCTCCCCAACACTTAGAGAAGGAAAAGGAAGCGGGAGGGGTGTGCTGTTCTACCAGTGACTAGGTAGGGCTCTACGCTTTCCTATTGCTCTGGCAGTGGTCTTCAATGCCTCTGTCTAACCTCTGACTTTGGAACACCAAATAATTGCAAATTGTTCTGAACTGACAGTGTGGGAAATACTCCTCAGAAGCATAGGGGTAAATGTATGCAGATAATGCTCTTAGGCACTGGCAATTTCAAATTATTTCAAATGAATTTGTCACTGTGATGTGCTATTGGCATGTCCTTGCCTTGTGAATGTTGTGCACCCGAATAAGCTGAACTCTTACTTGCTAAGAAAAATGCTTCTAGGTGTAGCAAGTTTTCAAACCACTTCAACTGCATTTTTTTTTTTTTTTTTGCTATTGATTAAAAATGAAGAAAAATGACACGTCACTTGTACAGAAAGTGCTTCAGAAGCATTTGTAAATGTAGTGCTAGGAAAGATCTCACTTATTTCCAATGTTTTCAGCTTAAATCTGTACTGACAGCAATGTGTGCTAAGTTTGGCCAGATTTGTATCTACGTAACCTCAGTAAAGCAGAGTAATGGTGTCTCAAATGAGAGGTGTTTCCACCGAGGCAAAACTCCAGAAATTTGATTATTTGTAACGTTCCTTTTAAATGTACTTAACTAGCTTTTAAAGGAATTGTTTTCAGACCTTTATCGTTTCGTACGATCACGTAATTAAGGGAGGGAAAGGCCTATGAAACCCCACGTGCCCCACCCGTTAAACTCGAGACGTGACCCCGCGGCCCGATGAGCGCCGCTGCCTCCCGGGCCACGCGCCTCGCGCTCAGTCCGGTTGCGCAGCTCAGCCTGACCGGCAGCTTTCCAGCAGCGCTGCAACATGCATCCCATCTAACGCAGCTTTTAATGTGGTTTGCGAGGCGGGCCCCGGTCCCGAGTAAAGCGAAGCGCTCCCGGCCGCCTTTCCTGTCGCTGCGCGCGGCGCCGAGCCGCGTTGTGCCTGCCGGCCGCTTGGCGCGTCCCCCCGAAGGCCGGGGCGCGGCGCGGCCCTTGTGAGCTCACCGCGCCGCCGGGGCGGCCGCCGCCCTCCGAGCCGGCGGCTGGCAGCGAGCGGCCTCTTTCGCTCCTCCTCTCCTGCCCCCGCCGCGGTCGCCGGCGGAGGGGCCGCCGGAGCTGACAGGGGAGCCCCGGGAGGCGGGGCGGAGCGGCGGCGGCCGGGGGAGGAGAGACGGCCGCCCCGCCTCGGCGCCCCGCCGCCTTCCCCCGAGGGCCGCTCGCGGCGGCCGGCTGGGCATGTCCACCGCGCAGGTGTCCGCCGCGCCCGCCGAGCCCCCGGCCTGGGGCACCGAGGGCCGAGACGGGCCGGCGGAAGGGGCCCGGCAGAGAGAGGCCGGGAATGAGGCCGCGGAGAGCGGCAGCCGGCGGGAGCCCGAGCCCGACGAGCGGCGGCGGCCGGCGGCGGCGGCCGAAGCCCCTCCGCCCAAGGAGAACCCGTGGACGAAGCGCAGAGCCGCGCAGGAAGGCGCGGCCGACGGGCAGCACGCGCTGTGGGACCCAGGTGCGGGGCGAGGCGGCGGGCCGGGTGAGGCGGCGGGCCAGGCGGGCGGGGTGCTGGCCGGCGCCGTGAGTCGCTTTCGGTTCCGCGAAAACGCCGCGTGTGTCGGGGAGAGCGCGTCCCGTCCAGTCCCGTCCCTTTCCTCCTCCCCCGGCTCCGCTTTCCGCCGCGCTGCACGCGGCCGGCCCCGAGAGCTTCTACATACATGGGCACGGCGGCTGGGGGGAAAGCTGCGGCGGCTGGGGGGAAGGCTGCGGCCGCTGCAGGCCCGGCACCGCGAGCGGAGCGCTGAGCCGCCCGTGCGGTGCTGCTGACATGTAGGAGCGTTGCTGAATCCCCGCTGCTTTCCTGTAGGTCAGCTCTTTGTTTCTGTTTTTCTTTGGTTAGTTGTTTTATTTTGTTTTTACCTATTTATACAATTTCCCCGTTCGGTTCGCTCCTGAGTTTTGCTTTTTAGAAGGTTGGGCTTGCAAAGGCCTTAGTATTAACAGCTGTAGTCAGCTCGCTCGTGCTGACGGTTCAGGCTGCTTCTGTGGGAAGAAATGGAGACCAAGATGGGCAGCTTGGTACAATTTGCTGGCCTTTAATTACCCCAAATGTAAAATAAAGCTGTGTGAGAGCTCCATACGGACCGCGGGCTGCAGACCTGGCTGAAATTGCCCAGCGTTAGCTTTGGGCCCCTGTGGAGTTCCTCGAAGTCAGCACTTCTTGGAGTGCTGCTGTCAGCCTGAAGCAGCTGCCAGCCTCACATATTTAGCCCGGCGTGTGCTCCTTGTGCTCCAGCCTGTGCTCCTGAGGGCTCCTGACAGCCCCACTTGTGTTCTCCTGGTCTCTTTTATCCTGGAATTAATTGTGTGCCTCCCTCACGAAGAGAAATGTATCCCTTGACAGTTTCAAGCAGACATATGCAGGCAGACAGAAATGCTCTCTAGACTACAGAACTTTTACTAAAATGAAGATGAAACCTTTTGGCAGCACGTGTGCCATCAGTACCGTGGGGCTGTGCTGTCTGTGTGTACTGACGCACTCGTAAATGCCGACTTAGCGTCCCAGTGCTGTGCTGCAGCTGCAGTCCTGCCCGTACATGACAGGGAGCTCGTCACCTGCCTGAGCTGCTGGGGCAGTCCCAATAGTAATACAGCAGTACAGTAATGCCTCGTGGGCCTGGTCAGGCCTGTGCTGGAAATGCTGCTCTTTGCTGAGGTTTTGTTTCCCGCTTAAGGCAGAACAAAAATAGTTGTTGGGGGAAGAGAGAATGGAGGTGTGGAGTTCATGCGCCACCGTATGCTATGTGTTAAGTTTGATTATTTCAGAGAGCTTTAAACTTTTTCATCTGTGCGGAAGTTATTACTTATGAAATTACCACCTAACCGAGCTGTTGCACTGGAGTATCTTATTCAGTGGCAGAATTCAACAAATAGAGGAGTTGCTGGTGGCAGTGGTACCAGTAAAAGGCATGTGAGGAGGGGTGTGCTGCGGTGTGACTGCCACCGGGAGCTTTGGAGTGAGCTTTGGAGTGGCTGATCCAGCAGGGCTTGACTGTGTGTGTGCCCCCATCCACAGGAATTGTGTTCTGAAGCAGTGAATTGACAGCAGCGTCAGTCGCACTAGGCTCTTGTAAGTGTGGTAGTATGGAAATTGCGCATGTGAAATAGTAAGTAGGTGAGCAGAAGCACTGCTGGATTGGAATGTAAAACCATTCATACAGGGGATAACAAAACGGAAAAGAATCTCGCATCAAAGTAGCAGCTGAATCCTGTTCAACTCGTTAATCTTGGCCTAATTTGTTGAAAGTTTCCTGACACATGCATGTACGGCGCCGTGCTCAGTGATAGTTACACTCCAAGAAGGGCTGCTTTCAGGCAGTCATGCACTGTGGTGTTACTCATCTGTACCACAGGCAGAACCAACTCCTTTTGAAGGCAACTGCTAAATCACTGGACAGACAATAGAAGGAAAAAGTAATGGAAAAAGCTTAAAAGTCTTTCCTGGTGAAAGAGTTCTGTCCAAGCATTGTTATCTTTTAATTTTGGGTGTCGTGTATGTCAGTAGGTTTTAATAACATGGTGGTAAACCAAACACCTCATATGAACATACTTGATGTTTTTATGGTGTGTTTGTTACTATAGTTGGGTGTTTTGAAGTAAGCCTTTTATTAAACTCGTAAGTAGAACAATTTCAAAATGATACAACGGATGCTGCTAATCTGCAGTTAATTCATGGAGAAAGACGGGTAGCAAGATGGAATTGCCAGTAAAGTTCATGGGTTCCTATCTAACTCCAGGATCTGTGGTACAGGAAGGCAGCTTTGGCAGGGGCTGCCCATGGTTAAAGGCTGTTCTTGCAGCACACACCTTCCTCCCTGCTTCTCCTGTACTGCTGAGCTTTCACTGCGTCTTCATTTCTTCAAGTTGAATCTCGGTAATTAAGAGAGGAACGCTGCAAGGAGGAAATGCCGTGTAATCATGTTGATAACCATTTTTTACCAGGTAACAAGATAAGTTTTGTTTTAAATGGAGCCAAGGAGATGTGTCGCTACCGAGGCTGTGTAGCAACCCAGCATTATTCCAGTTTTCCTTGCCTTTCCTTTGAATTTTGTTTTATCTTAGCCTGCCCTTGGAGCCAGGCTCTCCCAAAAGAGGTTAGTTACCCTTCCTCCACTTACATAATTCCCAGCTTGGAGTTGTTGAACTGATTTTATTCAAAAGTTTTCCCACCTCTTTGATGAAATACTGCCTTTTTTTATTAGCTTCTAAAAGGGAACCCAAACAACAAGTTCTGTGGTCTGTATAGCTGATCCTGAACTCTAATGAGTCATTAGGTAATTGCTCTAGAACAGTCCATGAAGTTTATGGAAGTACTCTTTAAAGCAAAATATCTGTGGTGAGTTTGCTTCCTAGTGTTCTTTGATATTGTAGTTAATGAAAGTAACTGCATGCTTTAGTCTTTCATATTTTGCTCAATTTGTCATTCTTCACTCCATTGATTTCTGGACATTGAGGACTGCCTTCATCTGGTTGATGTTTCAGTAGCAGAAACTGACTCGTGTGATATTGATTAGCAATGGTCTGTTAATAAGCAGTTGTTGCAGGTACAGCTTAGTAAAGGTGTCCTGTGTTATTAAGGATAACAGACTTTACAGTTTTGATCAAGAGATACAGCATCAGCAATTATCCGACCCCTGGAGGGAGTAAAAGCATTCTCAAATCTGCTGTCTGTGTTTTCCAGACCTATGACAGCGCATAGAACACAGCATACATCTGTTTGCATGGTATGGTATTTTTGGTTACTAAACTGGAGACTGTTAGGAGAGAGAAATGCATCCTGCTGCCTAGAGCCTCCATGCAGACCTGGCTGTGCTCTGGCACGTGCTGGTGCTTCAGCGGGAGAGCTTTTGTAGAAACTGAGCCACAGGTTGTAACTTTCTATGAAGCAGCTAATAACCCAATAATAGTAGAAATGAAGCAGAGGTTAAGAAGTGTAATGATGAACGCATCATATGTTGGGGTCTTTTTTTCTATTGATTGTTCAGCACTTGTTACACTGAAAAGCTGATTCTGACTATAAACATGTGGAAGGATGCTGGTGACATGATGCAGTGCCTTGGTTTGTTCAAGTAGCGTGAGGAAGTTGGTCCAACTAATGCTGTTTTGCTATAAAATGCTTCAACTACTGTAGGAAAGGATGTTAGCATAGATGACTGTTCTTTAATTTCCAAGAATCTTGGACCATAAACTCATGCTTTAAATTTAAACTAGCGCATGTTCCAAGGGATTATTTTGTCACATTTGCAAGACATTTATTTGTTAAAATAAATAAAGGGTTTATAAAATAAATAGGCTAAAATAAATCTAATTTGCCTTATAGTTGGTGATACTTTGGTGATGCATCTTTATGTGTAAAGTTTGCTCCTCTACCTCTGCACAGCATCTGGTTTCACCCTTTCTTTGCTACTGCTTGAGGATTGCTGTTGTTATGCAATTTGTCTTTTGTCTCTTGCGAACTGTTGTCTCATACCTTGAAATACTGCACTTGACACATTGGCACATCCTTGTCTTTCTACAGAAGATACCTTGTGTTAGAATGTGATGTATGAAAATACTTGAACCATTTTTAAAATGGCTTTGAAAGGTTATTTCAGTTTTCGTGTGGATGGAATCTTCACTGGCATTCACTGATTGAATTCTGATTGTTAGCAATTAAACTTGCTCATCCTTGATTGATTTTTCTTTCAGCCCACTCCTTCAAAGTTCAGCCAAAACCCAACAGGTAAATTGCAGACAGCTGTATATTTTCAGGGGCTGCTGGCTTCTGCTGTGGCCATAAAGTGAAGATACCATTTCTGGTAGTCAGCGCTGTTACATGATTCTGAAACCAAAGGCTGGGTTAACATTCAGCATGGAGCTTTTATCTAAATGTATGGTAGAATGAGCTTTGTCTGTGTCCTGGAGGCTGTACTCCATGAGAATGTGACAGACATGATTGAGGTGAAACTTTTAAGGGAGCCCGTGTTTTGTACTTTCACTCTCACCCTCCTCCCCCCACCCCTTATCTTCTCTTTCATGCTTCACACCAAAATCCAGCTCCCAGATGATAAGCTGGCTGGCCAGGAGAGCTCAGTTACATCTGGGTCCGAAAGAGACCCTGGAAACCTGGAGGAGCTCTTGCTCAGCATGGGCACGATCAGCCAGGCAATGTTGTTGCCTGATGTTAATTTTCTTTTCACTTAGTGTGCAAATATATCTTTTAAGTCTTAGATTACTACATGTTAGATTTATAAACAGATAAGAAAGGTTACCTACAAAACAAGTTGGGTCTCATTTTACTTGATTGAAGGTGGCCTCTGTTGCTGCCTTGAATAATATCCTATGACTAAGCACTGCAGTGAAGCCAAGTTGGCTTTTTTTCTGTTTAATTCCTTGCTTTACCAAGGATGCAGTGAGAGAAGTTGTGACAAAGCAGTCCTTGGGTAGCAATTTAAGTAGAAGTGCTGTGAGGTGAAAAAGCTCTCTAGTAAGGTAACCAAACAGCTAAAGGAGAGCTCTGTTCAGAGAGCAAACACTATGGTCAGTTTGCTGTGGTGGGCAATTGGCAGCTTTGTTGTTGGCACAAATTAGCTTGTTGCTACATGACTGCAACCTTTTTTTGCCTAATTTCATAGAGAGTGGCAGTTTACTTCTGAATGGTAAGTAAAAATTGGGATCATACATTCATTATGTGCACTGGGCATAAGGGTGGGGTTCCCAGGGTGAAGCTGCAGTAAGGAAGATTAGCGAAGTCAGTGGATGCCAGAGAGATAAGGGCTGAGGAGATGATGTTATCCTCAAGGAACTAATAATCCCCTAGTGATTTCAGCCATGCTCAATGGTTTGAGCTTGACTTTCAGTAAAAGGCTGAAAAAAACTTTTCCATTAAAGGTTGTAGCTGCTTCTCTATGGGAGAGAAAACACAGTGAGAGTGAAACTAAGGCAACTGGAAGAATGTAATTAAAAAAATGTGCATATTGAGAACAGAACGAAGGTAGGAGAAACTAAAAGGTGACTTTATCTGTCTGGACCTACTCTCCCAGGAGAAGTTATCTGGTAATAGTTCTGTTGCTATTGAGTTGGGGTTTTTTCCCCTTGAATACTCAACAAAAAAAGCTAGAGTGCAATTAAATGGGAGGAAAGTGAGAAAATTGTGTTCATGTGCAGAATGGAAATTGCATCTATATTAAAGGGCATAATGACTTCAAATGGGCACTGTTGCTCAGGAGGAGTATTGTTATTATGAAGGTTAGGTCTTCTCGTAGGGTGGTTCTGAAAATGTCTGACTATCAGCTTTCTGGCAGCTAGTTACATTTATCATAAACAGGTTTTGTAACTTGCGGAATCTGAATGTAAAAATGTATCAGTACCAACCTTACATTTATTTTGTCTTTGCACCTTTCCTTTTATTTTTTGTTCTGTTGCTTTGATTTGTTTCTGACCAGTGTGGCTCACTTGTTTAGCAGTTGCGTGATTGCTTATGAATTGAAATTACTAAGAATTTGCCAATGTGTAACAGCTTTTTTTTCATGCTCATGTAAAGGTAAATTTCTTAAATGAATCACATGATTTAAACATAGCTTCTAATATTTGGGTATCTGTTTGTTTGGGATCTCATTTTTGCTCATACCTGAATTAAAATACCAATGATTGCGATACCAATGCGATAGGCTTGGCATTGTAGCTCATCAAATGCTTACATGCTGTGATGTAATATTCTGTTCACCTGTTTTTTTTTTTTGAGGCTATTTACACTTGTTGTGAGTTTTTCAATGTCATATGTCATATTAGCTATCTTGTGGTAATACTCTTGTAGTAATTACATTTAGGAATGTTCATTGGCTTCAATACCACTTCACTTAAAAAAACATTGGTGTAATATGCTAGGTAGCAAAGAAATCGTGAAAACATACTTTGTGCTTCGTAAGCACAACTTATTACATCACCTGAAAGTATTTTTTGCTGTTGTTCTTTTTCAGAACTAGAGAATTCCACTAAACATGTAAAAGCCACGAAAGCCAGGACGAGGAAATGCAGCAAGGTTTGTATTTTCCAGAAGAACATTTAGCTTGGAGTTAGTGGACTGCTTGAATTAGAAGTCCCAGTTAATGTAACCTGCTTATCTAAACTGGCATTTAGCGCTGCTGATAATACAGTAGGAAAATGAAATCGTTTCAAGGAAATATTTCTGATTGTGAATATTGACAGTAGCAAACAGCTGCTGCTGTTAAAAAAGGAAAAAAGGCAAGATATTTTGAAGTTAAGAACAGAAACTTCTACTTCATCTTCTTATAGTTTGACAATGGTTAATTTTGAAGACAGAAAAAGGTTTAAAAGAAAAAAGGACAAGAAAATTGAAATTAGAAAACTAAAGTGGTGTGTGTACAAGGGGGTTTGAACAAGTCACAAGATTATATAAAATGGGAAGGGGCTATTATGAAACAATGTAATTTGAGAATGTGGAATGGTAGGTTGGTTTTGGAAATGCTATTTCTGTATTATGTTAATAATGAGTGTACTTCATTTTTTGTTGTAAAATTACTATGGCAGGAGAGACGTTGAATCTTCTTACTGAAGAGTTAAATTTCTAACATTTTGTGTAGCCACGCCTTCTTAGATTGAGTAAAACTAGTGCTCAAAGGTCTTCCAAATGCTAAAAGCTGTTTAAAGGGGAAGATACCTTTAAAGCAAGTAGGGAGCCATCTGTAAGACAACAATTAGCCTTGAACGTGTTTCTTTCTATACTTCAGACTGAACTCATTAGTCTGTTCTAACAATTTTGCTTGCTTATCATCTTTATTTGGCCATGTCCACTTACATGTTCTGAGTGAAGGCATTCTTTAGTTGCTATCACATGGTAGGTAAGATGTGTTTTACCTCGTTTTGGATGTAATTGCAAAGATTGGTTACTTCTGCTGTCAATCTATTCTGTTTAAAATAGCTGCTTATTTATTTTGTGTATTTTTCAGCTTTTAAGAATTGCTAATTCTAACAGCTTTGTTCAAATGGGGATAGTCTTGTCATCAAAGTCAAGACAGTCATCTTCCATGTTTTAAAAGGGGCTAGATCTAGGAAGTAACACAAACTGACTGTCTTTGCAGGCTGGTGATTTCGTTGATATTGGAGACTGGCCAACACCAAGTGAAACAGCAAACAATGAAGTAAGTATTTATTGTTATCTGCAGTACTATTTTATTAAGAATCACGTGGCCTTCTGTGATTAATGTGGTTGCCATATTCTAGACTTTGTATATTATAATAATAATAATATTATATGTTATATATATATAATAATAATTCCAAATGCTGGGCTGTGCATAACTGTCTATCCTAATACAAGAATGTCTGAACCCTTCACAAGCATGCACACACGCACTCTTTCTAGCTTTGCCTGTGTGAACACGCAGAGTAAAAAAGTGCTGTATTTAATCCGCCATGTTTTTCTTTTATTTCCCTTTTCTGTTCTTTGAGAGGTTTATAAACAGCCACAGACCTGTAATTTTTCGGACTGTGAGCACGTTCCACTCTCTTGTCCTCAAACTGTTCTATGCATAGGTGTCCTGGGAGTTATCAGAGGAATGGGGATGGAGAAAGGATTTATTTTCCTATTGCCAATGTCATCAAATTCTTTATTTTACAATATCTCAAGTGATACGTGCATGCTATCTCAGACCTCTTTTGTGTTACGTTATTTCAAGCAACAGAGTGTAGGCAATTCCTGTATATCTGGTGCTGTTTCACTCTGTCCTTTAGTCCTAGCAGAGCATCTCTGATTTTTCTGCTTTTTCATGGTGAGGGAAACCAGAAGATTTGGATTCAGCACTGTGTGTTGTATAATTCAAAACATCCAAGTAGACGCTGAAAAAAAGCATATTAAGGTAGTTCAGTATGAGTCGTTTGTCCTGTGGGCTCAGATTCTAACACCTTCCCTTTCCCCTAATCAAGTCTTATCTTTATTGTTTATGTCAGCAACTAAACATCCTCAGGTTTCTCACCAGGCCTTTCACGTTGCAGGTCAAACTTCTAGATGTCTGTACATTTGACGCAGCACTATGTTTTCTTCTAGGTAGAATTTGCCTCTTCGAGTAGCTTTTTGTACAGAGAAAATCTTTGATGTTTCTAGAAGAATTTTTAAAACCTGAACAGATTACATGCAGATAAATTAATGGTTATTCAGTTACTGAAATACCAGCTGAAATATTTTAGTGGAGGCGTACGTGCCACTAAGGTGCAGGATTTATATAAGATCCTTGATTTAACTTCTCTTTAGCATTGATAAGTTCTGTCACTAACATTCGTGCCAGTTGTTGAGATGCTGCTGCTCCAATTCTGCTCAGGGGAGCAGTGGTGATATATTTAACAATACGAGGCAGGCGTGTTGATAGACTCGCCCTCTAAGACTGCTAATTTACTGGATAACATTCGCTGGGCATCAAACTCCTGTTTGATTCATAAAACTAGAAGCAGTTTCATCTGTGCATTTTATACCTTTGATGCAAAAGGTGCATCCTCTTCATTTGTCACAGTCTAATGACTCAAAAATGCCATTCCTGAAGATTACTCTTTCTATTTCACTATGGAATGCTTCTTATTTGTAATTTTTCAGATACACCTCTTGTAATACATGAGATGTAGGAGGCTCTATAGTGCAATTAAGTTCTATAATAATGCTTACAAAAATAAATTCCATACCATAAGTGTTCTGATTCTCAGAAAAGGAGAGGGTCTACCGAGCTTAGTTCTGCCAGATTGAATAGCATTCAAAGAATTACATTTTATATCTTTTAATAATACTTTCAAATGTTAATGCTGATCTAAGTCTACAGTATGCTTATTTTACCATCTCCTTTTTTTGGGAGTGTCTGGAAAGCATACACCCATATCTTTTGTATTCTGCAGTAGCACAGTGCTTTAACATCTGCCGGTTGTGTGAAATTTAGTGTGACTGATGATTTCTGTACAGTACTAATCAGAGCGGCTGAGACAAAAACACAAATGTCTGATGTTTTCTGAAGTAGTCTTTTTCAGGAGTATTTTTTTTTTTTTTTTTTTAATAAAGATTTTTTGCTTTCCCAAATGGTCTAGATTGTATTGCATGAATGTTAATTAAACTTCTGTTGGCTTCAATACGTGAGAATTTAATCACAGAAATTCATGTAGTGTCTGTTATACCAAACAATCAGTTTGTATTTTATCTCGGTTGATTTGTTTAGGAGAAGATTTTGTATTCAAAGTAATTATGGGGATAGTACTGCCATATCTACTGTATGCATTCCAGCAAGTTCAAAGCAGTCTCCACAAGATAGGAGAACTTCAGTTTGGCAAAAATGGTTGTAAGGTTGAATTTTGCGTGAAGATATCATACCAACTTCACATGACGTTTTCCACTATTTAGTGAAATGCTGTTTGCTTCATGTTCTTTGAAGCTTGCTGTTCTATGGGATTTCCAAGAAATGATGATTTGCAGCATGTTGGCACTACTAAAATGCAAACAGTTCTAAGTAAATGCTATATTCTAATTTTGGGGGGGGGGGGGGAGGGGGGGTGTGAATCTAATCATACAGCTCCACATCTGTTTTTGGCTCATGTTCTGATTTAATGAAATAGATTTGACAGAGTTAAGAGCTGTGGCTCCTTATAGTTTACATGGACAGCTGAGATTGGTAAATCAAAAAATCACACAATGCTGTGCATTCACAGTTGTGTGAATAGAGCTTTTAAAAGTCAATCAGTCTTAACAGTAGATACCAGTAAGTACATAATGTTTCTTTCTTTCCTGTAGTATGAAATTCAGTTTTGAGGTATTGAAATGTGAGTGTTGTACGTTCTGTAGCTTTGCATCTT
The DNA here is from genome assembly GCF_019238085.1 of Lagopus leucura. NCBI lineage: Eukaryota > Metazoa > Chordata > Aves > Galliformes > Phasianidae > Lagopus > Lagopus leucura. Next base: position 14,307,667 of record NW_024962264.1, on the reverse strand, counting down.
CATGTTAAAAAGCAAACCAGACCCTGTTCCTTTTAAAGTATTGTTTTCATAGTCTTGCTAGACTAGCAGAAAACAGTTATTTTTTTAAAAAAGTCTTCACAAAGCAACATAGTTGTTAAATCTCACCATCCTGAAGATTTCAAGAACAGCTAATAGTAAAGGAATTTTAATAGGTGAAAGAAATTTATCTTTTGCTATCACCAACTTTGCTGTCAGGAATAATTACCAGTATTTTTTTCAGTGCAAGTCTGTAAGTTACAGTAAGAAGCCAACAAATAGAAAAGAAAAGGAGGAGAAATTTGATCAAAAAGGCGATAATGGAACCAAGGACAACCTGGAGGCTAACCCAAATGGTCCAGGAGATAACATTAGTGAAGATGAAGGTCAAACTAACAACCAAAGGAAAAAAGGTTTGTCTGGATACTAAGTATAATGCAGTAATTAATTGTTGATACATTTATGTTAATTCCAATTGAATGACCTGATGGAACATTTTGTCTTTCATTTTTTAGGTAATAACAGGATACATTGTGTTAGGAAGATGAAAACTGGCCTCCTCTCTCAGATTTCAGAGTGTCCTATTTAATCAAATAGGAATTCTGGAGAATAAGCAATTCATGTCTTGCTGATGGTTATATGGAGCTCTGACAGAAAATCACTGGAAAATTGTGGTTTCATTTGATTATCATCTTTCGTATTTTTATTCATTGAATAGTTAGAACTATGTTCATTTAATTTCATACACATATGTGCATGCATAGCACTGTAGGTGGCATCATTTTAATTTTCATATTTTGATACTAGCTTACACCTTGAAGTATCGCTTGAGAACTAAACCAGATTTGTTGTTTCCCCTCGATCCAATATGTTACATTAAAAATAGGAAGCAATTGTTTTTCTTAGTCAGTAAACTTGAGTGAAATGAAGACAGAACTGAGGTAGCTTTATAATATTGCTGCCATCAACTGCTTTATTTCTTGATTCCTTGCTGATAGTTCTTTAGATACTAAAGACCTTTGTTAATCTTGCTGTTTGTATATTAAAAAATAAAATCCTGTAGTGCTTTTAATTTTTTTAATCTAAGTTAAAGTACAAAGCAAAGCATACCACAGGAACAAACTTGTTTTTTTTTCCCCTCTAATGTGGATTATGAGTGTTATGTGTTACAAAGTTCACAATATCAATCAAGAGTAGAACAGTGAATATTATCACTAAGTAAATGGCCAGTAGAAGTTCAGGCCAGCCTTCAGCAAGGTACCGCTTTGCTTACTGTTTTTGATGCACAGAAATGAATTTAATCTGAATGTCTTGATGTAAAACTGCTGTACCACAGCAAAATTCTCAGGAAGTTTTGTATGGCTAGTGATTATAATCTTTATTTCAGTAATTAACCTGACATGCTATTTTTTACATAACGTTTCATGTGCAGATTGAGAAATTATTTAATAATGAATTTAGTGTATGTATTTAACTGTATACTTATGGAGCATGCATACGTCTAAAAATTAGAAAGCTCACCTTCATTTACTTATTATAAGGTTATCATTCATTTTGAGAAGTTCTTGCTTACTGCATCTGTTGTTGTTCAATCATTTCTTACATCTTAAAAATACAATTGGTATTTAAGCTGCTTCTCCTAGTTTTTTTCACATGGGAATTTACTGTTATTTACAATTTTAAAAGCAGTCTTAAATAGAATCTTAAATGGAATTTGAAACTTCAAGCAATATCATAATTAAGAGAAAGTTGTTAACTTCTTCAGGTAACAAGCAAAAATGGGTTCCACTTCACTTGGATGATGTAAGGTCAGATAGTCAAGAAAGATCAAGCTCTCGAAGTAGCTCAAGATCTCAGCTGGAAACAAGCAAGTTAATACTTCATAACAACAGGCGGAATGACACAAGAAGTAAGTAGTTTTCAATCTCTTTGGGTCTTCCTGTTTGTAGCAAATGAAGTGTGACTTAAAACCTCTTGGCTGTTAGCGTAAGTCCAGTCAAAGTTAACCAGAACATTGGGAGTGCTACGTTGCCCTTCTTTTTTTTCTCTGATGGGTGAAACCACGTGAGTAGGCATTAGTTTGGCAGTTGATGTTGAAACTTGACTTTTCCAGTACTAAAATACAAACCAAAACAAAAGAATAGTGTTAATATTTGCCAGTAATTCATAAAAATAAATGAATTGTACCGTAGTGTAATCTTCAAGTTTTAAACTGGAAAGTCTTGTTTAAAACGTTATATTAGATAATTATTTTTTAATTCTTCACATATTCATCAGAATTGTAACATCTCAGTCAATGACTCTTTGAGTAAAAGAGCTTGGTAACAGTCTATTTTTACAGTCTGTGCTGGTTCAGAGCCGTGTGTTCTTCTGATGGCTAACGACTATGTGTTGGGCTACAGTTTCACAGTGCAGAAAGTCTGATAATGTTCTTTAAAAGGTTGCTCTGTCCTGCTCTACTCCTGTTCCTGCGGTTTGTTGCGGCCAGAGCAGTTGCTTGTGGGACGCTTTGAATTCTGCATTGGCAATTCTTCTGGTACTGTTCTCTTCTTTTGCGTTCACTTCTCCAGTATATTTCTCAGCATGGCCATGCAAAAAGCTGTACTAGCACAACAGAGAGTACAGTGCACCGTAGCTGGTACTGCCTTTGGTCCTCAGGTGTTCTAAATACAGCTTGTCAGGAAGTAGAGATCTCAGGCTGACTCTAACTCTATGGTTTGTATATTTGCATTTAAGTTTCTGAATTGTGATTTGCATTAACAATTCAAGTGTTAATTCCCTATAATAATAAGTGCTGGACACCACTGAGATGAGTTTTGTTTTTGAAGTCATTTTAGAAACACTGATACAAGGGTTTTATCTGGATGTCTGAGGAACAGAAAGGGGCAGGGCAAGGATTTTTACTAGTGCTTCACTTTACTCCAGCAATTATTCCTCAGGAGCCCCATGGTCAAACAACCACAAACTTCTAGTGTAAACTTTACATCAAGGCTATGATCGCTTAAGATGAATTTCAGGGTGAGAGAGCATAAAACCTCTTCTGTTCTTTGGAAATATTGGTTATTTAAATTCAAACAAACATACCAAACCTGTGTCAGGCTTAAATATAACAGTTACTCTTGGATGTGTTATTTGTAGGGCTTTTGCATGTGCCTAGGAGCTGTGTGTACACAGTGCAAAAATGAAACTGGCTAGGGGAAATACTTCAACTAATGCCACATTTGGAATCTCTAAGAGGCTGAGGTCCAAATTCCCATAGAGAAAGACATGTACTGACTAGGACATTTGTAAATTCAAGTTATTATTTGACAGAAGATAGAATACAGAAACTTGAATGTACAAGCATACAGATTAGGTTGCAGGGTTTCTTTAAGATAATTGCTAGTAAAGCGGGATTTCTAATAGGAATTTTAAAAAGTGTCTTTAGTCAGCCCTATGTTGAAGTTAGCAGATCTCAGAGACATCAGATGAGGTTTGTACACCCAGCCATTCTTCTAACAAAGGAGTTCCCTGGAATACGGGGATGATTTTACAGAGCTTAGATTTACCTGTGTTATCAAAAAGGGATTCTTAAGTTAAAAGCTCCGTTTAGGGGAAGATCAATAGAGAATAAGATATTGCTGTTTAAAAAGCTGAGTCAGGGGAGTGGTAAATGTCTGCTTCTGGGAACAAAAGGGAGGTTCCAGGGGGCCTTGGAAATCTTCCCCAGAGCAGAATTATCAAGAGCTAGCAGCCCTGTGTAGCTCTCTGTAACTACTGGGAGTTGTCCACAGGAGCGGAGAGTTATTACCATGCCTCAAAGGAGAACGGCATGATGATGCATTCCTATCCTGGACTTACTGCATATATTGTGATCCCTGAGTTGGCATGAGTGTCCAGTTGCTTCGGAAGCATTTGAGACTGACTGCCAGTCAGCTCATTTGCTCGTTATTGCTAGCAGCTCCTCCCCATTCACACCTAGGCACTGCTATACAAACCTTTCTTCAGCAGTTTCATTTCCTTCAACGTTTCAGAGTATCCAAAAAGTAGAGAGTGCTTTTCTGTGCTGTTTTTTAACGTTAATATCTAGGAATGAATCGGAGACTAATTAATTTCACTGTGAGGTTTAATTATGATTGTGTGATTTTTTTTTTCTTTTAAAGATTGGCATCGTGATAGAGAAAAGAGAGACGATCACGATGAAGTGTGCAGTGTGAGAAGTGAGGGTGGCAGTGTTCGAGAATTCTCCAGAGGCAGAGGAAGAGGCAGAGGCAAAGGAAGAGGACGAAGCAGAGGAAATCCTAGAAGTATGCAAAGAAATAGATGAGTGGCATCTATTTTTTAAGCTATATTTGTAATGTTGATGTTCTCATATGAAGTTAGGGTTATCTCAAGGTACATATCCTGTAGCTTGATACTTTCAAGTAGTTTGTGGGATTTCTGTTTCTTTCAAATCAGACATTGAAAGCCAATCATGAAGTTGTGTGCTTGTTATGTTTATGTCTTAAAATATGTTTGTACCAGACTGAATTAATTTTTATTTTCACCTGCATTTTGAAGGGAACTTTGACTATTCAGTTGGTTATCAAGAACTGTATGGTGAAATAACTGACCAAGCATTTCTACCTGAGCTTAACTCTAGTATGACGTATTACTACGATGATGGAACAGGAGTGCAGATGTATTCTGTGGATGAAGTTCTTCTGAAAGAATATATAAAACGTCAAATGTAAGTAGACTGTTTAGTATGCAAATATTTTGAAAGATCATTTAATAAAAGGATTAAACACTCTTTGGAATGAGTTATTACCCATAAAATGGTGGGGATGAAGACATTTCAACTTGGTTTTGATTTGACCGTTACCAGTGTCTGTTTGAACTTACTCACAAATGGGGTGAAAAGCCATGAGCGATGGGGAGGAATTTTAAGGCAGCTGTTCTGCATCTTGTGCTGTAGCGTGGCTCTAACTCATATACCTTCTTTATTTATGGTACATAGCCCTTTTTTATGTTGTCATGTAATTGAGATATGGATGTCTCTGAGCTTGTGTTTTTCAGTACCATTGGTCTGTTTGCTTATAAAGCTCTTCTTGGGTGGTGCAGCTAGAGGTTTCCCTTATTTGCTCTCGATTTCACTTTGAGTGTTCTTGTTAGTTTTATGTTTTCAGAGTGTTTCACTTGGAACATTCAATGAAAGAGTAGTTTTGCAATGATACTTGATTTTCTAGTAATCTGAAATGTTTACTTTCTCATGTATACCATTAGGAATGAGAAACCATCTGGAAGACTGATTTTCAACAGGAGACATGTCAAAAGGGTCTGGAAACCACTAGTTCATTTTAAAGAGACAGTTTCCACCACTGGCAGATATTTCATCTTCTGTACTTGTAATGGCATTTCCCCATGATGCCTGTGTGGTGGTTTTTTATTGCCCTTGTATTCCATAAAGCAACTTGCTTATTTTATTCTTGCTTCTTTTGTTACAGTTGTCGAAAAAAAGGAAGAAAAAAGCCTGTATAAGGGCAGAAAGTATCTGGCATGTGACTATCAACTTCAAAACTTCTATTGCAGTCTTTTTTGTTACTCTTGCTACCAGGCCCCTATGACACCTGACAGTGGACATGTACCCCCATGTCAGGATAATCGGCCTGCACTGTCCTCAGACAAGTGAGGGAGGAGCACAGACACTCCACTGTTGGCCAGATTTCTGGGCATGCAGTGTAGAATCCAGACCTTCTAAGGTAGGACATGATGATGTCCCCCTTTGGTGAGAAAAATGTCAGTTGCAGCATTGGTCACATCTGACTTCTGGTTATATTTGTGTCTTATTTTAGCAAAAAGAGGTTGGCAGGTGTCCATGAAAGACAGCATAGCTGGCTAATCATTGCCATTGGTTGCTTGTCTGATATAGTCTCCCAAGGCATTTGGATTATGGAATTTGCTTTTCAAGAGAGAGAGATTCTTGAGTAGGTTTAGAATATACCTTTACCGTTTTTGTGCTCCTTTAAAAAAAAAAAAAAAAAAAAAAAAAAGTTGTTTTATTATTCATTTCTTATATCACACAAAAATGATGGGAAACCAACTTTATTCATCAGCTACAGTGATGTTCATCAGTGTCATTAACTCATCCATGGAGGTGGTTTGGTCTGCCTTTTGTAATTGAGTTCTAAAATATTAAAGTGATTGTGCCAAAGAAGGAGGCATGTACAAAAGAAAGCTGAACAGAATTGTTGGATGTTGGAGTTCCTTATGGAGTCTGAGATAAATGAGGAGGTGTTAGAGAAGAGAAATTGTTTTCTGTAGTGTATTGATGAATTTTAGAACAGTTAACCTGCATAAATAAGGAAAAATGTTAGATGCTGTGTCCAACTGAGTTGATTTGTAATTACAGTAAGAAGTACACTGCTGTCAAGAAACAGCTTTCTTGCTGTCCCAAGAAACAGCTTGATGTGCAAGAGGAATATTACAAGAATATCATTACCACTTTTAATTATGGGCTGAAATAATCAGCCTGGAATGTTTCAATGCCTTGAAACTCCTCAATGTGCAACATACAGTAGAACTCCAAGTTCTCTTAAAAACAGATAAATAAAAGCTCAGATGTGCATCCAAGTCTATATTGATTCAAGAATAAACAAAAAGATTCTGAGGAAAGTAAGAAAAGTGAAGCTGGAGGGTGTGTGTTTGTGTTTAGATTTGTCCCTCTACTTAAACAACCTTGTGCATTGTCTTTGTTTATCATTAATGTTCTTTCAAATTCCTTTTTCTAGAATGATGGACATCAAATGAGGCAGTTTGAGTCAAGTTCAGTCACTGTCCATTTCTGCTTGTGGAATTTTTAACTAGGTGAATCATTACAAGATTTTTACCTTTACTGTATGACTGTAAAGGTACCATTACGAAAACATTGACATGGCTTTTGTACTTGTCTATCTTATAGACTTTTAGGGGAAAAGAGTTACACTGGTTCAGCACAATAGATAGAATATTCTTGAGAGAAGCCTTTGTGCACAATTGCTTTGCTGATCGACTTAGTCAGATCTAAGTAAAAGCTTAATTCTCTAGGAGCTATGTTCTCTTAGCTGCTTGTTTCAATTTAACGGCAGTGTGTTCATTTGTCATATGTCTTACTGTCCAACTTCGAAGCTTTTGTTTTCATTCTGTCCTGGAGCTGAGTGTTTCATGTAGACAGCTTTTGCTTTAAAAAATTTTTTAGCCACCATAAGTTTTAGAAAGACATGGTGTCAGGCTTCTCTTTGGTTCACTGACGGCATTGCAATCCGCTCCTCTTGGTGACTTGAGCCTTGAGCCAGCTTCAGTGGAGATGTATAGCATTTTATTCATTGTTGGAATCAGACTTTATATTTGCATGTGTGTTTTTTCCTCAGCATTTTAATGCTTTTTTGTTTTATTTTGCACTACCTCTATTTGAGTCACAGAATAAACATTTCACTGCTTATTTTTTCCTGAACCTGATGAGTAGTAGTATTCCTTGGATGTAGTATGCTAAACTATGGAATGATGTGCAAACCCTGTTAGAGGCTTAGATTTTAGTCACAATTTTTTTTCTGTTCTCTCCCATAGGTTGTTTTCTTACTCCCATGCTTTGTATGTGTGATCATAATTTCAATTCTCCGCTTTTTCTCATCACCAAGTATAAAAGATCCTGACATCCTTAAAGTTTCATACGACGACTTCATTGTTTAAGATGTTGTCTTTCTGCAACTTTTTTGTTACTTGTCTCTCTTGTTCTGTAGCATTGTCAGATTCATGAAATGGTCCTTGTCCATCTTCTCCTTATTAACTAAGTATCATTTATTCATTTAGCCTCTACCTTTCTCCATGATCTGTTGTGCTGTTTGGTACAGTTTCATGAAAAATACACGATTACTGGTTTGGTTCTCTCATCTTCCCTCAAGCATGCTTCAAGTAGTGGTTCAGAGTGCGTGTATGTGCCTCAACACTCAGATAGGACACATAAATCTTGTAATGTATCCTTTCCCAGTTTCTGGTACAGTTCAGGATGAGGTTGCACTGCTGAACAGGAAATAAGATGTGAGCAGTAATTGTCCTTCATCTTATATGGAGGCTAAGAGAATGTTGTTTCTATCTGTTCATGTAAGTAATAAGGAGGGATGGGTGAAAGAAAAACAGAATCTTTCCACACACAGCTCATGCAAAGGTTGATGTGTATTCTTGTGTGCAATACTGGATTATAAGTCATTCCTAAGATGATGAGGATGCATGCATGCTGTTCCGAAAGATTTGTTTTTAACAATATAGCTGTTGAAAGAATAATGTTGTTGATTACAAACCGCTCTATTTTTAATGGAAGACTTTACCAAGGAATAATTTGGCTACTGTTTCAGGGTTTACTCTGTTATAATAGGCTCATATATACATCTTTTTTGTTTCTCTGTCCAGTGAGTATTATTTCAGCACAGAAAACTTGGAAAGAGACTTCTTTATGAGGAGAAAGATGGACCAACAAGGATTTCTGCCTATTTCATTGATTGCTAGCTTCCACAGGGTACAAGCTCTGACTACAAATGCTACACTCATTCTGGAGGTAAAATAATTTCAGAAACATATGTGTAGACAGTTTTGGTGCTTTTTTTTTTTTTTTTTTTTAATATGGATTTTTGCACAGTGCCATTGGAACTGAGGGTAGAATGCTGCAGAAAATGTTTTCATCTGCAGTTTGTAAACATTCTGAGAGTGAGGCTACAGAAGGGGGAGATGATGAAGGGCAGCAATTAGATGAAGATATCTCTACATCTGTAGACAAACCAAAGAATTATATCCAAGATATAAAAGACGTAGGGTCAGTAATTTAGTGCATTAGATTAAGCTTACTTTGTTTTTCTTGTCAGACTCCTACTCACTTCTGAACTTTGGGTATCCTGTTTTGAGTCAGAAGTTAAGGGAAATGTGGTCTTTAACACCCTCACAAGGTGTTCTCATGTGCATATAATATAGGAACTCCTTGTTGCATAATACAGCACAGTTCTTGTACATAGCAAAAAATTTAGGGTCATTCCAAGGTCATTCTTTTAAGAAAACAAAAGGAGGAAAATGTAAAGGGGATGTTATCTGATGCTGAGAAGTTGTAATATTGCCAAAACCTAGGAAGCGTATTAAGCCTATTAAAGAATATACTTGCAAGTCTCTCTTTTGTAGAGTCACTCATCTTCTGTTATTTCTTGAGGATTCTATGTTTTGAGAGGTTGAAACATGGCAAATAGGTGTTCTTAATATAGGCAGGTACTTTGAAGAAACTTCTGATGATTCCTTTGCAAGCTAATCATCACGTATTTAGAGTGAGTTGGATAGTTGCAGAAATACCCTGACACGTGTTTTAAAACAAATAAAACCAACTACAGGTTATGAAGGTTCCACATCACAGGCCTCCATGTGAATACTGTCAAGAGAGCCACATCTCTGTGTGCGGAGTGAGAGCGGCAAATATGTTTTGCTTGTTTTGCTCTGTTTCTTTTTTAGAGCAAAAAGAGTTGTAGAGATTATTCGAGTATTCAGTAGTCAAGATTGGGTTTTCACTGAGCTTGCCACTACTGTAATTTAGGGCAACTGTTAGATGGACAAAATCTTCAGGATGTTAGCACAAATTCTATTGTTTGGTCAGTGTCTCTTGCCAAGTTGGACCAGGTATTTCTAATAGTTTACAAGACTTTTAGGGAGAGTGGTTCTTGTGCCTTCAGTCTGAGTGGGAGAACTGGGCTGCTGAATTACTTTTCTACTAAAATAAGAACACTTTGCCTTAAGATTTCTGAAAGGGAACAGATCTTTATGCCCTTCTCTTCCAGGTGAAATTTTTTTTTAGAAGGCTGAAATGAGTATCTGTTTAAATTACGGCATAACACATTTGGCCAAGCTGAAGTGATCTTAACAACGTGTTCCTGAATGATGTTGAATTCTTCTCTGGCAATAATTTTCCTCAGGTCCAGAGATACTTTTCCAGTAGCAGGCTTGCCTTAATTGTAAACACTGCCAGCAAGCAAGGAAGTAGAAATTGTTCTGCAGAATCCACTTGCTGTTTAGCTCCTATTTTATTTTCATTGACTTTCAAAAGATGAATGTCAGCTCTCTACTGATCTTGTCATTCAGAGTATTGCCTATTAATCCTTAAGATGGTGGTTGTCACGCTGCTGCTACAGGGAGATGTTTTTCTGCTGCTAGCACAGAAACCTGTTGCAGTAAATTGCTGATCTGACCAGAAGCATACTTGAGATGTTGTCCTTCTCGTGGCTCTGAGGCTGACTAGTACTTCAGCAGCTTACTGATACGTGAGCCTCATCAGTCTAAAACAGAATTGATGATTGTAGTAGAGGATCTCTAGGACTACAGGTTATTCACTTGCCTGAACTGCAGACCTTTCTGTTTCACAGCTCTCTGTCTATGGTCTCTCCAAATCCTTTAGTGCTAGTTTTCTACTTAGTGTCTGCAGCCAAATGTGAGTAGAGGGTCTAGACAATCTTGAGAGGTCCTTTCCAGTCTTGACCACTCTGATTCTGTACTGTCTGTTAGCTATGCTTAGAATTAAGAAGAAAATGCGTGGGGTTGGAGTTAATTTTGGGGAACTAGAATTGTGGATAGAAGAGCTAGGGAGGAGTTGGTTTGGTGCCCTCTCACAAGGAAGGGGTTGCAGACTGGGGAGAGGGAGGAAGTGATATTTGATGAAATTAAAAAAAGATGATGAATGGTTATCCTTGAAAATGAAAAGATTATTTGCACCAGTAGAAGAAAGAACAGTCATTATGAAGAACGAGTACAAAAAGCTTGAATTCCCTTTTTAAGTACTACAAAAAGAGTTGACTGTCTTCCGTGGGCATAAGAAGGTGCTGGATATGTAATGTTTTCTTAAGCTGCAATGTGCTTGTCCAACAGGCCCTAAAGGACAGTTCAGAAGTTGAAACTGTGGATCAGAGGATAAGAAGAAGGGTTGATCCAGAAAAGTGGCCAATTCCAGGTCCACCTTCCTGTAATCTGTCAACGACTGACTTTTCTCAGCTCATCAATTGTCCAGAATTCATACCAGGCCAAGTCTACGGCTCACATACTGGTAAAGGATTTATTTAATAGAAACTTAATTTTGGGGCTGTCTGTCTAGCTGAGGAAATTTGCCTCTTGATACTGTTTTCATAATAGAAATTGTGCATTTGGTAATGGTTTATTCAGCTGATATTCCTGCCAGCTCTACAGTTGCGGCTGATATGGCTAATATGAAGTAGATAAAAAGATCTTCTGTGTGCTATAGTTGTGACCATTCTCCAGAAGAAGGTGTAATGACCTGGAGTCCTTTTTTATTACCAACAGCAGAAGCAGTAGTACTCTTCAGATAGTCATAAAATCTACTTCATTTTGATACTAGCTGAAAGTTAACTGTATTTTGTGTACGCTAGTTTTGGATGGGTATTTCATTCACACTATTAATATAGAGATTGCTTTGTTTGCAAACAGTGTTTGGCAAGTAAATCTTTTACTAAAATGTTGGCTCAAGGTAAATGGGAAAAATAAAGACTGAGTTAGGCAGCCATCCGGAGAGCTGGTGCCTGGTATAGGGGAAAACGTATCTCTAATAAATGAATTCTTGTTTTCTGAATAACAGAGGATTTCTCTGAGTCTGTTATATACTTTTAACTTAAGTAAGCTGATAAATTAGTATTTTCCTAAAATACTATGAAAATTGGTCTCCTAAACCGAAAACAAATTCTGCTTAATCAATGCTAACTTGAACCACAGAGGTGGCAAGTAGTGGCTGAGGTTAAAGGAAAGTCCCATGTGCAAAAAAAAAAGCAAAAACCAACCAAACAAAAAACAACACAACCTACTGTTTTTCAATGTTAGAGTCTGCACCAAGTTCTCCAGGAATGGGAAGCTTGTTGAGTCTGAAGGAAAACACTGAAACAAATAATTTTCAGACAATATCTAAAGGGTTGTCTACAAGTTTGCCTGATTTGGACTCTGAACCATGGATAGAAGTGAAGAACAGGCATCATGCATCCACTGTCAGAGTAAAGGTAAAATGAGAAAGAACTTTATTTAAATAAGCAAATGCAAAACCTCCCCGCTTTCCAGTTATAGTATGAAACAGTTGTTTTTGTTTTTTTTCCCACACTTCAATACATGTGATACTTGATTATATTAATTATATATATGTGGGGACTGTTCACCGTATCCAGACTTAGAATAACCAAGTGCATTTCAAATCCTGCTCCAGAGCTCACTGTAATGAAATGTAATTTTTTTTTTTCTGCTGATGGACAGTTGTACATGTGCTTTATTGAAAAGCTGTTGTGCTATGAGTATTATTCTAAAATCTCATGATGCTGAATTACTTAGAATAATAATTTACTTTTAAGCTTGATAAATATCTTAAAGTGACTGCATCATTTCTAATTCTGTATGTTCATTACTGAAAGTGTTCGGTCATGCTCTATTTGTCTTTTACTTGGATGATCATTATCTATTTCAAGTATAAAATGCTTCACCTTTTCTTGTTTAGGAATGCGTTCCTATACCTGATCAAGTATCAGGCCAACAACAGCCACCCCCACCTCCAGAGGAACAAGAACAAGAAGAACTTGACTTTTTGTTTGATGAAGAGATGGAACAAATTCAGGGTCATAAGAATAAATTCACTGATTGGTCAGATAGCAGTTCAGATTATGAAATTGATGATCAGGATGTAAACAAGATTTTGATAGTAACACAGACACCACCATATATGAGAAAACATCCTGGTGAAGGTCATGCTGGTAACCATGTATGTCACGGAAAAATAACATCAGAACTTGCTAAAGTTATTAATGATGGCTTATACTATTATGAACAGGATTTGTGGACAGTGCAGAGTGAAAATGACACTACAGTAATGGTAATTAGTTTTTCTTTCTTTTTTTTTTTTTTTAAAGCTTTAAACAGTGCCTGTGTGAACAGGGCCGAAGTTATTTTGGCTGTCTGCTGCACAACTAAACTATTGGCCTTTCAAAATTTGAAGGGAGCTTATGAACAGGAGGGGGAATGACTGTTTACGAGGGTGTTTAGTGATAGAATAAGGGGGAATAATTTTAAACAAAGACAGAGAGGTTTAGGTTAGATATTAGGGGGAATTTTTTCACACAGAGAGTGGTGACGCACTGGAACAGGTTGCCCAGAGAGGCTGTGGATGCCCCATCCCTGGAGGCATTCAAAGCCAGGTGGATGTGGCTCTGGGCAGCCTGGTCTGGTGGTTGGCGGCCCTGCACATAGCAGGGGGTTGAAACTAGATGATCATTGTGGTCCTTTTCAACCCAGGCCATTCTACGATTCTGTGATATGATAGACATTTTTGAAAGAAAGTTGACAGTTGAATTCAGTAGAAATGTAAATTATGTGTATTTTCATGATGATGTAGACAGTTGAAAGCAAAATTTTCTCTTGTCAGAGATTTGACCAAAATTACAGAATGGATATTTGTAGAACAATTTTTAATGTTTTGGAGATGGTTCAACTTTTCCAGTGTTTTCTTGTTTTATACGTAGCCTGTTTCATAAAAAGCACTTTCAAAACCCTAGTATAGAGGCAGTATAAGGACATATTTTTGATGTAAGATAGAGAGGAGGACATTATAGTCATTTTTAAGTAGTTTATTTAGAGGTTGCAGCTTGTAAGAATGTGCAGCTGTGTGAGCAAATTGTACTTGGGTTTGCACACCTTGTTTTATTATAGCAACCCTTTTATTTCCTAGCTTGTATTTGAGGCCCCTGTCATTTAAGCTTTCAAAACTTCAGAAGGAGCTTGTTAGTTTTGTGTTTTTCTTCTACTGATTTATTTTCATACAGTAAATAGATATAAAATTACAGATGTGTAATCTGTAAACTCCAGCACTTCATAGGCTGAGGTCAACTGGGAACACCACTGTCCTATCACTTACTGATTTTGGTTTATTAAGAATCCACTTTTTGTGAAAGCGAGCCCAGTGAGTGGCTTATCTGTAGGCAGTGCTGCTGTATCAATAGCAGATACGGTTCACATAGGAATAAAGTTACCCAAAGACTAAAATGATGAGATAAAGGAGCTTTACCTGTTGGTAAGGACAAATGTCTGTTATATGGGAAGGAGGAAAAGGGTGAAAATAACTTAAGGGAATGAAGCATGTGGGTACAAAAGGGAGTTGACAGAGTTAGCAATGAATGTAGAGAATAAAAGCAGGAAATTAAGGTGGGATTCAGAATATGGAATCTTTATTATGAAGAAAATGGTCCAAGAAAATCAACAGATTGGAACAAGACAGTCAGAAATGGCACACAGGAAGAGAAAATATTTTCTTGTTGTGGTGTTCTTGGCTATAACCTAAATGAGGTTTTTTTTTTTCTTATATTCCATGCATGCATGCCACACTACCTTCAGTTGAGCAGGAGCATGAGTGCTTTGAGGTGCTACTGTTTCATTTACAACACTGGCATTTCTTCATATGTAGCCTGAGGAAGGGAGCAGGTCATCTCCTGCCATTCTAAGTTGCTTTTCTTGTCAGACTTGAGGCAGAAGGCAGACTGCTTTGGTTTTGGCAAGAGATGGGTTCTCAGTCATTTCTGTTTCTTACCCTGTTAAAAAATCTTGAGCATGGCCCCATTGGCCTCTGTGTGCCCATGTGGTGGCCTAACTGTTTCTTGCAGAAAGCTCAGTGTCAGTTGTGTTGTTCATGTCAGCTAGGAACTCCCATTTACATTTAACCAGATCTGTACTGGCTTGTCTGAGTTTAGTTGTATGTGAATTCTAGGTTGCTGATTTTCTCTTAGGATATTCAGCCTTTCCTCAAGATGATGGCCATTGTGTTTTGTGTTTTCACTTTTTGTTTTCTCTAATTCAGCAAGAGGTTGAGAACTTCAGGAAGCTAAATCTCGTTTGTAAGGAAGAATTTGATAATCTTACACCAGAACTGATTGCTGATCGTTCCCAAGAATTTCGTCTGGGTTCTTCAGAGTTACAGATAGGTAAGCAATGAAACACAGGTATTTCTATTTTAGAATCTCTATAACAAAGCACATATTTTAACTTTTTCTGCTTGTATAATGTTTTATATTTTGTTCAGTCGGCAGTCTGAGAGAATTTTTCTTTGCAAATTTTCCAGTTGTCAGTTCTTGATCAGTATTGGAAGTCTCCGTTGTGTTAGAAGAAGCTGATACTGGTAGTACTTCTCAGAACAGGCACGATTATCTATAGGTAGCATTCTGTTCTGTTATGCAAAAAGCACCTAGCTGTGCTGTATGGTAACTTGCCATGTGCACTGTGTTACAAAATAACTATGGAGGTGAAACATGTTCTAGATTGGTATTATTCTGGGAAATGAAAATAGAAGGAAGTGGGAAGAATTTTCTACTCATATCACAACTTCACCAAGAAGTCACAATGTCCAAACATTACATTTTAGGGTAATTCTTATCTTATTAACATTTACTGGGGTACATGCTACTATCTTCAAAGTTGTTGAAGAAAAGCACCTAACCAAAAAACAAGAATGTGTTTACACTTGTTTACTTTGCCATTGTAAATACAGAAAAACAAGCAGAAAAGAGAGGATATAGGTTTTATAGAAAGTCGTGTTTGAAATGTTTATTTCATCGCTTTGAGCAGTCAGTCAGTACTGCTTCTGCACCAAGTGCTTTTTGTTATTTCAGTTATCCTTTTGGGGATGATGTAGTTCACTTGAAGTGAATCATGCCTTTAAGATATTTGGTATTTAGAGGAGCTTAAGATTTCAAAGCTCAATTTTCTTTTGAAAATAAAGTATTTCTTTCCTTTTTGCTGATTTAGGAGAGGAACCAGTTTGTAATTTGTTCAGTACTGAAGCACTTCCAGCAGCAACAGTGGCTCGGTCACTGCCAACTGTAGTTCCGGAATCTCCCCGAGTTCACCCCGGTTTCACCCCACGAACACCTCGCACCCCGAGGCTACAGGATCCCAACAAAACACCCAGGTTCTACCCCGTTGTTAAAGAAGCACAATCCATTGATGTGAAGGTAAATGGAAAGGCTTAATATCTTTTAAAATCTATGGAAAGCCTATAAAATTCATGTGTGTAATGTAATTTATAAGAATGTCAAGGCAAAAATGAAACAATCGTACTTGATAATTGTTTTTCTTCAAAAATGTCATATTCATCCTTTTTTATTTCTACAGAGTGGTTCCTGATTTTTCTCTGTAACATTTCTTTAAAGTCCATGATGAAGAAGCGTAACATCTAAAGTTTTTAAACTTGTTACATAAGGATAAGCTTAATAAGGTTATGAAGCTGGAGCATCTCGTGACTTTATATTTGGTTAGATATAACATAAAATGGGCAGCATGCTGTTTTGGGAGGATAAAAGTGAGTGAAATCAAATTGTGAAAATAAATGCTTCATTTACTTCCTTAGGCTCCAAGAAAAAGAAAAACACGGCACAGTACAAATCCTCCCTTAGAATGCCATGTCGGTTGGGTGATGGATTCCAGAGACCACAGGCCAAGAACTTCCTCTGTGAGGTAAGGGTTGGTTGGTTGGTTTTTAAAATTTCTTTTTGTAGCGTCGTTTGTTCTCACCACCGGTGCAGAAATAGGCTGCGATTAATTGAGAATTTCTGCATGCAGTGGAAGCAAAAGGGAGTGATGGAATAAAGGTAAATGGGGACTAGAGACAAACCTAGAATTTAGAAGTAGGACCATGTAGACGTGAGCTAATTAGCCTAGTCTCATTCTGTTCTTTGCTGATCCATGATACGATCTCGTTAATGTTACCTGAAGTACTGATGCTCATTGATGGTCATTGACTCTGTTTGCCTTTAAGCAGTCATTTAAAATCAAGTATTATATTAATCTTTGTTAGCAGCATCAAAAACTTTTCAAAGATAATAGCACAGAAGTAGATGTGCACCCAAAAATAGGGATGACTGGGAATCCAAGTACACATCACAGTGCATGTCGAGTGATCATACTGTACTGACAGTGCTTGTATACAGCTGAAATGTTGAAAGCTGATTCTGTGGAAAAGCACTGTCTGTAGAACAGAAATGTTTCTTTTGCAGCAGTTCCAATGCTTCACTTTCAGAAGGAGCTCCACTTGCAGGAGGTTATGGTTGTACTCCAAATTCTCTTCCAAAATTTCAGCATCCTTCTCATGAACTGTTAAAGGAAAATGGCTTCACACAACAGGTGTACCATAAGTACCATCGAAGGTGTCTGACGGGTAAGCCAATTAATGTACTTCCTCACTTTTTAGCAAGAAATAACCAGTTGTCACTCGATAGCAGTTTTCTTCGTGTTGTTCTTGATCCCTCATTTTTTGGGGGGAAAAATGGTGCTTTTATTTTATGATACTTTCTTTCTATTTAACTTCTAATTCCCTGACAAAAAAAAAAAAAACAACAACAAAAAAAAAACAACCTTAAAATCCTTGACGTTTTCCAGCAACTTTTTCTGTATTAATATTCATTGCTAAAAGAAATACTGAGTCCTTGAGAGATGATAATTAGTTGACTGTGAGACTTAATAAACAATGTTAATGAAAATATCTTTTGAAAGTTCAGAATTAAAATTCTTGAAGATCTTATGTCAGTGTTACTAATGAAAAAGCACTTGAAAATAGTCTGTTGAAGATATAAGAATTTGGGCCTGTGTGTTTGTTTCCTTTTCAGAGAGGAAACGGTTGGGAATTGGCCAGTCCCAGGAAATGAACACGCTTTTTCGTTTCTGGTCCTTTTTCCTGAGAGATCACTTCAACAGGAAAATGTATGAAGAATTCAGACAGCTTGCTCTGGACGATGCAAAAGAACACTACAGGTATGAGGTTTTTTCTTGAAACTGAAATTTAAAATTTTTTTTTTAAAAAGCTTGAGGTCTTTACCAGTCATTTTAATTACAGTGGGTTTTTTTTCATATATCTTTTTTTTTTTACATGTACTTTTTTTACGTACATCTTAAGAGAACATTTCTATTGTTAGATTTGTCTCTTTGTAAATCTTTAAAACAGCAGTCTGTGCAAGTTGTTTTAACACCAAATATGTGTTTGTATGACTTTGTGCTTTGTACATAAGTAGCTAAGTGTATGGTATTGCCTGACCTGTAGCTGGTCCTGAATTCTCCAAAATCATGGAGCTTGTTGACTCTGACAAGTCAGCTCTACTCTTAAGAAAGTTTCTGTGATTTTTCTCATCCATTCTTGACCTCAAATTTCTTGTCTTCCTACAATAGCAGAAAAAATTACCACTGCCACATTAGCTCTTCAGTATTCCCTCTCTTCTTCCCACACACTTCTTCTCTTTTGCGCACCAGCTTCTATTTCTCTTAATCAAAGACACAGGGTAGCCCAGTGTATTGAATGCTAAGTGAGGAAGTTTATAAAAATTATGACGTTTGGATACGTTGTCTCTCTAGAGTGTAAGGTCCGTGGGATGCAAAGGTGGTTTTAATCATCATTTTATACCTGTTGAGAGCTTTCTTTATGCTTTTGTGATTATCCAAGTATGTATTTTCCAAGAGAAACTTCAGAAGGCTCTTAAGGGATAGCACATAAATGCTTGACAGAAGGAGGTCCCATTTCTGCTGTCCTTATGTCTGCCAAATGTAACATGTCGTGACATCAGAAAGAGAAACTGATCCAGATCCTTCCTGGAAAAATAACTTTTGTATATTTATCTTTAAAAAATACTTCAGGCAAGTGCTACTGGCATTAATATTTCCCTTGTTAAGTGTTCCTTAAAGTTGTACTGATTACTTACATGCAACTTGACTTTAGGAGCTCTCACCATTGCTTAATTTCATATATTCATAGCGATACTGTAGTCATCTGATGAATGACCTCAGCACTCAGATAAAAGATGTGTGTCTGCATGGTAAGAGTTCAGTGTTATACAGGAACACAATGACTGGTTTGGTAGTGGGAGATGGATTAAAACATCCTTTGGCCTCAGTTCACTTACCTAGAAAAGCGAGCAATTTATTTTGACCTCCACTTGGCTGCCCAAGGCAGACTTGACACACGCATGCTAAGAATTCAGGTGGGTCCACAAAGCATTAAACTTGGAAGGTAACCAGTAATAACTGTAGTAACTTCTAGCAGTAGGGCTCTTTTTTTGTGACTTTCCCACTTTCTCAGCTAGTATGGATTGGGAAAAAGTTGAGTGTGACAACAAGTTTAATGCTTCCAACTAAGGTAAAATGAAGGTAGATACCTTACCTCAGCTCAGAGTAGATGATTGAGAAGCTTATGATTGAGTGGAAGAAGGGAGTGGCAGGTAGACTGGTGTCAGTTATTTATTCCCTCTAATAGGAAACAGGAGGGGTATGGAAGGAAACCAGAGTCCAAAAACATTGGAGGCCGTTATTCATGAAGTGTGTGAGCTGTGGGTCTCTTGACATCTTGAAAATGTAGAAGCATTCATTTTGAAATTGCAGGCGTGCATAGAGTCTGTAGTTCAGAAATTGAAGCTGTGTGACAAAACTGATATTCCTAAGTTAGTTTTGCCTATTTGTGAAGGTGTTTCAGAAAACAGAACTGTTTAATAAAAACTGAATGTAAAAGGAAGCATTTTTTGTGGAAAGGGAAAAATGAGACTATGCTATTTACATAAATGCAAGGAGAGACTGAAAACTTGCATGCTTTTGAGCAATTAGAGTGTAGTCCTAAGATTCCCATACCTGTTTTTTCTCTTCTAGGTACGGGTTGGAATGCTTGTTTCGATTTTACAGCTATGGCCTAGAAAAGAAATTCAGGCGAGACATATTCAAGGACTTCCAAGAAGAAACAAAGAGGGACTATGAAGCTGGTAATTATCATAGGCCAGCCACTGCTTACAGCAGGGTGACTTCAGCTGGGAGATAATCCCCTTTCCTTGGCACTCACTTGTTTAGTAAGCTCAGTTTTAGTGTAGTTTTTAAGAGCACCTTTAGTTTATCTTTCATTTATAGATACTGGTGAACAATTAGGTTTTTAGTTAAGTCTAGCCTTTGTAAATGGGTAAAATTATCTTCTTTTGTTATTAGGTCAGCTTTATGGACTGGAAAAGTTTTGGGCTTACCTAAAATATTCTCAGCACAAGACACCAGCCATTGACCCCAAGCTGCAAGAATACCTCAGTAAATTTAGGAGACTGGAGGACTTCAGAGTGGATGTAAGTTTCTACACCTATTTTAAGTAATTTGGCAAATCCGTTACTTCAAGTTAAACGGTTTCAAAACAGTACTTCAGTTCATGAAAAGGTAAATTTACAAATCCCATCAAGTCACTACAAGGCCTGATTAGAAAAAGTTAAATGGAAATGAAAAATGTGTTGTTCTGTTTCAGGTGTTATTTTTCAAAGCTGAAATATGGTTAGAATATGAAAAGTGCTGAATTTCTCTTTTTATTGTATAATGTGAATAGCAAAAATACATAAAAGGACATTTTACTGTCTAATAAAATGAAGTGCTGAGGAAGAACTTTGAAGGTTTTTTCAACTCAGTGCATAGTTTATTTGTCATCTGTTAAGACTGTCTACTTCTATGCTCTTCAGGAATTTGGCAAATTAATTAACACCTAGCAGTTCTTCAATGAATTGTGACAGGCATTGTCCTTTGCATGCCAAATTCAGCATTACCTTCTTATTGACAGCTGATTTCTTGAGCTGCATGATTCCAGACTGCAGTACTGCTGTGTTTGTTGTAACAGGGTTGTGATGTACTGCTCCAGTGCTGTCATCCTCTTCACCCCTCCTTTCTGGGAATTGTGGCAAATACTGGCTATTATGTAGTGCTCCAAGGTGTTGAAGTCCTAAACTTGTCATGTTTTACACTCATAGCTTAATGGCCAGGAAGGTTTAAGAGTATCAGTGGTGAGTTGTGAATAACTATTAGTATTACTGTGCCTAACTAAAGGCTCAATTAAAGAATGCTCCTTTCTGCTCCCTTACGCATAGGAAAGGGCAGATACCTGGCCTCACAGAACAACTCTTAACAAGGTACTGATGTTAATTTTCAGCCTCCGTTTAGTGAAGAATGTGGCAGGAGGCAGTTTGCTGCAGCAGGTGAGGATTCGGGTCATCGCAGACATCTGGCTCGTTCCTGTAGAACATTTCCTGTGGCTCAGCCTGCGGTGCTGGAGCACGTTACCAGTGGGAACACTGTGCAAGCACCCAGAGCAGGCCATCCTACTGCTGCCACGAAATCAATAGAAAGTGATGTACCGGAAAAATAGACTAAGCCTCGCAACCCTTGAGAATCAGCTTTTTCATCGCTCTTTTTAGTTGGAGATCTCCAAGGTGAGCCCATCTAGTACATGATTAAAAGTGTATGGGAAGACAAAGGACTGCATTCTTTTTCGTGGGATTAAGTTCCAAAACACCCTAGGAGAGTTGTTCTTGGTTTTGGGATCATCAGAAAGGTCCTAGGGAAGATTGATTGGCTTCAGTATTGCTTTCCCCAAGCTTTTGTTTACAAAAACTGCATTCCTTGCATATGCATAAAAATACTTTGGGGATGCCTTACATTTCAGCTCATGTTCCTTAAAAAAAAAAAAAAAAAAAAAAAGTATGGTATATCCATCTTACTGACTGCGCTTTCTTTGTCCCTTTGTTTGTATTTTACCAAAGCAAAAAAATTACAGTATTCATATAATTTTAAATGTAAAGAAAGATCTATGTGATTGGTTTGCTTTTGAATCTGTAACTATAAAGGTATGCTTTGTGTGAAAGTGCACTCAAGAATGTGCAGCTATATATGATACAGCACTGCTGGACTCTATTTAAAGACATAGTTTCTATTTTTTTCGGGGTCTCCATAGTTAGTATTAAGTATGGAGTTGAGTGGACATAACTGGGATAGCTTTGCAGATACTTCTTTCAATACTGATTCTTAAAAAGCCACAGTAAAATACAGGGAAAAATGGATCTGTTGATTCAGCGTCTTAAATTGACACCTAGCATCTGCAGTTGGTGCTGGTCATTCAAGTAGCTTCAGCTGAATTCTCATATGATGATCACAGAATCACACTAAAGCACTCTAACATGAGAGGCATCCTTTTTTTTTTTTTTTTAAGATTTTTTTTCCTCTGTATTTCAAGGAATAAAAATTAGTTTGGAAGGAAACAAAGTATTCCTTGTAAACTTTTTTTTTTTTTTTTCTTAATTTTACAATATTTGAATGAAGGTCTGCTTAAATTGTGCTCACTAAGGTAAGATAATTTCACACAGGTCTAAGCACAATTTCACTGAACGTAAGTTATTGAAATATATGTTCATTTCTGTAGCTAAAATATGTTTATATCATGCAATTTCTTTTACTTTCATTACTTTCGTTTAAAAAACACTGCACAAACTGAGTGGGTCACTTACTTCTTCCAAGGGAAAATGAGAAGAATTTCAGCTTTCTAACCAGTTAGCTACAGAAGAGCCCTCTGTTGAGAAATACATCTAGCACAAATGCCTTAACCCATGAAGTTGTCCAAACAGAATGACCATCCAAAGTCAGAGTGTCAAACTGCTGTCAGCTCTTAGAAATTGTCATAGTAAGTCTATTATTATTTTTTCATTGTCTTGTGAAACTCAATGAATTATGCATTGTAAATGAGTACATGAGCAGTGGCCTTCCCAGCAGCTAAAAGAGTTACAGTACAAAATAGAACAGGCCCCCTGTAAAAGGCTCTAAGTGAAAATTAACAACTAATTTAAGCAGCATCCTTTCCATAAGCTGAAGTGACACATCTCAACCCTGTGTTTGATCCATGACTCTTGCTATTCAGGAAAATGATGCAAATGTAAATTTGAATTGAATTTGTATATACAAGTAAAAGATTAAAAATATTTCACTTTTTTTTTCATTGGAAAATGTGCAGACTAAGCTTATGGTGTGTAATTTTGTGATATCTTGCCAAATTTTATAAAAACAACCCAGAAAACCCTCCAATAATGTTGTATTACAAGCTTTGTTGTTACTGTTCCAAAAGCATGAAGAAAACACTTGCATGGAGTCTAAGGCTGTAGGTTTGCCTCTGCTGGTTCTTAAAATGCAAGCCAGCTTTTTTTCAAGTTTTGTGATGACTTCTCACATGCCCGAGTGCTTTTTTCGAAGAAAAAATGACAGGTGAGTAGAAAATATGGCTGAAGCTAAGGGGAGGGAATACTTTACCTCTTACAGCTTTGTTTATAGTGTGGCCCTTTATTTTGGCAGATGCAGGGGACACAGGTCTGGCTTATAGCTTTGCCTTCCTTCAGGAACGCCCCCTTTGTTGTCCAAGAGACTCAGACCTTCCTTCCCTCCTTGGTTCCCTGTCAGAGTGGTAGAAAGAATGACAGCTCCACTGCTGTGCTGTTCACATGCTGAGATGAGAACACAAAGATCAAAGGTTAGAACAAAGCCCCAGGACTACTGGTTAAGCAGTTTGTTCCTCTGTAGGGTTCAAAGTTGTTAATTACCTTTCTGTAACCGGCATTCCTGTTGTGGAGCCATATATTTATCTTTGAGCAGGCATGTATATGTACAGCATCCTTTCTGCTGCCTTCTACATCCATTTAAGGTAACCTTCAATTCATTCATCTTAAGACTGTATCCTAACAGGTTTTTACTAAGTACTTATCAAGTTTTTGACTTTTCACATGTCTAAAAGCTCTTGTGTGCTTAATGATAGAATGCCTTCTTCTAGAGACGTTTCTCAGCAAATACTTCAAAACTATACTATGCTAAAAGCTCATTCATTAAGGTTTTCCTTCGGTCTTGCTCAGAAGGCTTTGTAGGGAAAGAAAGAAAACTGTTGTTCCTTATGGAGAGCAGATATTTTCCAACAATGAGAAGCAGTAGCCTGTCTGCATGACAGACTCTTCTGGAGTTTAGCAGGGATTTGGGTGTCTGTGGGATAAATGAGCAGAAAGCAGCTCGTACTCACAGCAGCCTGTGCTCTGTGTGCACTGGAATCAGGCATCCTGTGCTGAGGTGAAAAACCACCCTTTTGCAACTCCAGACTGAGGAAGAGACTTAACTGTTGGCTGATGTTCTTTTGCTGAGAAATCTCAATGCTACGCTGGGCTATGCCTGTAATCTTAAAGCTTTCCTCTCTGCTTTCCTTATCCTAGAGTTTTGGAGGGGAAAAAGGCAGTGCCCTTTGCTTCAACTTCTGCAAACTCCACTAGAAATGCAGCAAACAAACCCCCAAAATCTAACCTAGTCATGGGATTTATGTAGAAAATCAGCTTTTAACTTGTCTGAGGTGGCATTATTATGTGCCCAGATGACATGAGACTTCAGCTACAATGCCACTATGATAGAAAATTCTGAAGAAATTTAAGCATCTAGTTTAGCTGTTTTAAGGCAACGCTTTGGATTAATACCTTCAAAGCTCATCAGTCGTGGTTTCTTTCCAGTAAAAAGTGATGCCTTCAACTACATAAAATGAAATGACAGCCTTCACGCTCCCATAAAATCAGGGCCCAAGTCAGGCAGCAGAAATGTGTTTTTACTCCAGGATGCTCATGGACAATGACAAATCCAGACCTGCCTCCACAACTTCTCACATCCAGAGAGTTTTATTCTTAGGTGTTTACATAGTATGCTTGTAGGCTTTACCCAGTTACCTAGAAATTGTGACAGCTCAGTAAAGTATCATCGTCACAGAAAACAGTTTGTAACCAGAATGGGGATAATTAGGTTTTTTTTTTTCATTAATTTTGTAAGAAGGCTGTTCTGCCAGACTGGAACTGTGAAACACAGCAAAGTTGCAAACTTCTGGTACAGCAAAGTGCATAGAAACGCAGGCAACTCCACAGAGGGGAATGCTCCTGGGTTGGGTGCACTGGGTGTATTTTTCTCATTAAAAATACTTCACCTACATTTGAACTAACCTGGGTGGATATACCTGTTCATATTGAATTAAGTTTTCTATATTTAAGCCCTCAAGGCCAAAATGATATGATTACTAGGACTAAATTGCCAAACTGACAACTGCAAATGCATCGTTCCATCCATGGCTGAGAAAGCAATCACTGGTTGAGCTTTTTTTCCCCCCACAACCTATTCTTTAAACCATAACATGGAAATTGGAGGGAGCTAAGACTGCAAGAAGCAAACTAAGGACTTCATCACAAACATACTCTATGCTTAGTAAGGCAATTTCTAGAACACTTTGTTTCTGTATTAGACAGTCAGTTATGCTTCATGAAAAACTACACAGCTTTGATCCTAAAACACCAGCAAAAAAATCAACATCCATGAAGCAGGAATAAAACACAGGAAGAAAATTATTGTTCGAAAAGTAGAACTTCGAATATATTTTGTTCTATTACACACAGCAATGCATGTTTCAGGGTAGGGGGAAAGCTACCAGGTCCAGTTTAACTATTTCTTGACCTTTTCACCAAAGAGGCTGAAGCTGATCTGATTTCACAGGGAAAGAAAAAAAGCAAAAACAAGAGCAGAAAAATAGCTTACATTGTGATGGTTTATGACAGCTATTTAAAGTGTAGCAAAACAAGAAGCAATTTAAGAGAGCACCAAACTGCAAATCTTAACCAAGAAACAGCAGATCTGTGTCAATAAAAAGATAAGAACATGTACAAGCATGCAGAAGGTCAGTTCCATAATCTCCAGTGAAAATTTGCCATGTTCAAGATTAAGTAAAAATGTTTGTTTAAAAAAAAAAAATAAAAAAAAATCAAGATTTAAAAATACATTTCCTACCATCAAAACAAAAACTTGGGAAGTGGTGTACAAATAGGCCAGAAACATTTTAACAAATGACTGCTTCTAACCCAGAGTAACACTAACTCTAGCCCAAGAAAAGAAGTGATGGCAAACCGGAAATGTATTTTGCTTCTACTGAAGATGAGACCAGCCCCTTACGTTGCCGAAACAAAAATTCTGTCAATATCAACCCGTCATTTTTATTAGTTTAACAGTGAATTTTTACCAAGTGACTGCTACAACTACTACAAGGATGAGTGTCTCCAAAAAAGTTATGATACTGATTTCACTGAAGCTTCCAAGGATGTGATGTTCTGAACTCTGAGTGCCTACTGTATGCATTGACTTCCTGTTAAAATGAAGAATATGGTGTGTTCTAAAGCACTGTTTAAGTTGTCATCCTCTTATCACTAGTGACTTTTATGGCAAAATAAATAAGCCAAAGTCAGATCCACTCTGCATCAAAATACAGGGTTTTATCTATGCAACATGGTACTGCCAAAATAGATTTTGTGTTGCAGTCTTCAGATACTGCTAAGTTGCTTGAAAGCGAAAATAATCCTTTTACTCATCTTTGATCCCTTTTTTATTTAACCGATCTTAAACCATAAGTATTGGGGCATTGCTCTCTTAAAAAGTGTTTGAATAATTAAAATAAAAAAAAAAAAAACAAACAAACACATTCATTAATTTTGATCGGATTAAGCTTCACTTGCAGTTCTTTGAGCATGGGAAAGGAAAAGGCTGCACTGGGTTAGGAAGGCACAGCATGTGAAAACAACTGCTCTTTGCCCAGTAAGAAATTTCTACATAAAACAGGCGCAAGCAAGATAAACAGCTCAAGCTACAGCTAGGCCAGGTGTAGCAATAGTAATAGCTGCAATGAGTAAATAACAGGGTAAATCATGGTGGGTGGTAGGAATCTCCATCCATGGCTCTGTACAGTAGAAGCTGTAATACAATCAACTGTGAAAGTATTTTTATGTGGAAGGCTGAAAAAACTTTATCTGATTGTCCCATTTGATATGGGCACAAGACTTCTATTCCCAATCCACAGCCACATGCATCTTGATGCTGTAATGAGGTGCAAGAGCTTAAGCAAGAGCTAAAACGTGATATGCGTACTCCAACTACAGTGTAAACCTTTTGGATTTAGTTAAAATGAAACAGTAAGGTGTCTGGATAGCAAATTAACACTCAAGTACTCTTAGCTGCTGTCCTGCACAAGAAAGCTTTTCTTTATTTGTTGGCAGCTTCTGCTCTTCCATCTAAGTAGTATTCCTGTAGTTAGTTATACTAGCCTAACCAACATTGCAGCAGTGTTCAATGATTAGCAGATACTTATTACAGTAATAATGCACAAACAGAATATTGGACACTGCATCCATGCTCAGTTAACAAGGGTGTGACATAAACAGAAACCAGCACCTTAATGAATGGCACACACTAACTGGCCAGACATGTACCTAGCTGCATTGCTCAGTTCCTGTGAGAACCCGCAAATGGAGCCTGACTTGAAATGGCTTCAGTTCTGTTATTTCTTCTGCTGTGATAAAACTATTATGTTTCAGGCTTGCCTATGCAAGGAAAAGAATTTAATCTGCCTTCTAGGACACGTGAGTTATGAGCGATTCAGTGGAGGATTTTGTTTCATTTATATTAACACAAAACTTCTTTCAGTCCAACAGTAATAAAAACATTGTAGTTCCTGAAATTTCAGGGTTGACAGTTCAACATAATGGATGTATAGAAATCTGTTCCTGTAAACATACCACAGATAAAATCTTCAAGCACAGGTGCAGATGTAACTCATAAAACCATAAGCCAGGAACTTAATGGGGTCATAGTCAGAAATCTGGTAAAGTAGGCAGTGAAGTTTCTGCAAGATGTTTGCATTGCTCCACATGTATTGATCTCCAGCTGCAAGCGCCATGAAACACACTGCTTTTATTGTACATTATGAGATTTCCTAGAATGCTTATATACCATTACTTGATTTTTTTTCCACCATAAATACATTGGCATAGGTTTCATCCTTTAACTACAACTTACCTGAGTCTTTCAGTTTCTTCAAAAGGTGGGACTTGAAAAGAAAATCAACACCCCTGGAGCTAGGAACATTAATAACAGCGAATCTTTCATATCCAAGACTTCTTCCCCTTACTTTGTATTCCACCATAATCCAGCTCTGCTTCACAGCTTCTACATAGAGTCTGACAGCCCATTTGATATTGTACATGCTTTATTAAAATGGTACTCATATTTACAATATCTGCAGAAACAATCCTTCTCAAGTCTTGCATTCAGACAGACACGCACACAGACACACGCGCGCACGCCCCTTCACTCTACAGGGGTGTGAAGGCTATGCTCCCAGAAGTTAGGCAGCTTCTGGAAGAGGAGGAAGGGTGACTTTTTTTTTTTAAATTACTTAAAAAGAAGCGTGGGAGTATGCATTTGGCCATCACAATGCTAATTTAAGTATATGTAGTATTAACATATGGCAGTAACACTGAGCATTCCTCTTTTACATTCTATACACAGAATGACATCAAGGTTTTCCAGTCAACAGAACATTCTAACTTCAGTCTCAATGTTGCTATGTAGTGACTATGAAAGAGGGTTTTCCCTTAAAACAATTCAAGTCTATGCAAGCGAAATAAGGCACAATTAATATTTGATTTGATTCAGACAAATGGGAAAAAGGAGTGGGAGGGAGGCAGGCTTCAGATAATAGTTGTTGAAGAGGAAATAGTTTTACCCTATCCTTTTGAGAGAAGGATGAATTTTACCCCCATCCTGATCTATGTGGACTTCTCTTAGAGAACTGAAGTATTCTGCCAGGGCTACTAAGGCCCACGTACAAAACAAAATTGGAAATTCACATTATAACACCAGTGTCAGTAGTCTAACCTACTGATACTGATGTACATGAGCACATCTTTGTTTAATGCTGAAGGAGAAGACAAACATGAAACAAGTTTCAAACCTTTCACTGAGCTTGAAGACTCACATCTTTAGAGAGTTTGTAATATATGCTATTTGAAAAGGCTTCAGCTTACCGATAAAAAGGAATAGCGGTTTTGCCTTTAAATCCCTGGCCCCTCTTCACTAAGCCTTACCAGACATTACAAATAAACTGCAACAAAAAGTTTGGCAGCACAAATAATGTCTAGTATTCCAATCTTCAATTGTGACTTTATTATTTTCCTTGTACAAAACCTGTTGAATGTTTTTCGCAGCAGATGAACTGTACCCAAAGATGCAGGACATTCTGTGATGGGGAAAAGAGGTTGCAGTTCCGAAGGCCCCTGACTTTGGTTGTTTACAAAGTTCATTCCTGTTTAGTGTGATCCTTGGTATCTTCCTCATCTGTGTATTCTGATGGTTCTTCCCCTGGTTTTAGGAGTCTACCTACGTAGTCATATTTTTCTGAAAGAGATTCATGATTCCATTACAATCAAAAACAGCTTCATTCACAAGTTAGCCTGCACTGCTGCTACTTCATTTTTCCCCCCCACACATTAGGGTTCTGAACATGAATCACTGGCATTGATGGCAATTTATCAGTGAGCTCAGCTGCTAAAACCATCTTGATACCACTGCTGCTCACTACTTGTTCTACTCTTAGTACTTCAGTTTTGTTTCTAATCAGCTTGGCTTTTATCACATAAAGGCTGAAAATAGTGCTATTAGAACAAGCACGAATTTCCTCTGCCTGTTTCAATTTCAATTAATGTGAAAAAATTGTTTCCTCTCCCTCCAGAGGCATACTTCCATACATTTTAGAAATTATTTCAAGACAAACTTGTTCAACTCTTAATGCCCAAATAACTCTTTGTCCTAGTCATAATTCAATGGGATCCAAAGCAAACAACCTGAGAGCAGGAATTCCACTGGCTAAGCTACTCTATGCTGAATAGCTGACAAGAGGACACCTTTCTTGTATAAATCTATCACGGTAAAAAAGTTGTAGTGGGATATGGTGGAATCTTCTCTAAAGAAGAAAGCCCTGAAATTCATGGTCTTTTCCTAGGAAAGCCACATTGCACTGTTAATGTCACTATCAACATCTCTTTTAAAGATGTCCCAAACCCAAGTCAGTCATTTTATATTACAAGCATTTCCTTAAGCTAGAGATGTACTAAGAGCAGTTACCTTTAAATTGCATTTCCCACTCTCTTACACTTTCCATCTGTACAGCATTTAAGTCCGATAGGTCATCATATTCATCTCTGAGTGCATCTTTATCTAGACAGAAAGTTGCTAGTCCCCTGGAGGCATCTCTGCCAGCAAATATTCCATATGGACCCTCTGAAAACAAAAAGACAAAACCAATACCTTCAGGTCTTTGCTCATGGTGACTCATGTCAATTCTTCAGTCTGCCAAAGCCATACATGAAAAGTCCCATGCTTTTGCAGCTTTGACACTATGGCTGACCAATGTTCAACAACACTGCAATTCAATCTTAGGTATCATTAGGAGATAAAGTCTGCCAAGAGAAGCAGAGTCAAGAAAACAGTTTTGAAGGGGTATCTGGAAAAACCGCTGACCCTTGATGCAAATCAAGTGATGTTAATTCCAAAGAGATGGGAGGCCAGAATTCAAAAGAAATCCACTTCCATTAAGCAAAATACAGAGCATCTAAAAGTCGAGCATGAACAGAACCAAATCACATGGACACCTGAGTAAGAAATCCATCTAGAGTGCCAGCCGATTACTTCACTTGCAGAGCCATCTTAACTTAGCAATCAGTGGATCTTTTGACACATTTCTTACTACTGTGAACGTCACACTGCAAAACACAATTTAGAAACCAAAATCAGTCCTATATCAAGATGTTTTATTTACTCATTTATCACGCTCAGACACTTTTCACAAAACTGGTAAGAGGTAGTAATGGCTGCCAATGGCAACATAATGGAGAGCTTCTTCAAGCAATAAGTCTTGCTGTACTCCAAACCAGCTGCCATTCAAATGATATCGTTGTTGATGTTCTGAATGAGGAACCCAGGCCCACAGTGTTATAAACAGCTTTTACAAAAGATCACGCACAATTGGTAAATCCTTAAGAGGGACTATAAACTGCAATTTAAGCTCCCTGCCAACAGTACTTTGCCCCAGACTTTTTCCTTCCCATGAAGCATTTAAAACAAAGTTTCCATAAACTCTATTTATATAACATTCTCAGAATTTTGACTAACTGTTGTCAAAGGAGCACACTGTCCCTCCCTGAAGCTCTGCATCTGGGGTTTTACGGATCTCTACAGCCACTGCTGAGAGATCTCTACAGCCACCTCTTGATCCACCAGCTTGATGCCAATGGTTTCTGCTGAAGAATTATACTCTATTACTCAGTACCAAGCCCTGAACACCCTTCCATCTCAATAGCACATTTAGTTGAAAGTGTGAACGCCTTTAGAACATAAGTTTGCATTAAGACGATCAGTGCAAGATTTCTCCTAATATATGATAATGCCAGATGCCACTCTATGGCTACATCTTTTCTAAAACTGATTTTAAGCACTTGTGTTTCAGTGTGTTTACTACAAGAGCATTCGGGAATCGGATACAAACAGTCACACCAGGTGCAAGCACTCAGCAGAATGCTAACAAGTGAAAACAAGCCTTCAGACTCAGCACCTGAAATTCCAGCTCTGCGAATTTAACTTAAAAAATGCCACATTCTTTCATCCATTATTACTATTGAATTAAAAACATTTTAAGAAAACAGTAAAAATGAAAGCCTGGCTTCAACTTACTTACAGGGCTGGCAAAGTAGAAGTTCAGATATCTCAATATATGAGCAATCTACTTTAAGATTTAAAGCTTCCACTCAGGTAACTTTACACAGATTAATTTTAAATGTTGTAATTAGTACAGAATATACACAGCTGTATTTTGCTATGACCCCTTGTCTACTATTCACTTTTATATAAATACTGATACAGTGGTCCTAAAAAGGTATTTTGCACATCAGGTCCTGTGAGATCATTTAGGAAGGTGCAAGCATAGACAACTCTGAGTAAGAAACAGGCTGTGTGAACATTATCTTGTGGCAGAGACATCAGTGCAATCCCTGAAGTGCTCCCACAGAGTTCTTTCACGACCAGATTCAATTTACTGTGTGAGTCCTACCTACAGCCCTTCTTTTATTTCCCTTTGTCTGCCTGTCTATTTAGACTGGCTCCTGCTATAAATAATTCATTGTGCCACCAGTACACATACTGAAAAGATTGTAAAAAGAGATGCTAGTAGCATACATATGTAGACTAAATCAATTTTTCAAGACTACCACAGACTCTAGGTTGTTTTCTTTCTCCATACCTCCACAAAATTAGCTACTTCCTAGTCAAGTACTTCACAAACTCCTCCCACGTCTATTTAACATCTCAAAACAAGAGGAGAAGTCATGTAAGTATCAAAAAATCACTGAAATATCTCCACGTTATTTGGCTACACATGGTCATGAGCCTTACATTAAGGAAGCTTTGCTCCTTGAAGAACGTTTTTCTTCCCATCATTGCTTTCACGTATTACAACACTCTGTTACCAGCCTTTGTTGTAGTGTTAGCTCAGCTCTGAAACCAAACTGTTATCAAAACTACGCATTTGCCTGCCTATCTCTATCTCTGTAATACCACATTTATACACTGCCCTTTTCCCCATATAAAGCCCTCAATTACCTTACAACTCTACCTTAAATAAAATACGCGCTTCTTTAATCTAAGCACATGCAAATACTGCTACCCACTGCCTGGTACCACTCCCAGGAAGCAAGGATTCTCCCTTCCTTGTAAAATCCCCAAAAAATCTGCCCTTCCTGACAGATGTGTTCCAGCCTGACATTCACCTTTACCTACAAATGAACTGGGCAGGCCTGAGACATGGCAAAACCCAAGTCTCCTCAGTCAACAAATAAACCTCTCTAACTCTTGCTCTCACGAACAGGATTTCAGCATCTCTTAGTCCTGTTTTGGATCTTAAATGAAGATTTTTCTTTGCTTGTATACGTTAAGAAACAGCAGATAAGAAAAAACAATATTAGCACACAATATTTAGACACTTGGGAGATATTAAGCTATCCAAGCTGAGGGTTTTATTTGGAAGCATTTTTTCCAGTGACTTGGATCTTGGAACACAGCCTGCATTTGAATTCTCAAATGATTTCACCAGTAATTCCCCAAAACCTATGTTGGTGCTCAAACTTGGAGTAGATCTTCTCAGTGTACCAAAAGGACCACTTCAGTTATCTGTTGATTTTGATCCCACACTGCTGCTCCAGAACCAGTAATGAAAGTGAACGCTGTGCACCGAACTCCAGATTGCTCTGGCTGTCAGTACAGGGACCTGTGCCACAAACAGCTGCACATGGACTTGGTATCTAACCTAGTGATACTTCAGCTATCCTACTGTGTTACATTTCATGGGATTAACGCACGTTCCTTGAGGAAGCCATGCAGGCTAATGAGCTTCAATTTAAACCAGTTTTCATTTCTGAAAGCAGCCAAAAAACACTTCCGAGAAATCACTAAACATGTTGACCATAGCAGGTGTTCTTAGCATCTGTGCATCCCATGCAGCCACTGGAATACAGCCCTATTGCACCTGCAAGCTCAAAATTCATGGACAACATTCCTTAAGCCGCAGGAAAGAATAAAGGCAAATCTCTCTTAATGTAAGTTAAATGACTGAATGGAGAAAGAGCAAGAAATTGCTGACAGCTGCACTAACTTACCACTTTGTCTACATTCTCTGCTAAAAATCAAAGCAAATCTCTATCTGCTTAAAGTTTTCCATCCAAATCTTGAGACATCTGTTCAGTGT
The DNA here is from genome assembly GCF_019238085.1 of Lagopus leucura. Lineage (NCBI taxonomy): Eukaryota > Metazoa > Chordata > Aves > Galliformes > Phasianidae > Lagopus > Lagopus leucura. The sequence continues at coordinate 14,274,186 of NW_024962264.1, read as the reverse complement.
TGCTCCTTTTATGAGAGAACTAAAAAAGCTACAAGTTCAACAAAGCTGTCTTGAGAAAAAACTTGAGAACAGAAGCTTTCTAATAACATGGATCATTGAAATTCAAGGTAACATCATTTTAACTTTAAACCCACTCCAGATTTACGGGAATGGAAAGATGTGGATCAGTTTGAAGTTACAACTTGCACGGAAAGTAAACATTCTTAGGAAAATAATCCATAAAGCCTACATGCTGAAATGGCAACTGCTCGAGTCTAAATCAGACTTCTTAGGCCCAGGCCTCCCTCTGCCTTCTGCCAGCTTTCCCTCCAACTCTGTGGGAGAAGTGCAAGAAACAGTGACCTAACTTGAACTGGAGAGGCTGTCAGTGAGCACTGCTCAGACAGCCTGCAGCTCAGCTGTCAGGAGGCTCTGGCACAGATCTACACTTGGACAGGACACAGATCTCAAACTTCGCCTCAGGGAGAAGTACTCTGCCCATAGTTTGGTCCATTATAAAGTAAGCAGTGCTAGCCAGGGTCTTGATTACATCAAAGAGATGCACCACTGCGTGCTGGATTTAACATCTATACGTCATTAATAACAATGACACTACTGCACCACATACGTCACACTTGGCCAAGTCCCCAGATCCCCAGTTTAAATGATTTTACTAGGGATTTACTCAGCCAGCTGATATCAAGCAGTTGTTCAAGTGTTAAGGCACATATTCAGCTAATCAGTAAAGGCAGAGAGCAGCTGTTGGTCAGAGCGTAGAAGCTGCAGAGGGCAGAGAGCTGCATTCTCCTGCATACTCTGCACTGCTTCCTGCTCTCAGGGAATGGGGACCCTTTTGTCCCGGTCCCTTGTACCAGAAGCACAGAGACAATCTCTTCTTAGTAGCCATTTCTGAACCTTTTCAGTTTACTCGTTATGGTAGTACCTTACTTTTCCCAGAAACACTGGTTTCTTTGAGAAGCTGAGTCCCAGGGAGAGACCACCTCCCTTGAATAACACCAAAGAGCAGGCAAAAACAAAACAAAGCAGAAGACCCACGCCTCACAGGAAGTACTGCTCCCCCCATCTTATCCTCTGTACTTGTCTCTTAACGCTCATTGTGTTCTGCACATAAGGCCACCCGTAACAGACTTCTCCAGACACAGCGCACATGCTCCACGAGCAGCATCAATCAGAACAACTTTTAAATGCAAATTTAATTAAGTTCACAGTACTAAATTCCCAAGGAATTGAGCAGCATCATTTTATTCTACAGAAATGATGGAAGAAATGATAGTGTTCAGATTTTTTCAAAGAATTTAATATCGGATATTGTAGTTGTCAATTGCATTTGCAGCACAAAACAAAACCAATTCTCCCCTAATGAAAAATGAACTAAAACATAGATAATTATGGAAGGAAATGCTACCACAGCCTAATCTATTCCTCTTGGAAAAATGGAAAGTAGGGATCTTTGTGACACTTTGACAGAATTGAAGTGGGATGAGAAATGAGCAGACAGTGACAATGTATTATAGGAAAACTATCAGGAAATTGACTGTTTTAAATAATGAGAAATGAAGACCCAAGAAGTGATGTGGAACAGTTGTGTACATTGGATTGCGTACAACCTTGCTTTGTCACGCTCAAAAACGAGTATTTTTCATAACTACACAAAGTTGATCGAAACTAGTTTATAGCATTATACTACCATGCCAATTTAAACTCTAAATATTAAGATTACTTTATCTCTTACTATGCCTTTCTATTGACCAATATACCTTGAGGAATCTTAACGTTACAATAAATGAAACTGTAAAAAATGTCTCCTGTGATAAAGATATGAAAAAAACAAAGCACACACTAAAGGTATCAACCATTAGGCTCTCAGTCATGAGATGTGGTTGTGGATGGAGAGATCACCTCACCACAATTTATTTGATATTCTGGCTCCACAGTTTTTAAAGTGAGCCATTAATTGTTTGCTTGATTACTTGCAGAGTTTGCAGATGATAAAGGAAAAGGTAATGAAGATTAATAATCAAACAAAGCATTCTAGAACTCAAACAGGGACAAACAAAAGTGATATTTATGTAATAAAACTAAAAGTGAAACACTGAAACAAAGGGTGTGCTTGCAGGACAGAAGACTATCTTAGGAATTGTGAAGAACCTTCTATGTGATGTTTTTAGAGAGCACAGTATAAGAGAACTGATTCTTGGAGGCACAGACAGTTAAATGTGTGATACAAACTTCCTGCTTTCACCTGAAATGCACCACTTACCAAAGACTAATTACCACTAGGATAAATTGTGGAAAGCTTAAAAGAGTCAACATTAAAAAAAAAATTGGAAGATATTCTGATTAAATGTTCAAGAAATGGAAACTTTCAACCATGGCTGTTTGAAAGGATGAGATTAACAGTCTATCCACCTCTCTTAGATCTTAACTGTAGATCTTCAGTGGGCTCTTCACTGAAACAGAGCAAAGTATACCAGGATTCTGTGACAGAAATTTAAAAAAAGAGCAGATCTGCTAATAAAGTCAAGAGCTTCGCAAGACTTTCAATGGAATCTCACCTGTTGGACAAAAATGTGGGCTAGAGACAATTCCATGTATTAACCTTATGCGAAAAGTACCAAAGTAAGATTTGCATCCATTTGCATCCTATTGTGAAAAAAGAAGAGACTTTCCAGTGCCTCAACAAAACACAAGCAGCTCCCATTCCAAGCTTGTGCTGTCAGCCAAGTCAGTGCTCTCAACTGCTTCTTCTGTTTAACAGAACTTCACCATCGTTTTGTCGGTAAGCTTTGCACTTCTGCTGTACTCCAGCTATGAAGCACAGAATTACCAAGGAAGCTTCTGCAGACATCTGGTTACTGTGACAGACGTCCCTGTGGAGGGGTGCAGCTTTAAAAGCTGAAGACTTCTCCTAACTCTTCTCAGATCTTTTAAGACCTCCAACCACTCATTAGTTTTTTTTCTTCCTGGTCAGAAAACAATTGCAAGAAAATACTACTCGACATGCATCACACAGACTGACCACATCAGCATGATGTGATAGAAAGTACAGAACTGATGGATAGGTTGAGCACCAATTTCTAAATGTGTACACATAACAAAGATCCGACAGAAGAAAATTATACTGGGCCTGTTATTAAAAGGCATCTTTCAAAACAAGGAAGAAAAAAAAACAAACAGAACACACGTCCCTCTACACAAAAGCAGGATGCAGTGCTTTAGGGAAACCAGCTGCTGGTACTTATCAAAGAAGCAGGCTGATGTCCTTAAACACCAACTTTAGTTTCTTCACAGCAATGGGCCTCCAGAGGCAGAGGATGCAAAGCAGTGATAGTATCTACAGGGAACAGCCCAGAAATTGTCTGTTACACAAAACAGCCAAAATTAATGTTCAGACTGTGATTCAATGTTATTTCATGGGGTAATTTTTGAAGAAATCTATCAATTCAGACTGGTGCTATAAGTTTCACGTGCACACGTGTTGTTAATCTGTGTATAAGAAACACAGAAGCACTGGAGTTGGAAGGGACCCTTAAAGGCCAACTCCCCTGCAATAATCAGGGATACCTGCAGCTCAGTCAAGTTGCTCAGAGCCTGATCCAGACTGACCTTGAATGTCTCCAAGGATGGAGCATCCACCATCTCTCTGGGCAACCTGTTCTACTGCCTTACTACCTTTACTGTAAAAATAATTTAAAAAAAAAAACCAAAAACATAACTTCCTCCTCATATCCAAGCTAAATCTCCCCACTTTTAGTTTGAAACCATTTCCTCTTGTCCTGTCACAGCAGACCCTGCTAAAAAGTCTGTCCCCTTCTTTCTTTGAGCCTCTCTTTACATACTGAAAGACCACACTTAGGTATATATCCAGAGCCTTCTCCAGGCTGAACAGCCCCAGCTCTCTCAGCCTGCTGTCGTAGGAGAGGTGTTCCATCCCTTGGTTCATTTTTGTGGCCCTCCTCTGGACACACTCCAGCAGGTCCTTGTCTCTTCTGTACTAAGGACTTCACACCTGGATGCACAATTTCAGCTGAGGTCTTGCCAGCGCAGAGCAGAGGGACAGGATTACCTCCCTCCACCCGCAGGCCACGCTTCTTTGAATGCAGCCGAGGATACAGTTGGCTTTCTGGCCTATGAGAGCACATTGCTGGCTCATGTCCACTTGCCATCCACCAGTACCCTCAAGATCATTTCAGCAGAGTTCTATTCTTACATCCCCCAGCTTGTACAGATAGCGTGGGCTGCCAGAACCTTGGTGCAATATCTTGCACTTGCATTAGTTGAACCTCAAGAGATTCACCTTACCTGTATTTTTCTATCAGCACACAGGTCTCAGTTTAAAAATCCCTAAAGCATGAGACAAAAGAACTTCCTAAGTAAGTGTTTATAAGCTGCAGCACACCAGACTGTATCTTCTCAGCTTCACTCATTAACAGGTGTAATCCAGGCACAGCTCAGAGCCTAGTGCTAGCTTTTCCAATACCCAAACAGAAAGCATTTTGATTTACTTATGGCAACTTCCGTTTCTGTGACTGGCAGCAGCGTTGGTATCAGATCCCCTGAGCGTGACAAGAGCACAAGCATGGTTCAGTTGTACAACTGCTTGTCACAGTTTGGGACCAAACACCTGCAGCACTGCACTTTTATGTTTTTTATTTTTATAACCTATGACTTAAAAACAAAACCAAATACAAAAAAGCCATCTAACTTGATCTATTTCCTAGGGAAAAAAAAACACAGCATCCTCTCTCCTCCGCCCTCATACAAAGGCACTTGTCACACCTTCTATGAAAAACTCCTGAGTAATTTGATTAGATCCGGTTTTCCAAACCACCATTGTTTCAGGAAGAAAATGAGCAGCAGCCATAACTCTCACTTCCTTTGACACTGTGTTAGCACACACAGCTCAGCAAACTTGCCCAACTCATTACATGAAACCATGCATATTTATTCCTCTTAAAGGATCCACACAGCGAGCACGGAAACCTAACGTTGGCTCTGACGCACACTTCTTTATGTGTGAAAGATACGTTTCAGCACTAAAGAACCCTATTGTCTACCTTTCTGCCTGAGAGAGCAGGCTGCTTTCCGCACACACCTAGCTGGTGTCGGCACAGTCAGCCCACCAGCTCCCCCTGCTCGCCTCCATCCTGATTACAACTCCTGCTGTTATGTCACTTGCACCTTTAGGTAAGCAACCAGCTGGCTTTACTCCTCCCTGAGCTGTAGCAGCTAGAAGGCAGGAAGCGCCGCTCGGCTGCACGTGGCAAACCTACCGGCGGAAACAGAGAAAAACGATTAAAGCACCGCAGTCGCGCGTCCTCAGGCCGCTGAAAAACCACCCGTGAGGCGGCGTGTCTCGGCATGGCACCGCCGGGCCCGGCAGGGCGCTCCTCGCAGCGCCCGGACCGCCGCCCCCTCGACTCCCCCGGGCCCGGCCGGGCCGCTCCCACCTCCCCCACCCTTCACGACGCTCACCGGGCCCGTAGAACTTGCTGCCTTTGGTCACGTCGAAGACTTTGCCATTGACCGCCAGGAGGATGCGGGGGTTGCGGGTCCCGTCGAACTCGTGCAGCTGCTCCAGGGAGAAATCCCGCCGCTTCATCCGCGGCAGCAGGGCGGCCTGGCTCTGCTGGGCCGCGCCCCCCGGCCCGCTCCGCTTCCTCCAGCGCAGATACAGCAGGTACGCGGCCAGCAGCACCAACACCAACAGCACCACGTAGAGCAACATCCCGCCACCCGCCGACTCCCCCGCGCCGCCGTCGCCGCCGCTCCCCGAGGTCCTTAGCCGCCCATCCCCGCCGTCCGCCATCACCGCCAGGCCCGCGCCCGCCCGACACCACCCGCCCCCCGCCCCCCTCGGCTCCGGCCCCGCCCCCTTCGCCGCTCGCCGCCTCCGATTGGTCTTCGGCCCGCGGGCACCTCCCCCGCCGGCCGCGCGCCCCGCCTCTCAGTTCGCAAGAGGCGCGGCCGCCGCTACTGCGCCTGCGCGGAACGGGTTCGCTACTCTCTCGCGCGAGGCGGAGGAAGAGGGGGGGCGGCTTCGGGAGTTCGATGCGCGGGGGTCCCGCGCGGTGTAACGGCCGCAGCGCGTGCTCAACGGTCGCAGGAGGCGGTGTGTGCGCGCCCCGCCCCTTTGAGTCGGGTGTGGGCGGCCCCGCCTGCCGGAGGCGGGGATGCGCGCCTCAGAAGGCGGCGCGCTTTGGGGGGTTGTGGGTGGCAGGCGTCGTTGGAGAAGGGGTCGAAGGGCGGCTGTGCTGGCTGCCGTGGTGACCGCCACGTCGTAAGGCGCCCTTTAAGCGGTCCTTGAGAAAGTGACACGTCTGCTTATGGCTCTGGTGCAGAGGTCCCTCCCGGCTTTGTTCCCGAAAGCGGTCAGGCGTGCCCATGAGGTGACGCGGCAGCAGCCCGGCGGGGAAGCCCTTGAAGGGGCTGCTCGTTGCGTTTCGCTGCCCGTAAATGCGGGTAAGCAGCGCCGTCCATTTTGGGCCGTCAAAGCTGAGTGACTAGAGTTACTGTTTGTGCTGTAAAATCTAGCAGTGGCGGCGCGTACATCTTGTGTATCTGAGTGATGCAATACGCGAGCAAGAAGGAGATTACATGGTGTAAGACTAAAAGCTTTCTTATTTTCAAGGAGAGACTCGGTCATTTTTGTAGGACTACGCCTACCTGTAGCACCCGTAACGTCTTCACGTTCCCAGACGAAGCGGCATCAGTTTCTGGAGAGGTGCTACAGGTAGCTGGGCGATGCCCGTCGCTCCGCCTGGCGCTGCGCTGTGAGGCAGCAGCGCTTTGCACCCGCTAGACTTTGTCACGGCAGCTGCGTGCAGTAGAAGCATTCCTCCTACTAACAGCTGTGAGAGCGAGACACCATTTCGTAACTCGGTTACAAAAGCTGGAGAGCTCAAATATTTTCACACAGATAGGTAAACAGTGCAAGAACCCGGCAGAAAATAACACTTAGCGATGCTTAGCGTTTTCATAAAGCTCTGCGTTTTCAACACCTGTAATGGTCAGGTGTTTAATCTTCTGCCTTTTGAGCCTGTTTGGTAACGACAGCCTTTGTGAGCAAACAGGGTGAAGTTCTCACCAGCTAAGGACCCGCAATTGAAATTCATGGGTTGCTCTGAAAGTGATGCCTCCTGTTTATTTCCATGGAAACTCCAACAGATCCAAAGAGCATAATAACACTATTTGATAGGGCACGTTCTCAGCTACAAAACAATATTTTTCAGGAGTCTCTACCATTAGCTATGTGTTTTTTGCCAGTAATGAACAAGAGTCTGCGTGCCACACGCATAGCTATCTGTACCAGTGGAGGTGACCCACTGTGAGCACTGCTGAAACGCACCAACCAAAGCCTTCCTGCACTCACATCCACTGTTTGGTCTTCATAAACATTCAGCCAGCATCAATGCATGTGCAATTTCTTTTCTGCGTGGAGGAGTTCAACTACAGACCTTCAGTTACATCATGGGCCAACATAATAAAGTAGGTGTTACTTTTCGAGCAGCTCTCTTACTGCTACTTCTCTTCCTTCTAATCAGAGTAGCTTATATTATTAAATTCTATTAAGAGAGTATTTTTATCTTAATGAATTACATCTTGAGTGTATTTAAGAACAGGGTTTTTTTTTTATCATGGAAGCGTAAAGTGCTTGGGTACAGCTATGGTGTAGTTTAGGAAAAAATGGAGATGTACTTTTACCTATGGATCTGTTTTCTTCAGGAGTTTAAATTAGAATTTCTACGAATTTTTTACTATGTTCTGCTAATTACCTCTGCATTTTAAAGATGGTTTTAGAGAATAAAAACAAGTACTAAGAAATGTGAAGTACTTTTAACCATCTTCCTACCGAGTTACTGTCTCCAAATTCATACTGACCAATGTGCGTATCTCTGAAAGTACGTGGCTTCCCTTTGGATGAAAGTGGTGTTCTGCTTTCTTCTGGGAGGAATTATTTCACAAACCTGTGGCTACTAGAAGCCTTGGGGTCTTCATTTGTCTGTTCTGACTGCCCTCTTACAATTGTGTTACTACATCAGTTTATTCTGTGAGCTTTGGATATAGTACAGGAAAATAATGGCTGTTGCTCATCCCAGGATGCGAGCTGGAAACAAACAGAAAGTGAAATTGTTAAAAGGTCAAATGTAATGAATTTTGCTTGAAGTGATTTAAACACTAGAAAATGACAAAATAAAATACAAGTGATGCAATACAACATTTTTTTCACTCTGCTCCTAGCTTTAATTGCCAGGGAAGCTTGCTGGTTCTCCACTGTGACTGTCTGCAGAGTTTCTGCTTTGACTGTGTTTGGTTTGCCAAGATAGAAAGCCTCTCCCTATAAAGTGTAAAAATGACCTTCCATAAACCTATGACCAATTAAAGGTCTACAAGTGACCTTTACCGCAGTTTTTGCTTCTACTATTCTGTATGTGTATTTTGTTGTTCTTCTGGCATGAATAAATCTATCTAATTGGCAGCTGACTGTCACACACCCTGATCCATTATTCAGGAGCCCAAATGTTGCTAACGTATATAGTTGTGTGTGTAGTAATTACACCAACATGATTAGAAGACTGAAAAGAACATCAGGTGTTCTGGATTACCTGTTAAAAAATGAATACTTTGCCAAGTTCTAAAATTAAAATAGAAATACTTTCGTATCATCTTCCCAGAAAGAGTTTTGTCAGCCCTGGAAGTATATATATGAAAGAATTTCACTGATTTTCTAATTTCATGTTATTGCTCTGTAGTTTTTGTTTTTGAATGATGTTTTTTCCTAACAAATTTTGAGGAGAACCTAGAAAATGAGTAATTTAATAACTCTATTCCTGTGTAATCTAATCTGTTGTTACTTGCTTATCCTTTAGTTCTTGGAGGTTAATAGCCATTAACTTCCATATCAGTATCTCTGCCCTATCTGACATAACTTGTTTTAGCAACGAGGGAAAAATCTTCTAAAGTTGCTGGTCTTTGGAATGAGCAGTTCAGTCTTTTCTTCCATTAGTGTACATTTTCTCCTTCAAAATTGCTCCTGCAGTGTTAAAAACGTGTTAGATATCAGCAGATAAAGTTTTTCATTTCCCAAAAGCTATTTCCTAATCTTTGTGAATGGTAAGATAACTGAAGTGCCCAGTGATAAGATTGCAGCAACAGGTGAAGTTCATCTCCAACAAAACAGTCTGACTTGGTTCATCTGTTAGAAACGTACTCTGTCTGATGTTGTGTGTCACAGGAGGGTCTCTGTAGTTCAGACTGGGACCAGCAGAAACTCGTGGGCACCAGTGTAGCGCTGAGCAGCTGGCCGGCTAGTAGTGCCTTCCCTCAGAACCAGGGCCACGTTTCTGGTGACCCTGTGCTCTGCTTTGGGCATAGCCACCTGGAAGCAAGAGGACAGGTTTTTGGTATAAATGAGACATACTCCTGCACTCAGTAACTGCCTTTTCCTGTTTGAATGTTGATAGTATAGGAGAAATTCTAAATGCCCAGGCCTATTGTGTGACTATGTTAACTCAGGGTATAACAGGATATGCTGGCAGACAATGGAGGCATTGCATGAGACCTGCAGAGGAGTATTCTTCATCAGGTCTCCAGGAAGGAGCACAAACGAAAAAAAAGCATATTATGCAGATAGAAGAGAGGAAACTGGGGGTAAGACCTGTATGGAGACTTGGGAAGTAGATTATTCACAGGTACATTGCAGTTCGTGAGCTCAGGAACAGGTTTTCTTGCCTTCTCTCAACTGCAGTGCCTCCTAGTTAAGGTGGTGAAATAAATTATGAAACAGCATATGGGCAATGTAGAATTCAGGTCAGAAAATCAGTTGAATGGCTTAGTGCAGCTGCAAATAACCTCAGTGTTTCCATTCTCCCAACTCAGTTCTCACCCATGCAGGTGTGACCGTTAGCATAGTGGGCAGAATTGTACCTTGTGTATTTTCTTACAATACTGGCATGCCAAGCTCTTAAGTAACCAGGTAATGTTTATCTGTACAATGATACAGTTTAAATCCTGTGAAGTCAATGAAAGCTTTCCCACTGACTTCAATTCCACAGACTTAAAAATATTGGAAATCTTAACTTGGTTTTCATGAGCTGAGGATCTTTTTTGTTTGCTATTGTTATCTTCCTCTCTGGGAAGCACTGTTAATGTAGACACTTCTTATTTAGTTTTAGAACTAATACTGAATTAGACTATCCAAAATAGGACCTCTTCATTGGACGAAAAGTATCAAGGTTAAAACTCTCCAAATGTCATTGTAAGTCTTTAGCTGTTGTTTTCATTTATTTGTTTGTTTGTTTTTATGGAAAACGTGCACATATGCAGCTCCAGTTCACGGGCAGGCATTCATTGTAAGGGATAAGCTGCTGAATTTCTCTGTTGACAAGACTATTGGTATATTCATATAAATATAATATAAACATTCATGGCATATTTTTTAGTTTTTGCCTTCTTTTTCTCTTTTTCATTGAGGGAAAGTGAGGAAGGTGCGGAATAAAGTCAGAATATGTCTATCAGGTAATGATATGTACATCAGCAGATCCCCAGAAGCATTTGCCCTTATCAAATAAATAGTACTGAAAATTTATTATGCAGCTGAAATTTTGGTTGTTTAATTAATAAGGTGAATTTTGCAGAGTCGCTTCTGTTTGTGACACTCAGTGTTCACTGATGTAGAATTGTCACCAGAGTTTACAAAATCTCCTTTGCATTGGCTGAAGAAATTTCTCTACTGGAAGAAGGTACCACCTCCTTGTTTAGGAAAGCAGCATAGCTATGGTGTTAAACTTTGTAAATTGGGGCCTTTACCACAAGCAAGCTAGGCAACAAATTTCGTTTGTATTTCTGAGCATACACATATTTAATGAATTCTCTCTTATTTTGCAGGTGCTCTGAGTATGGAAGAGCCATTTTGGAGACTGAATAAGGCCATTGCTACACATAGCAAACAAATGCATTTCCAATGCAGTGACATCACTGTGGAGCTGCAAGAGAGAAACATCAAATTCTGAGACTTACTGCAGGTGCTACAGGAACAAGGAATAAGAAACTTTATGTCAAGGTAATAAAAGAGGAAAGCTGCTCTAGACCATTGAAAAATGAGGCACTTGCCTCAGTACATTTCTGAAAAAAAATTAGATACTACAGCAATGCCTAAGATGTACTAGAATACTTCATAAGACTCTCATTATTAAAGCATTTTGAAAGTCAGTATATAACACTGTTAAATCAAAACAGCAGCCTTTGACCTGCCTTTTCCATTCACCAAGCAGAAGCCTGTATGGCTAAATAAAACACAAGACATCAAAAAACAGGCTTGCTGTGTATGTATCTGTATTTTCTCTCTTTGAGCCCTCCCTTCTTTGCATTTTGAGTGTTGTCCAGAGCTTTGCCGAAATGAAATGGAAAAACCATCTTCCAAACAATTAATGCAGTATTATAATTTAAAAGGCTTTTAGAATGAGAAGCTGGAGGGACATTACCCAGAAATAGCCTGTAAAATGTAAAAAAGAGTTAACTTGTCTTCAAGACAATTTCCTGTTAACATCTGTGTTCAAAGCAGTCATGCAGAAGTATTCTGTAGAGACTAAATTTTGCTCCAGTGGTAACAGCAACAATTACTTCTAGTAATATGGGCTGAAAAGGATTGAGCTGTGCAGACAGTGTGAGGTGTATGTGAGAGTTCAGGCACAGGATAAAGTTTGCACAGAACTGTTTCCAATAGAAGTTTAGAGATTTTCTCTGTTCCAGTGCTATCAGTGGCTGTAAGGAGGTGAAAAGTGACACAAAAATTTCTACATTATACGTGAGCGTAGCTCCAAGTGTGCAGTTACGCTGCCAGTCTAGCATCTTTTTTACTGAAGGGCATTACAGCCTCTTTTGCTCTTTGTTTAGACCATGAATGTTCAAAATCATGTATACGGATGTTATATAAGAGGCATTCATGCTGTGTGGAGATCATGCTTATCCTTACTGGAAGGATCATTATACTATAGTAGGGTCACTTCACACAAGTATTTGGTCAGGAGATTTCAAACAGACTTGTACGCTTTATTCATGCTCATCTTAAAGTAAGTAAAAACACACAGAAAATATGAAGCACTATATGCCTGTGGTTCTTTATCAAGTAATATCAAGTCCATGCATGCTGGATTTTCTGGCAGTAAAAATTTGATCTGTGTTGGTGTGTATACATGACTGCATTTCTATCAAATCAGCCTGAGCATATGTTACAGTGTTTTTTTAGATTTTATGCCAGCTTTCTGTCAGCTAAGCAGGAAATATGCCTGCTTACTACGCACAATAGTAGAATAGTACAAACAGACAGTATCTCATCTGATATGAACTCACCTGGGATGAAATTATTTCTTCAAGGTATTTACTATCTCACAGGATACTTACCGTACTAACGTGTAGTAAACCCTAACAAGTCCTTAGACAAATCTTTTTCAAGTCTGTGCATGTCTACATCTGATTAACTGTAGAAAGGCTGACATATATTTTCCTCAGAGGAAAAAGAATGGAAGTCACAAATTCAAACAGCATTTTATACCTTAGGCACATACAAAAATACGTTAGAATATGATGTACGCAGAAATCCCAAGTGTACTTACGTATTAATGTAAACAATGAGATGGGAAACATTAATTCATAATGATAATTAGAAATATAATTCTTGAAATTAAAGGTTTAGGTTCAGGCTCATACTGTAAAAGAGGAAGATTTTATTTTGTGCATCCCTCCATGTTTCTTCTTTTAAATATGCAGCTGCTGTGTCGTGTCTTTGGCATTTCATCTTGAAGATGAATTGTCATGACAGAAGTTACTGGAGGTAAAGATAGTAAACAAGAATACTAGAGGGTGAAATGGATAATTTTTGAGTTTTCCTAAATCTAAGGGTTGAACCCATCAGTGTATACAGATATTGGTATATTTGATATAAAATTGGCTGAGATTGTTCAAGATTTCATTGGAGTTTTGCTAATTGTCATTATTTCCATTAGGATGTATGAGTTTACTGTCACTGAAGTGTTGTCTGTCTCTGACTCTGGGCTGTAATCAACTGCAATTCAACATTCAATGCCAGTTCTGCTTAACATAGTTTAAACAACCTTGGCTACTCATTTTTATACCTGCAGTTCAGTCTCTGCTGGGCAAGCACAACAATTTTTGAGGGATGTATAATGGATGAGCCCATAGAACTGATTTAACTGAAGAATAATAAAGGTTATGACAACTGATATTGTCTCTGATCTTTCTTTTTATTTTTTTTTTTTGTCTCTAATCTGTCTAGTTTATGGAAACAGATGGAGCTGAAAGTTTATAGCAAACCTGACAGAAGTGAGTGGTCATGTAGGATAAACTGAAGAAATAATTGTTCCTGGCAAACTCAAGGTAAAAGCCTACCTGTACCTCCATTCCGGAGAATAATTTGAATACTGTAAGGTAGATGAAATTATGCAAATGCAGAAATACTTCTGTGAAGTACGGTATGTATTGTAGGCTGTAAGTCAGCTTTGTTCTAGTACAACTGCATCTATACTAATTGTGCTGGTATATGTCAATGAAAATGTTCTCCTAACTGACAGAATTATGGTAATAAAACTTCTACATATACAAGACTTCCAAAAATTGGAATTATAATAAGTAACATGCCTGTCTCGTGTAAACAGTGCTCTAAATTTAGCAACAATTCTTATTATGCAGATCTTAGTTGAGAGTTTGTAGAGCTATGGATAATGTAAGATAGTGTTAATACAGCACTTTTGGAATATTCAAAAGTTGCGAATTGAGGAGTCTTTCCATTTCTCTTGAAAAATTGTAGTGAACTTGGAAAAAACTATTCTTGTCAGGGCTGAAATGTGTCTTTAGCAGTTTCCTCCTACTGTTTCTGCTACCACTATCACCTCTTAAAAGTTTGTATTTGTTCTCAGAATGACACCAGATTGTACTGGGAGATTGGTATTTTTGATAGTTTTCTGTGGAGGAATGACAGACTGTTGACTGCATATCACTATTCAGTTCTTACAAAGCACTCACGTAATGTACTCAAGACACATGCTTGGGCTTATGACCATTTAGATGTAATCTGTACTACTAGTGCTATGGTACTGCAGTCGTATTACATTATATGCAAGTGCTAAGTATGCAGGAGAAGGTAATGTAAAATGTGCCGCAGCACTGAATTTTCTGGAAAGAGATGCTTTGTTAAAGCATTAATAGAAAACTCTTCCAAGAGAAATTTGTTGAAATACACAAACTTTTGATGATACATAGCTTTTTGCTGTGTATGTAGATAGTCAGTAATGTCATTTGTCATTTGACTTTACCTGCAGAAGAAACAACAGCTATCCTGCCAATGATTACAGTGCACCTGGGACTGAGAGGGTAGAGCTACTGAGCCACAGATGCTACAGACACGTTTTCCTAAGTAGCTTTGGATGCTTAAAGACTCAGAGGAAATCACAAATCCTAAAGACTGAAAAATACTGAGTATAGTTGGCCTGATGGATCTGATTCCCTTAAATGATTGGGTTTATTAAACTGCTAGACAGCATGGAAAAGGATAGCAAGTGTGATGTGTCTGAAGAAAGCGTGTATAACCAAGTATCCAAGTGATCTTTGGTACACAGAGCCCTGATCTCTCAAATGCAGATGTAGTCCTGTATTATTCCTTCTTGCTTACATTCTCAGCGTCTGCCCTGGGCAGCCTGGTCTGGTATTAGATATGGAGGTTGGTGGGTTGGAGCTTGATGATCTTTGAGGTCCCTTCCAACCCAAGCCATTCTTTGATTCCATGATGCTATGATCTTGATTGCCAGCCAGTCTTCCATCAGTGATAAGTCTTGGCATTAAGCTGCTGAGAGTCTATTAAGAACCACTGCCCTTAACTGCTTGCCACTGCTCTCTGTGCTGCCATGCCAGTCATACCAGCCTCCAGAGAGCATGCTGTCATCAAAATGTGTCTGAGTAAGAGCATCTCGTTCACAAAAGGTATAATTCATCATTAAAAAGTAATGTCTATAAAACCTTACTAATGCATTTTTTTAATGTCAAAACCCTTTCTAAACTATTTTTAAACATACATGTCTTTTAAAATAAGCTATATTGCACCAGTAAGGCAAAACACAGAAATCTTTTACACAGGATAACTTATAATTATATGTAATTATTGTAATTGTTATGCTGTTAACTCCCAGTGCACTTAAATCTCATTGCAAAGCAGTGGCAAGTGGAACCCCAACTTAAGATTTTCTCACAGATGATAGGAAAAGAAGTCCCCCTAAATAAAAAAAAGATGCTTAGGCTCTCGTACTGCAAGGCAAAACTATCTTCTAATTTCTTGAGTAGGTCTCTACAACCTTACAGCCTTATGGAAAACCAATATAATAAATGTTCCTGTAAACAAGCATTTAAATTTTTTTTTTTTAGCTTCATTTTTTGTTAACATACATCAGGGCCTAATACCTATGCCAAAGCTTTAGCCCTCTGAATGATTTTTGAATTGCACGTAGTTATAGCTTTGTCTTCCCAGTCGCAGGCTTCACGTTGGCTTTGGAATGTTATAAGCAGTATCAAGGGTGACAACATACCTAGTGTGGAAAACTAGCCCCCATTTGCTTCATTATTCTGCCCCAACTATTAGCAGTATCAGGCCTACCTTTTCAAATTTAAAAGAAGAGGTGGAAAAAGGTATTTTAGGTAACTTGCCCTAGTGTATGGCTATCTTGTTATACTATTTTTTCCTCAATGTCTGTCCTACAATATGTCTATCCTAGTATCTGAGCTATGAGCAGGACCATTGCAGGAAGCAATTTTGCCTCTTCTAGTCTTGGACTCTGAGGCTAAGGGAACACAAAGGGCAGGAAATTGAGAGTCAGAACACTGGAGTTATTTTGGGAAATGTTGCAGCTCTTACGCCCTGGGTGAATTTTGTGCAGTGCTTTAAATATGGACTTAGCATAGCTGACACTGAAGTACTGGGATGGGGATTATCTTAATGATACCAGTCAGAGGGATCGAGGTTTGCGCCTGTACTTCTGTGGAACCCAAATTAGATGTGGTTTTCTTTTGTTTTCCCTTTGGCTAGTAAATTGCAGTCATGTACTAAGAGCATTCAGTTGTTATCCAATTCCCAGTCTCTTCCCAGAAGGAAAGGCAACTTTGATCAAAAAGACTGGTAAAAGATTACTGGTGCTTCATGTAATGGCAGTAAATAAAGTCATGGGCTCTGGCTCTGGAAGTGGCCAACGCATGTGGGAATGCTGTGCCAAGACGGATACAGTGAATGTATTGTTTCATGTGCTGTTTTCCCAGCAGCAGCCTGTTTTAAGGCGTTCCCACGTCTCACCTCAACTGCCAGCTGCTTGTTCTTGACACCCTTTCAGCTGTGCCAACACAGATATTTATGTGGATGTTCGTGAACTGAATCAGGAGACTAATTCAGTTTAAACTGCCCAACAACATCTTCTTGCAGTGTTTTTCTTTAATACCTGTTTAGTGCCCTGAGCCCAATTCATACTGCAGCCTAAAAACCAGTTTTGTTGATAAATTAATGTGGTTGTCAAGGGAACAGGACAGGCAGGAAGGAGGGAAATGTTGCTGGAAGTAACTTCAGTCAGTATTGTTGCCAGAGGCAGCATGCCTTCACGTGTGGCTTGTTGCTGCTGACAGCTGAGCTGAGCTATTACTGTTGCTCAGAGTCCAGTGTCTATGTCACAGTCAGCCTCAGCAATGCTGACACATCTGTGGGTACGTTTGTATTGCTTTGCTCATCAGTGCTGATAAACTAAAGATTAAAGTAAAAGAATGCAGTTGCTAACTGCACAGTCGATGCCTACTAACTTGAAGGCTAATAATCTTGCAACATTTTCTGCCAATTCTTTTGTTCTTCACAGTTCAATGGAAAGTAGTTTCCAGAATAGTTTTGAAAGGGTTGCAGTTTTACCACTTGCCTAATTCAGACTAACAGCGAGCAGTGGATATGGCCAGTTCTGCTCTTTCCTCAGACTTGCATCAGGTGCAGTCACCTCTTCTTTTGCACCAAATCAAATGGTCATGCCGTGCAAGAAGTCAGTTCCCTTTGAGAATCTGATGAGAAACTTCTTTTTTTCTGTGAAAACTCTTGTAAATTGAAGTGGTTAACAAAAACAGAAGGGCTAAACGTAACTGCTTAGAAAAGGATCATTCATAACCTTCACAAGGTTTTAAAAAGGAATTCCCCATTCTCTGCAAATACAGTACTGTTTGGTGAAGTTATGGAATAAAATCTGAACTAACAGTGTGTTTGAAGCTGAAGTTCTAATTTTAATTTTTATGTTAATTTTAGTTTGCCACAAGCGTATGGCCCAAATTACTTGTCACAGGTCTTTATGCTTCACTGCTGTCCCTGTGTGTCCCCTGTGAAGTTACTTATATCTGTGTAAAATACACATGAAATATTGCCGAGTCACAGCATTTTATGCACATTTGACACTCACACTGCGGCAAAAATGACTGCAATATGAGGCATCAGTGAATAAAAGTCTTGTGTTAGAAGCTGTGTTTTTACTATTGTTTTAATGGAACATTGCAAAACTGAAAAATCATTAGTAGTCCTGCCAATGCTTTAACATTTAGAAGGTCCTATTTTCCATTTCCCCATAGCCTCTTTATGCTACTCCATTAGTTTTAAAAGGCCGTAAAGAGAGCACATTTAGCCACTCAGGAGTGTTTTCATCTCTGTGTTGCTCTTGCCTTTGGCGCAGTAGATATGTGTTAGGCTGTGGCTGAGGAGAAAGGGTCACGGCTGGCCCGACTCTCTGTTCCAGCTATTCTTAGTTGCTGGAACAGTTCCTAGGGGCCTCAGGCTGCCGTTTGGACTAAAATTGCTGGTAGCCTTAAGACTATTCAAGGATTAATTAGCTACAAAATGTGGGTAATTGTGACAGAGTAGCTAATACTGCTTATGCCTGAACAGTCTAATTAAAGGCTGCACACATGTGAAGAAAAGAAAAAAAATCTTAAGGAAAAGAATTATTAAACAAGAAAATTTGATCTATTATTTTCAAAAAGTTGTGTTCCTTCAAGTAGGATCCTAGTATTGATTAAAAACTATGTTTTTAAATAATTTCCTCTCTGGGAGCTTCACATTCTGCTCTTTGTTTCATAAAAGCTTCTTTATATTTCTTAGAAGATGGTTGTTCACTGCAAGCACATTTCTAAGATCATTGCCTATGAAAAATCAGGAGTTCTGTTTCCACTACTAGAGACATAAGTAATTTTAAGAAGCCCATTTGGAGACATCACCATAGATATGTAAGTTCTAGATCTCCCTCTGTACAAAATGAGGTGGGGAGGGCAATAATTTTCTGCTGATTTGACAGTCTCTCTGTGCATTTTTATAGCTGCATTTTTCATAATTTGTACCCGTGTTCCTTTCTTCTGCTGCTCCTACAATCATTTGAGAGTACTTCCATTCCAACTCTTTTGTAGTGTGAGTCTTTGGTGCTACTTAGATATTTGCTAACAGAGTCATAAAACCTCACATCTCAGATGAATTCTCTATATTCTTTGCTGAACTGTAGGAAATTGCAGTTTTCTTAAGTGCAGGAGTCCCATGTGTGGCTGATAATATCTATTTCTTTCTGTATTCTTAAGTCTACCAGAGTTATAAGAGAACAAACTGCATAAGGTCCTTTTAAGAAGAGCAGGTTCAGAGGAAAACAGTTCCCTTTACTTCCTGTCCAGGTAAAACAGGTTGTTTTAGAAAACACTCCTTTTTGTTCTAAGATACCGCAGTATCTAATATCTTCTCAGCTGTTCTATAGGATGCTATAGCACTTCCCAGCCACCAGCCATTAATGTCACCACCCTCAGCAGTCTCTGTGTCCTGTTCAGATTTAGATCCCTACCATGTCTTTCAGATACAGCAGGCAACTTGTTCTGGTCTCCTGCCTTTTATTTTCACCATAGCTGCTAATGAGCAGCATAGGTGCTGCTTCCTGTCTTTCTCCTCCCATCCCAGTGGGCTGGCTGTAAGCCTAAATTTAATATCATTCTGAAAGTACACAGAAATACACAAGTATACAGCAGAATGGCATTTGTCTTGTTGCATGTTTATGACCGTGATCACTGATCAAATGCAGAGTGCCAAGCTCTTCATCCCCAAATAGTAGTAAGTAGGAAATCTGTGTTTTTTGGAGTTTATAAACATGAGGGAAATCAACTTTTTATACAGGTAGATAGCAGTAGGACAAGGGGGAATTGGATGAGGCCTTGGGCAACCTGATCTAGTGGCTGGCAACCTTGCCTGTGGCAGAGAGGTTGGACCTTGGTCATCCTTCAGGTCCCTTCCAACCAAGACATTCTGTATTTCTGATTCTGTGATTCTGTGACTCTATGGTTCAGTTCCTTTTCTAAATGCAAAGGGGAACTTGCTATGTTGTCTTGGTCTGTCCAGAGAATAGAGAACTGTGAACTTATGCAGGTACACAAACTGCAAAGTTCAAATCTGACTAAATTCCAGACATTTTACAGCCAGGAATACAAGTGTTCCCTTATTATGACACCTGCAGTTCCTTTTTTATCAGCTTCCAAGAGGATGTGATATAACCTAGTCTCCTTGAATAAATATATTCTTACCCTTTGTTGTGAAAGTGAATTAGAAATAACATTGCAACTGATTTACATACATTCTCCAAAACAAAAATAAACAAATCTCTGTTACCGAATGCAGTTTTTAACTAGAACAGGCAGTTTTTATGATTATCTTTGCGGTAATAATCAAGTGATCAACAGAGATTGTGGCTAGAATTGTTCTTCTTTTGTATCCCTTCTATTGATTTGCACTTGGGAATTCAATCAAGTGAGATGATCTGTGTTGATGTAAGAACTGCTATGGAAATGTGAGAACATGGTAGCTGATTCTGCTGCTCTTTGAACTGAGAGTTTGGATGACCTGACTGGCAACTCATGAAAACATTCCTAGGTAAAGAGCAGCTGTTGTGCCGGTCTATCAGGACGGTCCAATCTGAAGACTACTTCAGATTACTTTAGCTTGTTTGAAGGATGAGGATCAAAGTTCTGTGAATGATATAGAAAATCGTTGTATAGTCTCATCACAGATTTATACAATCAAGGAAGGAAGACTCCGAAAGTAAGAACGGTGAAATATCTATACTTTTTCAAAAAAGCCTGATGGATGTTGCTGTGGTATGCATCTCCACTACTTATTCTGGAGACATTCTGGCTGAGTTGATGAAGTTACAGCCACATAAGCTACGCTTTAGATATACCTGTCATTGCTCATCATTATTCACGTAACTTTGCGTAGATGGGAATAGCGACTTCTCTATGGGTACTATCTTACTGTAGAAACTGAAGGCTTGAAAAAGTAAATTAATGTGGGACAAATGCAGCCTCAATCTGGATGCATGAAAAAAGATCACCCTTAAAATTTTGTAAGACAAGTCTGTGGCTTGGGTTGTCGATGTTTTGTTTTTAATTGACAGTAATTAACATCTCACATGTAAGAATGTTAAATCTTTTTTCCCCCTGTATTTACTTCTAGAACTACAATTTGTCATCTTCTTATTTAGATGCTCTCAGACATATGGCTTGATTTTTAGGTGGTCCTTTGCAGCATCAGGTGTTGGAGTTGGTGCTCAAGGGTTCCTTCCAACTCAGGATATTCTGTGATTCTATGTATTGGTTTTTTTTTTATGCTGAAGATTTAGTGACATGTTTCCTGTCTTTCCCAGTGCACCTAACATCCCCTTTTCTCTACAAGTTGTACAAAATCAAGTATCACAAATGCCTGGCCAGTTCCTTTACTGCACCCTTTATCCAACAACAAAATGTGATCAGAGCACACATTAGAGAGATTTGTTTGTCACTGTTCTCGGCCAAAAAAGAAATTGGCCTAGATTTCCCAGCTCAGACCAACGGCTATGAATTGGAGTTGTTACTATAATAGAATTTCTGTGTGGTGGCACCTAAGTAGATGGAACAGAGCACTAGTAACCATACACTGACTCTGCCCTTTCGATCCACTCTAGGTAAGTACTGGCTAAGATGGTATCTTCAAGCAGCTTCTTGATCAGTTCTTTAGTTGTTTTGGATTTCATGTCTTTTGTATGCAGGCATCCACTGTATCAAGAGCTTAAGTATGAAAACAGATCTTTGGATTCCTGTGTCACTCAAACCTCATTAATATCTCACCTTAATGCCACCTAAGGCCTCTATACCACTCATCACCGAGTTTGCTGCAGTGTTCTCTAAGCTGGCCTAATGTAAGGTAGCTGTGTTGAGGGAATAGTGTTGTTTTATGGCAGAGAGCCCAGGCAAGGGAAAAGCATAAACTTACAGCCAGAGATGGAGGAGAGAACAGAATAGCTGTTTTCCACAACTGTGCAAACAGATTGGCCTAAGCTGATTGTGAAATCACAGTTATAATCCTTAGGTATTTATTTTGAGAAGCGTTTTTCTATTTTTACATAAAATGATATTGCCACTCAAGTTAAGCTAAGTAATTCATGCATAATACTGCATTATTTGGAAACTCTTTAATTCAAGAAGAACACATTATGAAAAAGATTGTAATATGCTGCTCTGTTCTGTGTGTACTATGAGTTTTGTGATATAGACTGTATATTCCTTTCCCATTGACAATGCTTTGTAATTGTGGCATGTATTTCCACTGATCTTTGCTCATGAGCAAGCTCTTAACACAAATAACTCAAGCGTGGATATAAAGGTTATTCCCTTGATTTTCAGCATCATTCATCACTGTAATGTTCTGAGATCATCTAGAGGTTCTGAATCACGGATGAGGTAGATAAAATCAATTTCAGTACACACTGATGCATATTGACATTTAAAATTACTACCCTACATTGTTCACCCCCACTCCTTTTGAAGGAATCTATTCCCCCACTTGCGTTGGATTTCTGGAGAGGGTGGGTTTGTGGCACGCAGTCTGCACATTAGCGAGCAGTGAGAGACTTGCATTTCTGAGTAAAAGTACACTACATAACGTCTTCACATCTCATTTTCCAAAGTTAAGAGCTGACATAAAACAGACATATCTCATTCTAAAGCAGCAAGGAGTACAAGGAGTTTTAAAGCACAGAAAATGAACAAAACAAGGATAGTGTTACCTCTGGATTAGGACTTGCTCCATTGAGCTTGCCTTTGAGCTTCATCGATCAGCTCTGGATACCCCTGTATTAGTGGGGAGAGAAGTGTGTTGTTGCCAACTTCTGACTTTGGAATTTGATTATGCATAAACAGAGATCTCCTCTTAGACAGAAAATTTATCATTTTTTTCAGCTGTTGTTTTGGAATTGCAAATTACTATTTTTACTTTCAAATTCTTTCTTCCTTTGTATTTGCATGGATATTTGTGTTTGCTTCCAGTGAGCAAAGGCTATGTGTACAGTGTCAGAGTTTAACCCTAAATTCGGTAGAAATAAGTTACAGAGCACATGGAAACATACACTGATAATCTTTGTGCCTTTAAAAAGCTAATCTGAAATAAACACTGAAATGTCAGCATGAGTATGTGCAAGCACTCTAGATAAGCAGAAAATAATTTGACACGAGGTTTAGACTTTTCAAGTGTTGGAGTTGAGCAATACAGGTACTGTAATCTTGTTACTTCTTTAGTGTGGCAGACGTAAATGTCCCCCCAAAAAAGTTAAAGCCATAAAGTTATGAATTACAAGACTTGACTACTAGAACTTTTATGTGTCAAAGAAAATAGATGATGTTAATTAAATGAGGGGAATTCATATTATATGTCATATGTCACCCACACTTGCAGTTTTCCAAGCTGTTCTTAGCCTGTACTGTGACTTAATATATGCACAGTGGCATTGCACAGAGCACATGGGAATTCACAGGCCTCAACACAGACAAAATCCTCAGTTTTGGCAGCATTTCTTCTGATATTTGTCATTTGGCTGTAATAGGACAGATTTAACCTTACACTCTCAGGTGCATAGTAACTAGAGCACGTTACTAGTTTGAATGATTTGAGTAGTGCATCCAATGCAAATACAGCAATTTATTGAACGATCTTTGAACGACCTGTGAGTATGAAAGATGAGGAGTTTTGAATCAGCTTTGTTATTGTTACTTCTAGAAAACAATTGCCTGACAGATATTTCATTAAAATATATTTATTTATTATTATAAATATTTATTTCATATTTCCCAACCAGAGGAGATTGAAAATTTTGGCATAGTGACAGACTAATGAAATTATGCTTCAATTCCTTGGTTTGAGAACTTTCAACTAATATACTATTCATAGGAATCAACAGCTTCTTCCTCAGTGGTTCATCCAGAACAATAGATTACCTAAATATTCTACCTGAAGGAGGACCACTCCTAAACTTAGCATGTGTTTTTAAGTAACTTGAATTGTAGTATGTAATTTAGACGCACTTTAAAAATCTAATTCATGTGATATCTAGTATCACGTGTGTCTAAACTTGGTAGACCAGTAAGGTAGATGATTCACTTGATTTGCTTATGTGGGTGGTTAGATTAGTGGTATAAGTAATTCCACAGACTCCATTAGCATTGGCTTCTATAATGTTAGGATGTTGCCTCACCCAGCTTATTGTCCCACTTTGGAGCTGGCAACTCATGATGCCAACTACCCTGGAAGGAAGTGTGTGACCTAATCTATGTATGCTTGAAGATTCCCAAAGCAACAGCTTTGCAGAGGCTTTCTAAATCAGCACTGGTATGAGAAGATTGCTGTTTGGTTAGTCTGGCATGATTAAAAGCAGACCAACACCTAGTTCCAGAACAAGGTCAAGAAATTAAAGGAGGGCAGAACAAGCCAAGAATAGCAAGTCATGCTCAGGGGCTTTGCAGGAAGCATTTTTGGCTGGGGTGTAAAGTTTTCCAAGAGATTTTTAGCAGGGAGGCACACACATTTGATGTGACACTGGATGTATTAGGGAAACGTGAAGAAGAAAATACTATTGTATAGAGAGAAGTAAAAGAGAACCTAGTTTGTCACAATTTTTCTTTTAGGCAATTGTATATATCAGGCAGACTCTACAGTTGCCAGTCCCATTCCAAGACCGTGATTCAGTCATTCAGCATTCCTGTAGCCTGGCTTCATTCCTGCAGATCATTGTCTGTAATTGTCAGAGAGGTAGGGAGGGAGAGAAAAGAGGATGCAATCTCCATTACTGACCGCAAGGTTTTTATTCCAGATGTTATTCCATCTGAGATCAGGACAGCGTATGGCATTCAGAAGACCTGGCATGCTAGAGGAATATTGCATTCTTTTCCAAATAGTATCCAATGATGGGCACTATAATTATTTTAATTTTAAGAGGTCTTATTCCATGTCCTATCACCACAGGCAATTAATTCATGGACGTCACCTCATGATTTAGGATGGCGTTAAAGAACATGTACAACTTTGAATGTGGCTGCTCAGTTAGTGTGTTCTGGGCCCTGCATCAGACTTGATTTGCTTTTTTTAAAATGATGAATTTAAAGAATATGGTGGGAAGCAGCAAAATACTAGGGAGATCGAGAATGATTTTTTTTTCCTGCAGCTTTCCTTTTACCTACAGAGCTACTGTTCTCAGGGTCAAGAAGTTGAATAGGATCGATATAGGTTGGTAGCTGAGATGTTTGTAGTCTCCTTTGACATTTTGTTCCAGAAGAGGGCTGAAAGCAGTAGATAGTAGCACTGAACCAGAACCAGATACAGTCTTTCTTTCCTGCTCGCACGCTTTGTAAAGCTGTATCTCATTCATCCTGGCTATAACAATACACTCAGCAAGATCATCCCATGCAGTAGTCAGAGGATATTCATTCTCTACAGAAAGTCTACATATAACAGTAGTTTGTACTTAACAGTATAAAGACAAAAGAAATTCAAGCATGAAGTTATGTTTGGTGCCATTCTGAACAATTTGGGACAGAACAGAGGGGATGACTGTGGAATAAAGAGATAAAACAGTTAGTCATACTTATAGCCTACAACTGGAACATACTGTCAAGGGAGTGATGGGGCCTTGTCAGTGTCTGTCACTGCCTTAGCTTTAGAACAGCAGGTACAGAGAGATTTATGCAAGAGCTCTTTTTTTGCTATGCTTTCATTCCTCAGCTTAACTTTGTTCTTCCCCAATGACGCTGCTTACTTGAAGGAGTTAGGTAGATTTAGTGAGTTTTTCTGCCACAACAGATACCTACTACACTTAGCTACACAAGTGCAGAAAGGTGTAGAATCACACCTATACATGATTTAATGCAAGCCTTGTTTTTCATATGCTATGCAGTAAAATCCAAATTTTCATATGATTCCTATTCTGGAAAAAAAAGTGAAATGTCTAAAAGTTAAATGTCTAAAGCAAACATTTCCCAAAATCATTCTCAAAGAGTATGAATATTTTGAAGTAGTGTACTTCCAAAAAATTGGACTGAATTTAAAATAATTCTGATTTCCTTCTGTTTCCAAACTGTTTCTTTTCAGTACAATTTTTAGTGCCTTTATCCTAGAACTTTAGTACCAAGTAATCCAAGTACCAAGTAATATTTAGAATTGGCTTACATGTTCTCTTACAATAAAGTTTTCCTATCACTCTTTCATTTCCACAGCCTAGTATTTCTTAAACTAGTGGTGTTGAAAAATATAGACCACTAGAAGAGAAGGGACTAAAAGCCCTTCTTGTATCTTGTTTTGTAGGCTCAGGCCTTTTCTAATGAAATTTTTTTTGCTGCCCAGAAGGGAAACATCTTCTGAATTGCTCACCTAATTGTGTGTCTTGTCTACAATCAAAAATATTCACTAGCTCTATAAGTCCATCCAGTGGCTGCATGTGGGAATTGCATATTTTAGAAAGTAAATTCAAATTCCTTGGGATTACATTTGCCAGATACATAGTTAGTATTATTATAAGAAGTAAGCATGAACTACAATAAGAGAATACTCCCAGTGTTTGGTGATGTGTAGCTCTTTATCTGTAAAAGACCCTTTGAATAATGGCAAGACAATTTATTACTACAAGAGGAAGAAGTTTTATTCATATTCAAACAATTTACTTTCTAGAATAGGAAATGGAAACCTGAGTTAAATGCTTTAGCTTATTTTCATTCTGAAATTGAGATAACTCAGGTCACTGTGAATATAAGCTTAGAAGAGTTGTCCTCAGTTCTCAGCATGCTCGTAGTTCTTCTAAAACACACCTGTAAAAAATTCTCTCTTCTCATCATTAAATTTATTAAATGCCACAAAATACTACATAATTCAATTTAAAAACAAGTGTGGTATAGAGGACTACATTTGAACAGTGTGAGTTTCAAGTCGCATTAAAAATTTATGTAGTCTATTTCCAGAAAATCCTACTTAGGTACAGTATTTGAATCTTAATGGTTCATCAAAATTAATCAGGCTAAATGGATTGTTTGAGAGTCTATAACTAGATGTAGCATTTTCCCGCAGTAATGACAGCAATTTGAGCCTCAATGTCTTGAACCCTCCTTCTAACATCACTTCCATTACTACCACCAGTGCCAGAGTTGTAAGTGTGGAAAACTCTGTGGAAAATGTGCTAACATTTTGCTAGCTAAAAAAAAAAAAGGTCGATTTGCTAAAAGCCTTCAGATAATCTGTTCTTGATAAATACAAGCTTCTAAAATCAAATACTTTATTCTTCCTATGGAAGTAAATCTAATTTTGCCATTTCAAGTGAATGCATTATGACATGGTGTACAATTACAATAACCTGTTATTTTCATGCTGTTACACTGTATAGGTTGGAAAGCATAAAGAGACTGACATTTAAAACATCAGCCTAAAACTAGCTTTTCTTAAATTTTAAGTGCTTTATGTTGCAATCTATGTAAAATTTAGTCTAGAAAGTTTGAGAAGTGTGCCTAAGACACTGTCATGGTAGGTACTTCACACATATTGAAATTACAAAATGATGACTACTGCAGACTGTGGAACAGCAGTTGCATTTATACATTGTTATACATTTCAGATCTCCATTTTTCATTCTGGAATTGCTACTATTGAGGTTGCTGTGATTGTGAACTCTTGCAGTTTGTCTCTAAGAATATATCTGGTTTTACAAATATTGTTCTAATTTGTGCTGATCTATTGCTAGATATCAGAGAAGAACTCAAAATGTAATAGGCCTTTTCTCTTGGCTGTACTAGAGTTTGTCTTGACCTGTACTGCAATTAAACAATAAACCTTGGAGCATGGAGGTTACAATCTGAAATGAAATTTACACATTTAAAAAACATTTTCAAATCAGGTGTAGTTTTTTAACTAAACAAAGCAATATTAATGAACATGTGCATACCTAACACTTTCTATGAGTGTTCTCAATATTTCCAGAGCCCATAGATTCTGCTTGAAGTTTACAAGCTTTTGCAGTACACCCTTAATCCCTTGCTCGGGATTTCTCAGTGGAGAAAAAACTTGAATATTCTAGTTTTTGTCTGTCAGAAAGTCTTCAGCAAGTTCCAACTGCCCTTTCACAACAAAAGCAAATGAGGAAAAAGTTTTCAAGGATTGCAAGCAGTGTATGTTTTTTCTAGAGTGAATACCAGTGAACAACTGGCATTGCTTTTTTTTTTTTTTTTTTTTTTTTTTAAAACCATACTGTTTTTAGTGATGTCCATCCACATATACTTCTTAGACTGGTTTTTCTTTTATCTCTTTTTTTTTTTTTACTGAATCAAGCACTTGTTGCTTGGTGCTCTTTTGCAGACAACAGAATGTGACTTAGAAAGGATTGTCAAACATCTTTGCAAAAACAGGTTAATTTAATACCATTATATCATATAATAGTGTACTTCAAATACACAATTCATTCTAAAAAAATGTGTTGGCACATTTTATAGTGTTCTGTGTTGTATTCCTCACATTTACATCCAGGGGTCTGTTTCCATTGTATTTTCACAAAGATAGTGATAAACAGTTCACAGAATCACAGAACTGTAGGGGTTGGAAGGGACCTCCAGAGATCATCGAGTCCAACCCCCCTGCCAAAGCAGGTTCCCTACAGCAGGTCGCACAGGTAGGCATCCAGGCAGGTCTTGAACATCTCCAGAGAAGGAGACTCCACCACCTCCCTGGGCAGCCTGTTCCAGTGCTCCGTCACCTCACTGTAAAGAAGTTCTTGCGCACATTTGTGCAGAACTTCCTATGCTGCAGTTTCCAGCCGTTTCCCCTTGTCCTGTCTCCACTCACCACTGAATAGAGTCCGGCCTCGCCATTCTGCCCCCCACACCTTAGATATTTATAGACCTGGATCAGGTCCCCTCTCAGTCTCCTTTTCTCAAGGCTGAACAGACCCAGTTCACTCAGCCTTTCTTCATAGGGGAGATGCTCCAGGCCCTTCACCATCTTTGTGGCCCTCCGCTGGACTCTTTCCAAGAGATCCCTGTCTTTTTTGTACTGGGGAGCCCAGAACTGGACGCAGTACTCCAGATGAGGTCTTACCAGGGCAGAGTAGAGGGGGAGGATCACCTCCTTTGACCTGCTGGCCACGCTCTTTTTAATGCACCCCAGTAAGCCATTGGCCTTTTTGGCCACAAGGGCACACTGCTGGCTCATGGCCAACCTGTCGTCCACCAGGACACCCAGGTCCCTTTCCGCAGAGCTCCCCTCCAGCAGGTCATCCCCCAACCGAACCAGTTACACAGGTGGTGTTAGTTTATAAAATTACACGTAGCTTTTGAAAAAAATTGTTTCACAAACACTTACAGTCCCTCAGTTTATGAAGGAAGCACAGACTGAGAAGACAGTATACTACACATGAGCATAAACTGATCTCATTGCTTCCACTAGGAGGCAGTACCGAGCGGTGTGCTTGCTTACAGCTGTGTGTCTGGAGGCATAGACTCTTGGTCTCCTCATGAATTAATGTCTTGACAGCGCTGGAGGGCTTCTGGGTATCCAGTCCTAAGAGATTTCCTCCTATAAATGTGCCTCCAGAATCTGCTGATTGACAAATAGTTAGTGAAAGACTAAACAAGTGATTTTTGTGTTCTAGAATTTTTTTCTGACAGTTTCTTATTTTCAATGTATTTAAAAAAAAATCAGTATGAAAGAATTGGCCAATGTCATAACCCTTTTTATTTTTAGTACTATATATTTAAGGATTGCAAAACTTCTACTTCAAGAATGGAATAGGCTCAGTCATTCCAATCCTCACAGTGAATGGTACTTCATTCTTCATAGTAAAAAACATTCTCCACAATTTACAAAAAGAAAAACAACAACAACAACAAAATAGCCTCAGTAGCTTCTTTGTTGGGATAGGATTTTCAGAACCGGAATTTTGGTGCTCAGATACCGCCTGTATCATCCCACAATGCTCCTGTTCTCTTTTTGGTGTGCAATTCTCTGTCTTAGACCCCTAAATGCCACTAGAGAATCCACAGCAACTGAACTGCCTTTGCAGCAGGAGGACTGACTGCAATTAAAAGGAAGTGGGATTACTTTAACTGGGCACAAGTTTAGTATAACGAATAAAATAGGAAAATCTTATTCCTAAAGAAGTACAGTTTGATCCAGAGGCATTTGATTTGTTCCTGCTACAAACACTACCTTACATATTAACAGAAACTCTTCTGTGATGTACATTTAAGAACAAGCTTTTATTCAACTCTTATGATAGTGTAGTATTTGTAGTAACACTGTAGCCACAGGAAAGCTGGGGAGGGATTTTTTAAGAGGGTAGGGAGTGACAGGATGAAGGGAAGTGGATTTGAACTGGGAGAGTGTAGATTTAGACTAGATATCAGGAAGAAATTCTTTTCTGTGGGGATAGTGAAACACTGGAACAGATTGCCCAGTGAGTTTGTGCATGCCCCCTGCCAGGAAGCATTTAAAGATGAGGCTTTGAATGGGCTGTGATGGGGCTGTAAGCAATCTGGTCTATGGGAGATGTCCCTGCCTGTAGCAGGAGATTGGAACTAGATGGGCTTAAAGTTCCTTTCCAGCTGTACAATCAATGAATTTACAGATGTTATAGTTATGAGATACACCAGAGAGCTTACCTACATAGTTAATACACTAAAGCAGAAAAGATAGGACACTTACCTGTGTCCTGGGCTCACTAAGTGAAACTCCAGCAGACCAAATCACTAGAAAAGATCCTTTCTTGTTGATAGTCAGCTCTTAAATGAGTCTAGGAGAGGTGCAGCCAGGCTCCACCCCTTCCAACAGCACAGCTGAATTGCCTTCACCTATGCTCCTTTGGCTGACTCAGTGCTCGCCTCAGGTGATCAATCAGAGGTTCAGGCCATGATTCAGCAGTTTCCATACACCAGCCCAAACCTTTCTGTAATTCTATCATTCCTTTACTATTGAGAAATAAAGCTCATATGGTGGAATGTGGTCATATAAATATGCATGCCAGAGATCTTCCTGGCTAATGAAATCACTCCTTTTAGCCAAAACCAGCAATATTTTGGTTTTGCTCTCATCATGCGGTGCTGGATCATGTTTTGCATGTAACCAAAAAGCTGCAAGGATGAATGGATTGAGCTTCTTAGTCTCATTAATCCTGTGCTTACTGGCAATGACTTTCAAAATCAGAAAGTACAAGGAATGATGAAAAAAGTAGAAAGAAGGACCAGGGAGTGGAGTTGCTGGGAGCAGAACAAAGCTACTGTAACCACGGCTGTAACGTGGCTTGAGATTACCTAAGCCTCTGAGCAAAGTGGAAATCTGTTGATGAATAAATGTATTAATAAAGAGAAACAGCAGTGTTTATTAAAAACAAAACAAACAGCCCACAAATGATACTCTTATCTCTGAAGTCTTAAGTTACTTTTATCTTGTTTCACTTTAAACAGTTTGTGTTTTCCAAATAGCGTTAAGTGGGCTGCTCTTGTAGTCTTCCCTATATGATAAAGACTTTCATCCAAGTCATTGTCAGATCTGATTAGAGTGTGGGTCCTAACACCAGACAGCTCACTGTCAACATATATTGAGTCTTTACTGGCTGTCATACATATGTTATGTAGGTCACCCATATATAGAATAGATGGGAGTGAACTGTCAACTATGGGTTGTAAATACATTAAGAGTCTCTTGAAGCAAAGCTTGAGTGATTTCTGATGCCAACAGAACCCTGAGATGATTAATTTTGCTGCCTGTCAATTCCCCATGGAGCATGTCTCCTTTATAAACAGTAAGAGAAAGCCAATGGTATTCAATAGAGAATTCGAACATAGACATTAAAATGGTAGTGCAGATATTTACAAGATGTCTTATTCTATCATTGCCAGAGGCAAATGCATACAATTGTGTTTCATTGATGTAGTTCAAAAAAGAGTTCTGAGCTTATGAAATATAATTTGCTTAATTTCCTGGCTATAATGCTGTTATAACTGGATATTACATAGAACAACTCTGTGTTTTAGTTTATTCTTAGTATATAAGTTAAGTTATATAAGTTAAAGTGTAAAAGCAGAAAACATGTTAGTGCAGAGTTAAACATGCAAGTTATGAACAGACTTAATCTACACTATGTGCTAAAGAATATCAATTTTCACGACAATGCAACAGAAAATGTTTTTGACACTAAGAATCTAAGATTTTCAAATAATTATAATCAGTAGTAGCAAAAGAAGAATAATTTAAGTCAATGATCTTAAGGGGAAAAAAAGTGAAACTCAGCTGAATTGTTTCTGAAAAATAGTCCCTAGACTTCAGTCATAAAAAATGGTATATTTTGCAGATTGCACTGCAAATGATTCCCAAACCTGTTGGCAGAATCAGAATGACAGTGCCCAATTGTACTTGCATCTCACCTAGTGGAGTAAGAGCACTGATCTGAATGAAAGGACCAAATAACAGCATGTCCTGTGTATTAACCAATAGTATCAGGCATAAACCCTGTCACAGCAAATAATAATCTTGTTTCCATAGAATAATCTATTTTTGACTCTGTGCAGCATAGTAATCTAAAGAAATAGTTTGTGATTGTGTTGAAGGATATTGCATATTTACTATAGTTAGTCTGAAGGAACTTTAAGCATGTTAACAGCAAAATCTGTTTCACTGGTTAAAATCTAGTCCAAAAAGGCAATGGTTGTGTGGATCAAAATCTAGTCAGAAAAACAAGCAAATGTGGGTGGAATCTATAAAACAGCAAGGACCTGTATGCAGAATTATCTTTGTAACAGTGCTGAGATGCAGGGTGCGTTTATCTGTAAATGTTGATTTTAAATAACCAAAATTTCTATTAAAATTCCTTTATATCTTCTGATCTCACATTTGAAAAGTCAGATAAGGACCATTTACCTTAAGAGGATGTGATTATTCTGCACTGTCAGCCTTCACCATCATTTGTAATGCTGTGTAAAACTGCAGATTATTTTCTAACACTATCTGTAAAATAGGCTGCCTTGACAAAAGTCAGATACACTGTGCCTTGGTTCTAATTCCTAATTACCAGAGATGCACAACTTTTTCTGAACTTGGATAGTTGATCAAACTTCTTCTAAAACGCTGTAGTACATGAAGCATAGAGAATTAATAGAAGCTTATTTTCCTAGCATTATTTAAAATTGATCTCCCTGCAGCTCTTCTTACAGTCTTGTTATAATACAGCTAACGTTATGTTAAAAATCAGTTAGAGGTTATGTGATTGCAAGTTAGAGGTGTTTTATTTATTGCCAGATTCTCTATGGTGGCAATGAAAATGCTTTCTAGGTTTCAGTCTAAAATGTGAAATGAGACTAAAAGTAATTACTCCTGTGTGAATACACAGTTCCTTCTTCTGACAGTAAATTTTTCTCAGTTATACTTTAAAGAAGTCTGAAGACACTGAGAATTATATTAAACATATTCCATGTGTGCAGAAGTGAAAAAGAAGGTTCAAATATATTAATTTCAGCCTCAGATGGGATATAACTCTTAATTTTTCCATTTGTACTCTGGACAATATCTCATAGCTCTATAAAATTTCTTATTCTAAATGCAGGTGGGTTCTTAGAGCAATATCGAACCTGTTCATTCCCTTTAGAAATCTAGAGTAATAACTCACAGCATAGAAAAATAAAAATAAATCAGTTCTATCCCAGATATGTTACTGTTTAAAAAAAAAAAAAAAAAAAAAGAGGAAAGAGAAAAGGAAAAAAAAACCCTACAAAACACAGACTTGATGTTCCTTTCCAGAGTTATTAAAGAATGGGTTAAATATGTGGCTTTACTTCCATATGGTGCTTAACATTGGTGGTTACACATGGCATTGGAGATAAACTACAATCCCATCACTGGACGCTGCCTAAATATGCAAGAACTGGATAACAGATTCCTTCAAACGCTTTGGTTCATCTCTCTTGGGGCTTTTTTTTTTCCCACCAGCTTGCTTAAAAAAAAAAAAATTATATTAATATTTGTGGGATTACATCCATTTCAGAGAATGCACAGTAAATTGCATTGTAGAGTGCAATAAAGACATTTATCTGTATAAAGTATTTCATTCTGTACATGTTAAGATGATATTCAGTAATACAGACCTTCATAAAATATTTTCAATTTTTGCCTGGAAGAAAATCAATCATTTATTCAGAGGAGGAATTAGAATATGCATCTTTCCCTAAAAAAGTAAACACTTCAACTCTGTAGTTTCTAAAGATTGCAAATTGGGGAATGTTGTGAATTTTGTTTTGTTTTTCATTAGAAGGAGCTGATGAGATGGAGACACCAGCACTAGAAGGAAGGGAGTTGGTAGCTGAGAACTTTGAATGAGGATAAACCCCTAAGTGCTTATGGGTGGCAAAAATCAGATCCTTTTGTTCTGTTTGTTTGTTTTTTGTTTTGTTTTGACATCACTTAGTGCTGTCTAGGAGGCAGTCCATTAAATTTGCTGGTTTGAATACCTAAATTTCCTGCATTTTATGGGGAATGTGGGCACCCTATCTCAATAAGTTGATTTTTATTGCAACACAGAAATCCCGGATGGAAGTAGGCCAAGTTGTTTTTTGTACTGTAAAAACTGAGGGATTTTTTCCCTTAAAATAAAATGCCAGAATTTTTTGTGCTCATTCAGCTTCAGACAGAAACTATAAATGAACCATTTTTCCTTTGGATGTGAGAATTTGTGCTGAGTTCTGCTAGCATGTGTAACTAAAGGAATGTGAAAAGTCTAATCCCTAGTGCCATATGATATGACAGACTATAATATTTCAGTTTGCTGCCAAATCCTAATCTAATATAGGCAGACACTTTTTCTTTAGCAAAAGAGTTTCCAGTCATGTCCAAAAATATTTAACCAAAGCAGACATGGAGATTGTGATCTGTCTTGGAGAACAGAGTAGTTGGTAATCTGGATAATATTTTGTTACTCCTTTATTGCAAAAAATTAGATTCAGACTTCAGCAGTTGCTATTTAGTGATGCCTTTATTTGGGAATGTATGGTAACTAATCATACTGGACTGATAAAATTATGCTTATGCATAGCCAAAGCATTCAGAAGCACAACAGATTAGCTTTCCACTGCAATTCTGATTCCAAATCATTATAGATCAACATTATTTCACTTCCTATTGGAGCAGAATAGGACTATATGGAAATAACATGAAACCATTCTGTGAAATCACTTCATAAGGAAAAAAATGGCATATTGCCTTTCTCAGACCACCAGATTTGTCAAGTAAAACAAATGATTTTTTCTTGTTCTTCTTTTCTAATACCTCGCTCACAGAGATGATTTGTGAGTAAATCAAGACATTCTATTAACATTAGATTTTTAAAAAATTATTTATTTTTTACTCTTTTTGTTAGAGTTATGCGTAGTCAGGTGTCGTATTTAGATCCAAATTTTTAATTATTTTTTATGTTTAAGATTTCTGG
This sequence comes from Lagopus leucura, assembly GCF_019238085.1. Classification (NCBI taxonomy): domain Eukaryota; kingdom Metazoa; phylum Chordata; class Aves; order Galliformes; family Phasianidae; genus Lagopus; species Lagopus leucura. Next base: position 14,239,342 of record NW_024962264.1, on the reverse strand, counting down.
AGTGGTCATGTCTAGATTTAACATATGTTGTCTGAAATGAACAGGAAAGCACCCAAAGATAATAGCTTGAGGTGGTAATTAAGTAAACAGGTAAGTTGCTTTGAATATTCTACTACGTCAGGAACATAGCAGATGAAACGGGGTTTCACTTCTTTTCTGAAACAACCTGTTCTCATTTCATTTCCATCCCCTTTGCCCCCTCTACTTTCTGCTAGAAACCACTGGTGCTCACGGGATGGCACTATGCCATAGCAGGGTGTTAGGAAACCGTGTCTGCAGGTTCCATTTTATGGCAAGGTTTATGGCATCCCTTTTTAAACTCTAGAGATTAGTTCAGAACACAGTTTCCCTGTGTCACTAATATCCCGCCTTTCAGACCTACGTCACTTGGGGACTGCAGGAGATTTCTGCTGAGCAGTTTGAGGGAATACCAGTGCATACAGGGATTGCATTGCTAACGGATTTGGAAGGATGTCTAGCCTAAGGTCCCTCCATGAAAAAAAACCTGTTATCTAAAGGTTCCTCCTAGATAAGAACTGTTTGGAATACATAGCACATGTAGGCAAGAGGGTCTCCAAGAAACACAGTTAATCAGTTAAACAGGCTTTAACATATTCCATTCATATATTCTTGGCCTACCTTCTAACCATTACATTGCTTTATTTTTATTAAATATAAAAAGATTAAAGAATTTAAAAGACATCTCTCACATCATTTGTGTCAAGACTAGCACAGAGGAAATGCATTATCAAGCCCCAGCTACCTGAGATCCACTGAGCTGCTTGAGTCATGGAATGTTAAATTAATTGGGCTGGGTGATATAAGCAATGAAAAGTGAACAAGGTCAGTCCCCACCCTGCCAAAGAAATGAAAAAAAAAAAGCTTCCTGTCATGGAGCTGCTGTGCAGCTTTGCAGAGAGGAGAGCTGCTTTCTGGAAGAGGAAACAACCTTTGCAGCTGTGAAACCTGAGAGAACAATGGAGATTGTGTACACCAGCAGTTGAGGGGAGCTGCTTTCGGCTCTCCAGGGCTCAATGCCAGACTGGTCCCTCAACAGCAATCTTTTTTCTGTAATAAATTCTAAACTTCTTTTGGCCTTATTGCCACACTCTGAGCTGAAGTGAATCTGAACAATTGATAGAAGGCACCCCCTGTCTTAAAAGCTGTTGGCGTGTACTGAACTCCAACAGATCTGTTCTGGATGATGTAGGAGAGGTATGAAAAGTATGCTCCCACCCTATAGAAGTCTTCTAATGCAAAAATTGGTTCATTTCTGATTACTGAAATATCTAAAGGAATATGGATTACTAACTTAGAACAATTATAACAATTGGTGTATATTGTTAAAATTACAATCTATCTAGAAAAGTGATCTTTATAATTAGTGTAGCTTTTTTGCTTGATATTTTCCTTTTGCTGGTCTGTACACCCTAAGGAGTGACACAGCAAGGAGCAGAAAGCTTAAATGTGCTCACTGTCATCAGAATGGGAAGTTTTGTCTATTAGATGATGCCTGAGCTCTCCTATCTCGACCTAATTCTAACTGAATCAGTCTCATAATACTCTTCACTTTTAATTGGAGAGTATTCCTCTTCACATTCTGTTGTGCTTTCTCATCTGCTGCTATACCTTTTCATAAAGAGGGCTGCATTTTCACTGTAAGTGAAGCAGTATTTGAGTGTTTATTGCTCCCCAGGCTAGAAAATGTCTCATAGAAGTTCCATGGCATTGTTTACAGATACATAATGGGGTATGCTGTGTGGTTTTTTTTAAACTAACATCTCTGTTGGTCTGAAAATCAGTGTACCAAACACAATGATTTTAGTGATGAATAATAGTTAGAGTCTGACTACATTATTTTGCCTGACAATCTTTTTTTAAATAAATATGTAAATTTATAAATTTATAGTTTTCTCAGCAGTCCATTAGCCTGATTCTTCTTTACTTACCTTTTCAACACATGGGAATATTTGTGTAATGAGGCATTAATTAATATAAGTTGGGAGTAACACAAAAAGCTCCTGTGTTTTTTTCTAAGTACATAATAAGGTTATAGGCTCCAACACTGTGAAACTTGGACCTAATGGAGCTAAACAAAAGTTTGTTTGTTTGGTTGAAATTTTTAAAGGTTATCCCAAATACAGAATGATGATGAAAGATAAAGACAGCAATGATAAAAGTTTATGCCTGAAAATGATCGTAGAAGGAAAAGAAAAAAAAAGAAATGTAATGATTAATATTGTTTTTAGAATCATTACAAAGGCTATTTCATGGTTAATGCGTGCTTGTAGTCACTGTGGCTCTGATCCCCATGCAAACAAGACAAAAAGCATTTTCCTCTTGTTTGTAGACTGAGTTTAAACTAAAACCTAAACTTCTTATGCTTGTCTTAGCATTTTGAAAAGGAGCAAAGGAACTGTTTAAAACAAAGAGAAAATATTCTTCTAGACTTTACTTAGACTGCAAACTTCACTTTTTTTTCTGTCTTTGCTCTTTGGAAATATTTTCCTCTTCACTCCTTCCAACTTGCCACATTAGTGGTTCTCAAAGCCGTGACTGATAACGTGCAGGTAGCTCTTGCTTACCCTACACAGGCTCTTCTGTACATTGCAGTAGTACATACCATAATAACTCTGTGGAGAAAGAGCAAAGCTGTTTTAACATGCCTGAGTCCATTCCCTTCCAGAAATCTTATGATTGCTGTTACACGCTTGAAAGAGTTCTTTGTTAGGCCAAGCTATACAGATGCATGGTTTAGCTGCAAAACACACTGACATCTCATCCCAAAACATTCATCTATTGGTCATGGTGTTTATATAGGTAGACAGCTGTAATGCGTTTGTGGATGTCAGTAAGTTGTAGCAAACTAATTCTGTTATGGTCTGTTACGCATTAGAGCTAAAATAGAAACAGCAGTGTCAGAATACCTGCTTAATCTTTGGGGGGTTTACTCTTTTTTTTTTTTTTTTTTTTTTTTTTTGATTTTTTTTTTAAGGTAAAAATGATTTGCAAACTATAGTGGAACTGCTAAGTCACAGCCTAAAGCAGTGATTGAGTACCTGGTGGGAAGGCAGGGCCAACCCAGGGCAGCTCAGGTGCATGCAGTGTATCTGAGTGAGCAGAAGGGCTGGAGCCAGGATACACCACTTCCCAGACCTCATTTAAGGTAAGTAGGTGTGTGTGTGTCCTTTGGTTTTGTGTTTATGGCTGTATTTGAGTATGTTCTCACTTGCTGCAGCCTAGGACTTTGTAATTCTACTGTCATTGCTGTATTTTCCATTGTGTTACAGCATTATATGAACATAAAGTGAAACCTTAAAAATTGTAATGTTAGATTGAAACAACTCTGAAGGGTACTTTTTTGTTCAGTGTCATTTTGAAGCATTTTTTTCAATTTAAGGTCCTTGATTTTATTCCAGGTTCTGTGGAGTCTACTTACCACAGACTCTTATTCTCTACTTCATTATAAAACCTCCTTTATCTGTGTACTTATTATGGCTGTTGTTCTTTTAAGTTCATGGCTATGCTGACAATCTTGTCATGTGAACGTTCCTACAAAGACTTTTTTCATACTACCTGCAGGAGTTTACATGCGTTTATCTTGTAAGAGTGGGAACAAAATTATTGCCTCATCCTTAAGAATTAAAATCATTAGGATTTTCTATTTCTTACTGAATGAGACATATGATTCTAGTTTATGGTTTTTCTATGCATTGTCAGACCCAATGTATTTCTACAGTACAGCAAAATATTATTGTTTTTTGTATCATGTAATAGTGAACTTTCATAGTAAGTAGCCTGTAAGTATTAGATGAATATTCAAGGATTTTTTTATTTGTGTTTTAAATTGCATACCAGGAGGGGATTGTATGTTTTTTTTTTTACATATATGTTTGTGTCTGTAGTCTTGAATTGGAGCCAAGACTGTGTGAAAATATTACTTGTGTGGAAGCTCTGAATGTTCTTTTTCACACTTATCATTATGCAAGCATTTTCCCTCCTTACTATCTACTACCCTGCCATTCTATTTCCTTTAAGTGATGTTATTTCTGGCTCATACTGGAAAATATTCCATCTCCTTTCAACTACCTAGACTCATTTTAAATTAAGTAGTTGCTATCCTTATCTGATGAATGATGTAGTACTTTAACCAATACTGTTAAGGATTGGGAAGATCTGTAGATCAGCTGCTTGAAAATAATAAGGCTTCCAACATTGGTGCAAGCATTTCAAGTGTAAATTTTCTAAGTGGGCTCTTTAAGACTATTTGATGTTTAGTTGCTCCAAAAAACTTTACGCAATTGGCTGTAAGACTCTTTGCTGGTGCCTGTATTCGTACCACAACAACACAAGAGGAATGGAATTATCATTTCTTAATGATGAAATAATCTCTATTTTTCCTGGCTGGATTATATTTAAAATCTAGATTTATTTATTTATTTATTTATTTATTTTGACAAAAAAGGGAGATGAAGCTAAGGCCAGTGATAAATTTAGTCATGAAGAAGTTGAAGTGTGGAGTAAATGGTGTTCTACATCAACTATGTGCCATTTCTATGTAGGATGTGAACATGACAATGTTAGGGAAAATTCTGCCATAATTTACTTGATTTTATATTAAAAAACAAAACAAAACAGGATGATGCTGGGTTACTCATGCAAGACAGGCATTATTTTGCAGGTTTGTGTGCTTTTCACACTAATTCAAAGCACTTGGAGGCAAGTGCCTGTATTAGGAGAATTCCTAGAATTGCTCATGATTATTTCAAGAAAAAACTTTCCTACCACCCAGAGGGCAACTTAGGGCAGGAATTCAGCACAAATGACTGAATAACTCTCCTGAAGAGGCCCTTTTTCCTTACTTGTACACAGGAAACAGATGGCAACTAGCTGCCTAATTTATTGCATAAAAAAGCAAAAACGAGAGTTGTATTTGCCACGAATAAAAATCAAATCAGGGAGCAGATAGGAGATTGTCATAGGCCAAATGCAAAATTAAGTACTTAATGCTAAAACTAAAATTCTGAAAATGTCTGCTAATGTGCTATCTAGATTTTAGGCTTTCTAGCTTTTTCAGCTGTGCCAAGACATATCTGGAGATGCTTCTGATTTGGTGATTCTGGATAGGCAGTGTGTGTGTGTCATATCTCAGTGTAATCATGGTACAGAAACTATGTGTTTTCTTTCTTATGACACATACTTTTCCTCTATTTCTTGTTTATATATTATTAAAGATTTTAATTGTTAAAGCAGTGTTTAGGAGGCCCATTCAGGGGTGAGAGTTAATATAAAAAATGGAGGAAATTTTAAGCTTTTTACAGTTAGAGATTAACACTCTGATTGTGATGGATGCTACACAGTAACAGAAAAAGAAAAATTGTATAATTGCTTCAGGCAAAAACTATTTAAGAAGATTGTAAAGATTTTAAACCTGTTTTAATTCAAAGCAGGAGAAAAACTGTGGTTGGGCTGCATGAAATGGGGAATTGGTAGAGCAAGCACCAGGAAATCTAGCTGATTCCATCAGTGCAGCACAGTTTTGAAGCTTCTGGTGAAACTAAGTAAAACCAAGATAATACTATAGCTATATACTATATATAGTTTTTTGTGTTGACTCTTTTTTTTTCTTTTTTGCTTTAGTTCTAAGAAACAAATGGAAGAAATGTTAACAAAACCAATATGGGTTGTATTAATCAGTGGCAAAGGAAGAGGTAAGTTGAAACCAACATCTTGCTATTTCTCTATGTTAATAAATGTTCAACAACTAAAGAAATCCAGACAGGACAGGTTTGAATGAGTGTCTATAGAGAGTACATCAATAGATGTGTATTCAACAGTGCTGTTGTAAGACTGGCCAGTAATCACAGCCTACATTAATTCCAGAAAGTACACACAAATAATATTTCTTGGCTCCATTTTGAAAGCAGCATTTGGAAAGTTATTTGCACTAATCCTGTAACAATAACAGGATTTGTGTTTCCAACGTAAGCGTAGCTTTGAAAATGTAACTGTGTCTAATGCAATAGTCATAGAAATCCCAGACCTCTTGACCTCTGTGAAAAGGGAGAAATTTTGCCAAAATATTTGCCTCTAAACTAGAAAAAATGTCCTGTACCCTTTAGTATCCTCACCTCAGCAGTCTCTTTTTTCCTAGAGGGATGTAATATAATTAAAAAAAAATGAAGGAGGAGGAAGAGATATCAAAAGAACCCAAATCTCCTCCTTGTGTGTCTTAAAATCCCAAGCTTCTCTGCCAAAGATGTTATAATGCCTGTGATGAAGAATGGTGACTTTAAGTGCTGAGTGATTTAAAATGATACCATAAAACTATAGAAGGGCTTAGGTTGGAGGGGACCTTGAAGATGATCGAGCTCCAGCCCTCTGCCATGGGCGGGGTTGCAACCATTAATCAGGCTTCCCTGGATCCCATGCAACCTGGCTTTGAGCTCCTCCAGGGGCACCCATGGACTCTGTGGGCAACCTGTGCCAGTGCCTCACCACCTTTTGAATAAAAAAATTCTGCCTAATATCTAAGCTAAGTCTCCTTCCTCTTTTAGTTTAAAGCCATTCCCCCTTGTCCTATCACTATCTGACTGTGTAAAAAGTTGATCTCCCTCCTGCTTGTAAGCTCCCTTCAGGTACTGCAAAGCCACAGTGAGGTCTCCTCAGACCCTTTTCTTCTTTAAGCTAAACAAGCCCAGCTCTCTCAACCTTTCCTCATAGGAATCCTCACAGTAATCTTTGTGACTCTTCTCTGGACCTGCTCCAACAACACTGAATCCTTTCTGTACTGGGGGCCCTGTGCTTGGATGCACTACTCCAGAGGAGACCTCCAGAGGGCAGAGTAGAAGGGGGCAATCTGTTCCCTCTCCCTGCTGGCCACCCCTCTTTTGATGCATCCCGGATACTGTTGGCCTTCCAAGATACAAGTACACACCGCTGGCTCATGTCCAGCTTTTCATCCATCAGGACCTCTAAGTCTTTTGCTGCAGGGCTGCTCTCAGTAAGTAAGTATGCTGTTGTACTCTCCTCTTGCCTGACAATGCATAGTGTTATCTATTCTACTTCAGTTCCTGCTCCCTTCAGTCTGAGGAGAAGGACATATGGAATTGGATTTCTTTTTCTCTTCTACCTAGAAAGATTTGTGTATAAGCCTTACATATGTTTGTGTATAGAACAAGAAGTTATGTGAAATTCAGTGATTTATGCAGGAAAGTAGGAAGTAAAATCTGAATAATTTCAGCCTATGTTTTTCTGTTCAGAATTCTTGTTGACTTTAGAGGAATGCGAGATTAGTCTATTTTCAGAATAGAATACAATTCTCCACATTAAGTATCTGCCGGAATGATTGGATACTGGACTTTTGCATCATACTAGATGTTGTCATTTTCCTATGATATTGGTTTCTAGTCTTGTGTTTTGCGACAGGGATGTTGGTTATGATTATGTGACATATTTTAAAGGACATGTTTAATAACTTGTTTAATAACTCTGCTCAGAATAGCAGTATCTGAAGATTGCTGCCATGTATGGCACCCTTGTTGTGAGTCTGAATAAAACTGATTTTTTACTTCACAGACACAAAGTATTATCAGCATTGTAAAAAAAAAAAAAAAAAAAAAAAAAACTGCTTGCAAGCCAAGAACATAACCTAGTTAAGAAATACAATAAAGGATATTAAATAACCTTTCAGATATTTCTCCTTACCTCTCAGTTAAAAGGGAAATAATTTTCAAGACAGTAGGGTTTTACAGAGGAAGAAATATTACACACTAGTGAGGCTTCCAAAAGTGATGAAACTGCTTAAAAGGACCAGAAGGTGGCAGTACTCCATGCGTCGCTGAATTCCTAGCGCCCTCTGAGCTATCCAGTGTTCATTCTGAAGTGCTTGACATCTACTTATCATCAGATATATCCAAGGGAACTGTGCCCTTAAAATAATAACTTCCCTTTGTGGCTACGTTTGCTTTTCATGTATTTCGTGGAAGTGCACAATATGTAAAATAAAGTATTTCAAGAGGTCTGAAAAATGTGCTTGACCAATTCCCTTTCTACTCACAGGCATTCCTGCAGACTGCTGACTCTGTCTCTTGCTATGGTCTCCTGTGGCATGTTGATAAATCACAGAAGTCTGCCAGTTATACGTGTAGCTTAATTGATGTCAGGTGATCTGAAGTAAAATTTATCAAGGCTGAGATTTACTTGATCCTTTTACTTAAGAAAAATCTTGGATATTGGTAATGTAAAATAGTTCTGTATTTAGAGAAGTATCTCCAAGACACAATTTGAACAGGCTTCTTTATACTTTGAGCAGTCATTTTCAACAGAAGTAAAACTGTGGGTGTTAAGATGGAAGTAGCTGTGTTTTATCCCCCGTGACAACTATCCTCCTGTTTGTCCATCAGACCAAATCCAGCTAATAATGGATCCCTTTTTCCAATTTCAAAAAACAACTGAAGGGTCCTTGCTGTAAACAGGGGATGGTTATGGTGTATGGTGATGTATGGTATTCTGTAATTCTAAATGAACACGATACGTTTATTAGTGACTGTTGTTGCAGTAATAGGGTTGTATGTGTGGTACTGTATTTTGCAGTTCTCTGACATTCTGCACAGTGCTGCTCTGACCATAACTGTGCCTCTGACCATGTTACATTCGCTTTTCTCTGTTCCTTCTTCCTTTGGCCTTCTCACAGGGTTGGGATTGTTATCCTTGCGGTTGTCTTGCTTTTATGTTCTCTTTCCTTTCCCTATTGCCAACAGTGTTGCTGTTTTTTCCTAGTAAAGGACCAGAAAAGAAGTGAGCCACCATGCATTCAGTGCAAGTGCAGGTCTGTGTGTTCAAGATGGCAGTTATAAATCAGCAGTTCAGTGAGGGAGCAGAGTGGCAGGGAAAGAAATCTCCTTTCTCTGTTAAAGTCCTGTATTGATCTTAGTTAAAAAAAAAAAGAAAAGAAAAAAAAAAAGATTTTTTTAACTGTATCAACTTACTTGCTACTATAAATATTAAGAAAGATACAGATTATATTCCTCACTACTACTACTTTTCCTCTTGCAGTCATACTGCTTTCATTACTAAGGAGGTGGGCTTCTCTTACTGAGAGCTATGCTACTTTGATTATACCATTTAAACCCAGAAAATACAGAAGGTGGTAAGATTTTCCTTGAACCAAATTCATTTGTTGAGCAGAATGCCACAGCCAATAGTAAGCCAGCTGTTAGTTATATCCTCACTCAGGGTGTGGTTTTGTTTTTCTTGCTTTGAGGTTGAACTGGTCAGGTGGCTTGCTGCTGTTGAAACGGTCAATTCAGTTCCTATCTTGTCCTGGCCACACATTTGTTACCTCACTGGTGCTGTCTTCTGTATTTGTCTGATCCTACCATAAACCAGTTCTACTCACTAAACCAGAGAAAACTAATCCAACAAAAATGTGAATAGTTTTCTGTGGTTTGGTTGGAGCTGAAGCATTTTTCCCCAAATTCAGGTGAAGGAGTATGGAACTGCTTGCCCATGAACTGGATGAGGGAAGTGTTGAGTAGCATAGTGGTGTTACACTGGCTTAGCCATTCTGTGAAAACTCAGTCACAGTTTAGGAGATACTGGAAAGAGAAGGATCGTGTGTAAAGTAGAAAAAATAGTTAATGTGGGCCGAAGCATGCCACCATGAAGAAAATGGGTCATCTACTATCTGAAAATGCAGAGGATGGATGCAAAAGGTGTAGTTTTGCCAGATGATGGTTTTCCCAAGAAAGTCTGCTTAAGAATCTCTCTCTCCTTCCCTTAATGGTTTGTTTCCAATCTGCCAATGTAATATATTTTAGGATATATAGTGTAAACTGTACTGCTGAAATAATGTGGCTTAAGCATTTGCTCTTTTGGAGGTTTATTTTTATCCCAGTTCACTTCAGTGAAGCTAGTATCTCCTGAAAGTACACCTTTAGGATGGAATGATACGGTTCAATCCAAATTAGTAATTTAGCAGTACATCATTACTGAAAGAAGGAAGTTTTTTCCCTGCTGATCCAGAAAAAATTAACATCCTTCTGTCAGATTTGTGAGCTGAATCAGCTTACTGTGTTTCTGTATGTGCATGCATGCGGATCTGAAGCGGTCCTCAGTCCGAAGCATGAGTGGTGGAAAAACCTGTGGCTGGGAATGAGAGGGAAGGAGAAAATAGGGTCTCAGCCTTTTGGTTACATGAAGGGCTCATGATGGCTTAAACCAGTACAAGTACTTCCACCTGTCATGTTCATCCCAAAATACTTCATTGATGAAATAGAACGAGCTACATTAATGGCTGTACTAAATCTGGAAGTCTAGATTGCAGTTTCGCTGTGCTTGTTCCTATTTTCTGTATGTCGTGCGTTAACACGTTATTTGGTGTCATGAGCGCTAATAACTGCGTACTGATTTATTTATTTCTAACTTTGTGAAACGCTGTTACTAATTTGCTCAGGTAGCAACCATGTCCTTTACTAGCAAAGTACCTCCTACAGTATTGGGGGTAACTCTGAGGGAGAGTGTTCTGGGTGCAGCTACACTGTAAATACAGTGAAGAAGCAGCTGTCACCAGCCATTACTTTTTGGTCTGAGATCTTTCATCACTGGTTATCTAACATGGAAAAATCCACAAAGTCATCTATTTATCTAGCTTATCAAGTGTCAGGGAAGACCTTTAAATGTTCAGCAGCCTCAAACTAGTTAATCACCAGAGTGACTCTCTGCAGTACATTTAGTTCATATAAATCAGTCAATTGTTTGCTAATCAGTCACAGCTGATTTCCTCATTCTTGGCTGAGATCAACAACTTCCTTCTCCTAATCCCTGAGATAGTTATTTATTCAAAGAGGACTTTCTACTCCTCCATTTTATATAGGGAATTGCTTGATATTGCCCTGTCATAATCCGCATGTATAGCCTTATTGCAAGCTTTTGCTCTCTTTATGCTGCCTTCTATATAGTTAGTTACCCTGTTGATCAAGTACAAATCTTGAAGATCTATTTTCTTTTGTAGGAGGGAGTACTGAAGTCTTGTACTGCTACAAATCTTATTTTTTTTTCTTGTTATAGCATAAGTGCATTCAAATTTTATGCTAATGAAGTATTATAAAGTGCCAATCACATTCAATGAGATGAGAAATACTTTTAGTCACTTAAACATAAAGCTCCTGCTTAACCTCCCAGTATGGTAATGGAAGATCACTCACTGACCATAAGCTTTAAAGAAGCTAAACCTGTATGTACTCAAACCTCTTGAACTCTAGTAAATGTGAATCCTGTTCATTGTGCACAGAAGTAAACAAAGTGCAAAACAGGGAGGAAGATCCCTTCTACTGTTATAGCTGTAGATATTAATTCAGCAAGTTACAAGATCCTGTAAGAGTTTGAAGCTGATGAAGTATCTTTAAGATGAATTATTTCTATAAGGAATCCTGAAATTATTATAATTTAAACAATATTAGTCTTATCAATGACCCATTAAGAACACCTACATTCAAGTATGTTGTTTTTGTCTTACTGCACTCTTCAGAAGTCTGACAATTATACTGTTTTTCTAAAAGTCTGCTTTTCTGTCTGTCAGCACTAAGCAGTCAGGAATGCTATCCAATATTTAACCAAGCTTGGAGAATAAAAAGTGAATGCCATATGGACATCAGTGATTACTATCAAAGGTAGTTCCGGTTTGATCATCTTGTACATGAAAATATAGAATTTGCTAAATTTTCCTGGACAGAGAGAAATCCTCATCAGCTCTTCTGAATTAGTTTAGGGGAAAAAAAGGTGTGCTGTAATATGAAAGGCCATTTTAAATGGTCAGTAGAGTTCTCCCTTGTGCGTGCTTGGAGGCATGTAGATAGTTGGGAAATCACTTTGTGATGATTCTTCTGAATTATGTGCAGCTAAATCAGGCATAGAGTTGGTGAAAGTGTGCAGGATGTGTTAGCAATTCTGCTCTAAGCCATGCTTATAAGTAAATAATATTAATCCCTTCAGTGCAATGCACAACCAAATTATTAAAGCTAGTTTCTGAAGAAACTTAGACCATGGTGCTTAATAAAAATGTCATGTTCCTTGAGTTATTAGTTCCTCTCTCACTGCTGAGAATAGTTTTGAGCTTTTCTTTATCCAAGAATTTGTGTTTTGTGTGGAAAATGCAGCCATAGTACAATACTTACACTATTACTTCAGTTGGTTAAGAACAAAGCAGTGACAATAAAGACTGTAGGAAACACTTCAATATAGGAAGTTTTGCAGATAGCTAAGGCTATCTTGGCTAGTTTGTCCATTACAGTGTCCAAAATGAGTGAGTTGACTATGTGTCTGAATAATTATTTTAATGTCAGGTTTTACAGTTGAGCTTAAAAACACTAATGTTGTAATACAATGTTAATAACTTCTCTAAGAAATCTCATTTATATTTTTTTAAGTTGCCTCCATGTGGTAAGAAAAAGAATACCCACAAAAACAAAGCTAGTTTCTCAGTTGGCTGAAATCAACATACTACTTGTGAAACTAGAGGAGCTATATTGTGTATAAAAACCAGTGGTGAATCTAACCTACAGGTGTTAATGACATGCACAGTGAAATGAATCTATCCCTATGCATTTTCTGTGATGATCTTCCATTTTTCTATGTGGCTAATACAGGAATTACAAAGGCAGTAACTAAATTACATTTGTGAATATACAAATATCATTTTAATATGCAAACTAAGCATGTTGATCAAGGATTGTTAAGAGGCAGTAGACAAGCAGGCTCAGTGAGATATTTCAGATGCACTGTTTCTGCAGATTTCCATTGTCATGCCACTCCCTGCAATAATTAACAAATTGTTTATGTAGTCATTGATATATATGACTGGTCAGCAACTTATGTTAGGTAGTTTTGCTTTCATTAATACATGCCCTTTGATTGAATAAATCTTGATGTGATTCTCAAGAGATCCATATTTCATTATTTTTAATTTAAAGATGATCGATTCCTGATATCTTTTGTTTAGAATTTTAACATGTTTTGCTATTCAAATGTCTTCTATTTTAAATAATGGTTTATGGTAGTAAGAGGAAATTAATTTAGAATATATATATTAACAGGACAATATTTCATGTTCCTATTGTACTTAAGACAAGGGGAAAAAATAGACGCATCTGAGTGTATCTGATATGTAGAAAAGTTCTGAATACTTTTTAATAAAATAAAGATAAAATTTTTAATAGTGATCTGCTGAAAAGATAAGCATCTTCAGCAAGCTGAAATATCTGGGCCTATGTTCAACAAAGCCCTAAAGTACACATCTAAGTAGGCACATAGATAATTTTATTCCACTGTGGAAATCTTGTATTTGATTTTGAGCATGCATAGTCAGACTTTGTGGAATTAGGGCACTGGCACTGTGCATTCCCATGGAAATAGCCATTAAGATTCATCCTAACTTGTACAAAAGCAACAAATTCTCTCAGATGCAACTCCATACATCTGTATGCTTGCTGTTGTACAAATTGTAATTCATGAAAATAAAACAGGACTTAACCCAAGCACTAAGGCTTCTCACATTCTTGGGAGCAATGTGATTTTACTACTGGTGTAAGTAACTGTAAGTTTACAGGTGGCATCTTTTTTCTATAAAAAACATCTCTCAAATTTCTAAGGGATACAGCTTCATATCATTGTTCATCATGTCTACTTTTAACAGAGCAGTGTCTCAGTGTCTGGTTAGCTTCCTTAGCTGCCATTTATTTGTTATATGCTTTCATATTGTGATTTCTGCCTTGCCAATACTCTTATGATCTGCACTGGATTTTTCTTGTAATACACTTTCGCAGGAGGCAGAGAACAGCTGCAGTCCCTTGAAGAAGAAATCTCAGCACCGAAGAGATTGTACCTAATACATCTGTGGAAATGATTGCACTTATCTGAGGCTTATTCTGTCATATAGTAAGGATGGAGTGGATTTATCTTCTTTCTCATTCTTTAGCCTTGTTTTGAAAGCAAAGAATAAGTTGTTATCATGGCTTCCTCTGCTTCCTTTTTTTGGTGACTTGCAGTTTTTGCATTCAATTCTCTATGCTCCCAGCTTGCAGAGACCATGATTGTCACAAGCCCTTCTGTGCTGTGCATCCCCCAGTTTAAACTTCAGAATTATATGGAATCATCACAATATGGCTCTAGATACCATAATGCTTCTGAAGTCTTATGCCCTTTAGAAAAAAAACACTTTGCAGCTTCTTCCACACTGCCACCTTCTCACGTGTTCGTCAGGTATTGCTGTTCGTCCAAGATGCTTTATGTCAATAATAAATCTTTAAATAGCCTATGCTCAGCACAGCATGTGTTTCTCAAAGAATGATACGATATGTCTTTGAGCAATGAAGCAGAAAGCCTGAAAGAAGGAAGTTGAGACTTTTACAATGGTTGGAAATAGCATGAACTACTTGATAAAACTGCTTAGAACCACTGAGTTTTCCCACAATGCCTACAAAATACACATCTCAACAATTGAATGAAGGTACAGAGCCCAGCTGCTGAGAGCCTTGATCCCTAGTGTCTCTTGCATGATCTACATAAATTTCAGAGTCCTCAAAAAAGAACAGTGGATTTACAAGTCCTTCAGTGTTTGGAGAACTTGCAATCTCTGAGCAACTTTGTTAGAAAAATCATGGAATCTGGAGGCCATCTGCTCCAACCCCACTGCTCAAGCAGGGCCACCCGGAAAGGCTTGCCTAGGACCATATCCAGGTGGCTTTTGAGTATCTCCAAGAAGGGAGGCACTACAAACTCTTTTGGTAGGCTATTCTATTCATTTTAATTTCATAACCTAGATTTACAGATAACATACTATATTATTTCATTTTGTGAAAGTGATTTGCTATAAGATTCATTTGCAACAAGTGGGAATTTCTTTGTTTAGCAATGAAGAGATGATGAAACAGATTCATTTTGAAGCAGGAAAAAAATTAAAATGGTGCGTCAGCTGGGGGTATGGAGGTTCATAAAACTGCCTTACTGGGTGAGATATGTTGGAACAACACAAAATAAATTTGCAGCATAGCTACAATAATTGTGTAAATATAAATGATAGGTGAAAAATAGTTAGTCCAAGAAGTGTCTTTTCGTGTATTTCACTGGGCTGTTGGTCAGTTTCTTTGTCAGGTAGGAAGAAAGGATTTCCTTTGGCATGTTCTAGAAATCATCTCCTTAGAAATACAGTGCTTGTTAATGTTCATTTCTCCCATCTTTCTTTCTTTTGCTTATAAATTAACTGGCGATGAGAGTTCACAGGTCTTTATATTCAAAATATCTATGTAAGCCAAGGCTTAATTTATCTACTTTTTCAGCAGAGTCCTGATAAGCACTTAATGAGACAAGTAATGTATGCCTATCTTTTACTGTTGAGTATTGTGTCTTTGTGGCATTTGTAAGAAATGCTTTTGAGATACTGTCTGCTAACTATCAACGTGACTTGTAAACAAATTCATAAATACACACTTCTTACAGTTTTCTTAGGGATGTTGGAAGTCTAGTTATGTTGACCTCTCATCACTTTCAAACATTGACTAGCATCAGAATACCATTCAAGATCAGCTGTATTGTGTTTATGGAAGTCTATTATGTTTTATATACGAATTAGCACTCTATCTTAATTCAAATTATTCATTAAAACAATCATAGAATCATAGAATGGCCTGGGTTGAAGTGACCACAATGATCATCTAGTTTCAACTCCCTGCTATGTGCAGGATTGTCAGCCACCAGACCAGGCTGCCCAGAGCCACATCCAGCCTGGTCTTGAATGCATCCAAGGTTGTGGGGCATCCACAACCTCCTTGGGCAACCTGTTCCAGTGTGTCACCATCCTCTGTGTGAAAACTTCCTTCTAAAATTAGTTTCTCCTAGGCTTATCATTGCTAGTACATAAAATTTATGATGACTGTTGCATAATTACAAAAAAATAAAAATAAAAAAAATCCACAAGCCATCTTATAGCCTGCAGCATATTTTTCTATTCCTTTTGTTTTGTACAGTGTTGAACCACTGCCAGTCCTTAACTGAAATCCAGGATAATGTTTCCTGCCTAACTAACAAATATCCTTATGTCCATCATCTATCCATGTTGTTGTCATTGTTTATATATAAAGTTTTCACTTGTGTTTTTTTTTTCTTGGATTGGTAGTAGAATCTGTTTACACAGTTTTTCATTGTAGTTCATCAGTTCAAATTTTCATACAAACACCTGATAATAAATAATAGCAACTGCAATACAGTGCAATGTGTGCAGTATGAGAATATATATTTCCAAGACAAACATTGTTATTTATAACCCTCTAAATGTAAAGGAATTTAAAGATGCAAATAGATCATGGTAACTCAAATTTTAACAGATATCTAAACAAGATAAACTCATATTGGAGTAAGATTTAATTTTTTAAAATAACTTCTCAAAAACATATAAAGAATACCTATTTCTGCAGAATATACGTTTTTATTTTTCATCCAAATGTTTATTTTTCTTTATGCTGGAAAAAAAATGCCCAAAAGATATACT
The DNA here is from genome assembly GCF_019238085.1 of Lagopus leucura. NCBI lineage: Eukaryota > Metazoa > Chordata > Aves > Galliformes > Phasianidae > Lagopus > Lagopus leucura. The sequence continues at coordinate 14,222,799 of NW_024962264.1, read as the reverse complement.
GTTATTTTTCACTTTGTCCTGTGATATGGATGAAAAAGCAGTGATTTTGATGAGATCCTAGTTCTATGGGCTATAGGATTAGAGTTTGGTTGTTGCTATTGTGTGCTGTTCATGTGATGTTATATATTCAGAGGTCTGAAGCATTGCTGTTGTTTTCTGTCTCCAACTTCTTTCATTATTTTTTTTCATTGAAACGTGGACAAGCTTAGCTTTTGGATTTTCATTGTCATAGGAATTCGGGTATGATTTATATAGCTTTACAACCTACACTGGGAGTACATGGATTTGGAAACATACGTAAATTATCTGCTATCCACAGTAGTTTACTTTAAGGGGCTAGATACCCATGAGATTATAAAATAAATATAATTTTTGATGAATTTAAATTTTTGATTGAAATACTATTTGCTAACAAAAAAAAAAAAAAAAAAAAAAAAATTCTGCTAGCATCAAAGGTTTTCTGACTTTTACTTAATAGGCAATAAACTTAGCAGAGGTCATATGTGACCTGCTCCAGAGAAATGACGTTTTGTTTTCAATTTCTCCCATACTGTAAGAATGTCCATGAGAAAAAAAAAATGCTTGCAGAACAGAAACTGACAATCTTGAATTTTTAATTTTGTTTTCGTCCCAGTGTAGTGACCTAGTTATCATCAGCAAGAGTATTCCTGTTTGATTTTTGTTTGTCTTACTGAAGTGAGTTAGAATGAAGGTTCATAGTTATCTGAGAATGTTCTGGTCTCTAAACCACTTTTGGCCCTGGTGTACAGGCTGTATATGATTTGTGCTAGCAAATGGAGATGGTGATATCTGTTGCAAGGAAATTCTAAAGTATATGACAAATCAAATAGTTAATTTCATTCGTAGTGCATAAACTTTATAGTAATTAATCTTAAAGTATGGTCAAACTAGACTGAAATATAATTGAATGATACTTTTTTTCAACTCCCCTTTATATGTCTTTCATTCAGTAAGCTTTATTAAACTTACTGGGATGAAAAATGAGCTACAAACTCTCTACAGATTTAACAAGGTGTATTAGTAAATTTCTGTTTTCTTGTTTCAACTTCATGTTGAACTTACTAGCTTTGGTTTCTATTGCTGGATCATCTCTGCTGCCAAGTACTTCCCAAAAATGAAAGCAACAACAGTACTACCTTGAAGTGATTTTATAGCAGTAGTTTCTCAAACAAACACTTCTCATAAATTAATCTACAAACAGCTGCTGATATGCTGGCAGTTACAATATTATAGCTGCACAGATCTTTATGGATTTTTTACAGGAAAACATCTACAGTGGTGGAAAACTCCTTACTTGATGGGTGTTCCTTGATCTGCTGGAAAAAGTAAGCTGAAGCAAAGAAGGGAGGGGAAAGAAGGGTTAAAAACAAGGATGCTTTTACTAATTGACTTCAAGTACCTTAATTTCCATTTAGAATGAGTTTGAGTACTATGCTTCCCTTGAGGACTGGTGCAGTTACAAGGGGTGCTTGTCTTATATAACATCTCCCTTGCCACTTAGTTCTTTCCTTCCAAGATATTATCTTCAAGGTACCACAAGCTTTCACTGCTCCCTAGCTGAAAGATCTTGCTACTCATCACTTCTAAATCTAGCACAGTGGACATCCAGATCTTATAAAGTGATGGTTATTCCCACTCTAAAATTCTCCAGCTAAACTGCACTAAGCCCTAGGCCCACAGAGAGCAGGGTCTCCAAAGCCTTTTGGAAAGCTAGCATTCCTAAGAGCCAGCTCCTAACCTACCTCAACCTAGATATATATCTGCCTGGGATATATCTCCCTGACCAGGCTCCGTCTCATACCTCAGAGAACTTGTACCCTTTCAATCTAATTTGTCCAAGGAGCCTGTTCACTAAACAAAAACTAGCTCTCAGACAGCCTCCTTTTGTGATGCCTTATCTAGAAGCTACCTCTAGCCTATCCCAGACTTTTCCCTAAGGAGCTTGCTGCTAAGCCTATAGCTTTTCCTAGCTAGTGCTCCCAGCTCAACATAGGTGCAATGGATCTGAAGCCTCAGCTCAAATGCTGCTGTGTTCTTCTGTTACCAACTGGCTTCAGAGGCTGTTTGGCTAACTCTCCTTCCCTTTCTCTCTGCACCATTAGTCATTTCTCTAGGTCTATTTTATATTTTCTGGACAATAAGTGGTCTTTTGGTTGCTTTGTCTGGATCCCTGAACTTCTCAACCAAGTTTCAAAAGTATGGATTACAGAGAAAAGAGAAAAGTGAGCCTCTCCTGAATAAAGAAAATCAACGTTGGTTACTTCCATGTGGAACAAGTGTAATGTAAGGTCTCACTTTTTTTTTCCCCCTTGAGGATGTGGTAAGTTATATTGTGAGAGTGATGTTGACTTGGTTAGGAAACACTGTTACACGTTTAGGAGATTGACTAGTCAATTAACAAGAACTAAATTAGTATCACCTAAGAGGAACTGTGCTTCTCACTGTTAGAGCTCAGCATCCTTACTCTGATGGGGAAACGTGTGCAAAATGAGCAAAACTAGTCTCTTAGAGATTTAACTTATATTGCTGGAAAACATCCAATAATGGATTGCATTCACAAAAAATAAAAAGTGGATTATTTGTGTGCTTTGGAAAACTACTCAGAAGTCCATGGTTGAAGCTAATTTTGCTTCTAGATGTTCTACTCTTGTACTGTACAAGTCTTGTTATACATAGAACGTGTTCTTCCTAAGTTTTATGGTACTTTCATTTTAGATTTTGTTTTTAATCTGCACCTAAATAAATGGGATTATTTAAAACATTTCCTTTTGGATTGTAGTCTTTCTGTTGTTCATTTCTGTTGGCTTTTGGAAGCATGAAAATTAGTTTTGATACCATGCAAAATGTCATTGGGAATATTAATAACTATATGGAAGAAAATGTTAACACAGACAACTGGTGATAGAGTCTTTGGCTACAGAACCCTCCTTGTCAGGAAATAGCCTTCATCCAGGAAGCATTTTCCCTTTGGAGGCTAGCCATTAAATGAGCCTTGGGAGTGGTGGATGCAGGATCCACCCTTTCTTAGTCATTTGGGAAGCAGGTGAATTGCTTGCACCTGTGCTTCCTGGGCCAGCCACTCACTTCACCAGGTGTTCAATCATCAGTTCAGGCTGTGACATAACATTTCTTTTACAGTTTTAAATTATTTTAATAGTGAGAACTCTCCAAAGTTTCTTTTGTAAAATTCATTGTTGTATTTCAGTATTTTTTTAAGGCTTGCTGGCTGTTTTTTCCCATTATTTTTCTTGTAAGTCATATAACTTTTTTAGTGCTAATCGAGTTGTATCAGCCCTTGGAGAAAATAGGTCTCTATGAATAAATCCCTTCTTTCTTCTTAAGTGCCTAAAACTTCATACAAGGTTTCCTCTAAAGTGTGGTGAAAATATGAACATGTGGTGTAACCTAAAAATTTACAATTAATAATGTAACTGTAAGCTATTTGTCAGGGAGTCTTGAAGTGACAGACAAATTCAGAGTGGGGTTAATGCTATAGAATTTCAAAACATTTTATGTGAATGTATTTTTTGGAATTTGGTTTTTGTGTTAGCTTAGACAGGAGCATTGTGTGCTATCTGGCAGAGTGTAAATCTTCTGGACCCCAATTTTAGCGTGATCTAATTCTAATTAAGTCTTGTTTTGTAACATGGCAGCTACTAAAAATGCTTGTGCTGTTTGGCTGAGTGAGAAGAGATGCAAGGCTTGCTACCTACAAATAAATCTTTAGCATGTCTATTATATTCACTGGAGAGACCGTAAGTTAGATACTGAATTTTCAAAAGAATTTGATATGTTTATCTGATATGCCTCAGAATTTCCAGGCTGTTTCAGAACACCTTCAGAAGGAACCGTTTCAGGATTTCACGGCAGTTTTACAATTTTCGCCTTTAAGCTCCAGTGTATGAATCAGTTCCTCAAAATGAAAGTACTTGGAGAAGTTAGAGAAGGCCAGTTCTTTATACTTGCCTACCTTATGTACAAAAGAAAGAATAGCATTAAACAAAGTATTTTGTGGTAGGAGATGCAGAGGGACAGCGTGTGATGTTCTGTAGATTTTTATAATAATTCAGTGACAAAGCCTAATAATTTGTCATTACATGTCTGTTTATAACCATGGAAATCTGCAGTTCTGTAATGGATGGGAGCAAACACTTTAGAAGTAAATTCAAATGTAAATCAAAGGGATTTTCATTCCAAGACAAATGCATAGGGTTTGAAAGTTTTTGTCTTCTAAAATGCTACAAGATTTCAGTGATGGCCTTCTGTGATGACCGCTTGAGTAATGAGATTTAATAGCCTAGGTTTGCCTCTGTATTTGCAGAATCATTCTCCCTCATTCACAGTAATCTAGAATTGAATCAATCTAGTGGTGAGGATGTGCTTTGAGACAGTTTCCCTCTTCTGGACTGACAGTGAACACGAAGTCTTGAAGTTAGGTGCTGAAGAGCTGTACATCTGCATATGCAGGGGTGCTAGGTGTGGACCAAAGGATGTCTTTTGGCTATGGCATCTCTTGAGATAATGGAGTTATTATGTACTCAGTAAAACTCACGTGAAAATCCTTACCAGTTTGGTAGACAAAGCAAAAAGCATAATGTAAGCAGTCATGTAGCTATGGAAAGTCAGAATCACTGCTTGCGAAGTCATGCTTTCTACTGAGCATTACAGTATTTCCGGTGTGTTTTGAGTTTTCCAGACTAAAAATAGTCTGATGTGTGTGAAGCAATTCACATTTGAATGCAGATGTGCCTTCTTTAAAATTCTGTTGTGAACAGATCTTTTGTTTTCTTTCCTGAAGGAAGGACCCAACTGGCGCTACACTTCTGGAGGGATGAGTTTTTTGTTGTTGTTTTAATGAAGCTTAGAACTGCTGCTGCTGTCAGAATCTGCTTGACAGTTTTTATGTATGAAGTTGTCTAAGTGATGGTTGCCTTTATGGCGATTTAAAAGAAATATAGCTCTCAGGTTTTAGACAAACAGAATTTTTAGAGATAAGCAGCTGTTAGTTGGATAGCAGTGAAGGACATCTGAGAGTGCTGGATAGCATAATCATAGTGAAGAATATGACTGGACTAATTTATTTATAGTTTATATTAATGAAATCCTGGCAAAATCATCTTAATCTCATAATCTAATGTTGCTTTCATTCTGCATAGTATTAAGTCTGCTTTTAAAAGGCTGTGTATATTTCATATGCTAGTGATAACATAATAGGAGCACATGGAAATCCTATAAAGGTTTGAGAAAAAACTCTCACGAGAAGAAAAACAGATGCAAAGTTATAAGCTTGCACCTGGAAATCTTTCACACGGCAGTTCTGTGTGTTCCCAACCACCCCATAAGGACAGAAACAACACAAACAGCTGATAATGTGATTGTGAGGAATGTGTTGACTGTGGTGATGACAGGGTGATACATTAACCCTAGAGAGCATGGGTGCACCTGTGAAATATTAGACTGTGCTCTTTTACTAGGAGGTCATTTAAGAAATATTTAAGAGTGAGCTGTAAGATGGAAGGAGAGTGCAGTTAAAAGAGGCTGTGAAGAGGTGGAGGATAGACATTTGGGGATAAGCAGAGCATGCTTGCAGAACAATTTATTACAGAGCTTTGGAAGCTTACTCCTTTCTCATTAAGAACAGATCTCAATCCACATTTCCTGTGCAGGCAAGCCTCTATCAGTGTAACTAATTAAATACACTGAAATTAGTAGACAAGGAGAGAGCTCCTAGTTTATATTAAAAATACATGATTTTACATTAGTGATTTATACTTGAAAAAGTGGAAAGGGTGGGTTTAAAAAAGCTGATTTGGTTGTGATGACTGTACATTTCTGATTTGAGTTTGATTTTTAACATGCCAAATGAAACAGGAAAATGCAACATGCATGGAAAACGTAAAATTGAAATTACTGTTCGTTTGGTATTGTTTGCATTTCCTGACTTGAAATGTTATCTTCAGTACTTAAAAATAAGTAATGCTTACAATTACGTTTAAAGAAAGCTTTGCATACTGGTGTTACTGTCTCTGAACGATCACTTTCCATTTTGGAGTTCCCTTGTGGTATGAAAGAAATAAGAATGAGTTTTTTGATGTTATTTCTATTTTTATTTATTTGGTACTGTGCAATGCAGCCTTACAGAAAATGTGGCAAACATTAAGTTGGATTGTAACAGATACAGGGATCAGGATGTTACAAGTGTAGGCAAGATTCTACTCAGTCACAACACTTTGTATCTGAGAAATGCTGAAATACATTGGTCGATTTACTTCAATATTGTGTTGGAACTTGATGAGAATATGTAGTCTTATACAAAGGCTGATAAAAGGAATAAAATATTGACTGTATAAAATAGGGAGTCTTTTACGCAGGCTTGTGAACAGATGCTAGCTGACATGTTTTAGCCAGAAACTATGAAATTGATGATTAGGTTTCCTGGGAAAACACTTCTGTGAACGTTTGAGGAAAGCAGTTCTGTGCTTAAAATGTCCTTGCACTCAACTGGATGAGAACTGATTTGGCCTTTCACCAAAGAAAAATAGTCTCTTCACTGACGTGACCTAAAAGGAAAGTCAGGTGCTGAATAGAGTTTAATGTTGAAGCAAATAACTGCAAGGAGACAAGTACTGAGTTTTATAGCGTGGAAGAAGTGACAAAGGATACCAGGAGACAGAAACAGTAGAACACATGGAGATAGAATACTTTTTTTTTTTTTTTTTTTTAATGATAGATCACATTTTGTTCGTATTTCTGTTAGAATCAGCCTTAGGAAGTGACCAGTACCTGGAAAATGAATTAATACTTTGAATACTTTGGAGGTCTCTCCAGCATTACTCCACCAGTGAAGTGGAGGAAATGAGTGTGAAGTATATTTAGGAATACATTATGCTGAGTCATACCGACCTCATTAAACATTCCACTGATGAATGGCTACAGTACAATTGGTAGTGGGACAAAGTTTGAACCCAAGACAGCTGCAAGACTGGTGAAGCTTCCTTTGACAATAAAGGCACAAAGTAGCTTCTTCAGAACAGGGCTGGGCGAAGCTTACATGGAATTGTGAAGAGGGTTATCCAGAAGGTTAGGTGTTGTCAGCTGAAGAAAATGGAATAAACTAATTGAAATCTAAGTGCACCAGGAACTTAGTAAATGTTGGGCTTCTCAAGCAGTCTTCAGAAATCTGCTAAAATGGCCCTGGTCCACATCAGAGTGCTGGAGGGGAAAGTCAGTGAAAGCCTTTCTGAGATTCATCTGCCTTATGCTTCATAGTGAGGGAATGTCTGACTTCAAGTGATGCTGGAGGATGCTGGGCACTGCTGCCTGCAAGCTTTAAAACTTTCTGCAGAACTGCAAGCTGTGAGGGCATCATCCAATGGCTCAGAGAAATGCAGTGTCTGTATAAAGGAGGAAACCGAGGAGTATGAAAGACTGGTACCATTAAGAGATCTAAATTAAATGAAAAAGGATGTTTTTCAGGCTATTTTACTCTAGTGTTTGTTCACTTAAAACTATCCTAAGTGGATGGAGATGATCTTCAGAAATAGGATGTGACTACTGATACTGGCACATAATGTTTCCAAGTATAATATTCCAGAGGAATCTGGGCTCAGAGTAGAAATACTGATGGGTTAAAATTCTAAAAAGAAGATTGACACCACAAACTTCAGAGAAAGTATTTTATTCATTTTGAGTGAGTAAACTACAGTGCCAGAGGAAGAGCTGTTAAATCCAGCGTAGCCACTGGTGACTGGTTTGTTTTACTGCAGTTAATTATGCATGTGCTGCTTTTGTTCTAGCGATGCTTTCACAAAATGTGTGGTTTTCAGCAATTTTTAAAAATTTTTGTTGTTTTAAGTCATACTTGAAGTTGAGAAATCTGAAAAAGCCAGTTTGCCTGCTTGGAATAGGATTTACTCTAGGATAGCAAGCAAGTAGTAATCCATAAGGTTTCTGTCAGTGAAGGGGAAGCCACAAATACTTGTAGGACGGTCAGCCTGTGGTGTCTTGTGTAATCTTGCTGAAGGGAATTTGATCCCTCAGGGTAAAGAATTCTAAAGTTGGCTGTTTGCTGTAAGATTTCTTGGTTTGCTAGCTCAGAGTGACTTGACGAGGGTCTGTACTTCCTAAAGTAATTATGATTTGAAAAATTTTGCAGTATGACATTCTCATTATCTGTCTGATTCAAACTAGTTGAAAGGCACATATATGATAGTAAAATAAACACTGCAAGGCTTGTTTCTTTAGGAAAGGATACTAAAAATCTCCTGTGCATCTCCTAACAACTTTTAAACCCCTTGGTTATTTTAAACCAAAGCAGATGAAGGAAAGCAGTCTTTAAGATACTCTATCTATGAGCTTCCTGAAAATACAATCCATTTCGCCTGCCTGCCTGTCAGTGCTCTCCTTGGCGAAAATGCAGTAGTGTCAGTTCAATTCTCATTAGTTGTTAGGTAGTCTGTAGGTGGCAGCATGGTATGAACGGCCTGATTATTTCTGTCAGATTATTGTTTTTGTAGACACAGGAGATTCCAGCAGTTAGTTCTAAAGCTATAGGAAATATACAGTCTACTAATTCTGCTGTCCATATTTCAAATCAGTTGCACTTGAGGCACCGGTATAAAGAAACCATAAAGGTGATTAATATTTGTAATGAAGCAATTGATACCTCGTAAGCCATTCACTTCAATAGACTGTTTACTAAAAATACTTAAAAACTTAAAGGTAATAATGAAATTCTATTTTGAGTACATACATTTGGATACTAGATTCTATGTCAAAATAAACTCGTTAGTATTGATTGATCTATTGCCTCCCAAAGAAGTAATCAGATGGTAACATAGTTATAGACAAATGAACTACTTAGTGTGACACTAAGTGTCGAAAGGCCAAATCCTAACTTGAGAGTGGAGAATAGTAACTTTGTGGTTATGTTGGGACTCATAACATGAGAAAGACTTGTTCCAAAAGGAAGTGAGGTTTTGCTGGATCTGTAAGTCAGAGGAGCCTGCAGCCAAGTTGATCCAGCAGCTTTGCTTTAATAGGATGTGCAGAAAGGATGGGGAGAGTGTGGTCTATTTCAGTATTGTGCAGCAAGGAAAGATAAGGTCAGCTGAACAGAAGCTTTTAATAAATTCCTGACTTTTGTTAAGTTTTAAAAAGTGAAAATATTGTGACTTTTTTTTTCCCCCAAATATTAGAATTAATAATAGGGATAATTCCTAATAATCACCATTGTTCAGCTTTACTGTTCAATGATTCACTATCACTCAGCTTGAGTCAAACTTTAATGTTCAAATATCAGCTAAAAGGTGATGGATACACAGATGGCCAATATTAGAATGCAAACACTAACTGAAAAATGTACTTTACATGGTACCTGCACTTTTTGAAAATTTAGCTCCAATTATCAGCTTTGAGATTACTCTTTCAGAGCATCTAAACTTCCAATTTGACTACTAGTTCAAACTACAGTAAGCTCTAACAGATACTTGTATGAATAAAATTTAGAAATGAAGCTTTCCACATTCCCACATTTCTGCTTTCGTAGCAGCTTACTGGTCAGTTCAGGATTGCCTGTCAGTCTTATGCTGTCACTCCAAGCATCAAGAGTTATCTGGCCAAAGAACTGGTCTGAGTAGGCACAATCTATGCAGGCTGCACAAGGGGTTGGCATAAGGTGAAGTTTCCCCTTTGCCTTTGTGATCTGCAGCTAGCACCAAGCCTGTCCTGAAGCAAGAGACTGTCTAACATGCTGTAGGAAACTTTTTAAACTTCTTCATTTAAAACACAGTTTAAAAAATAGTTAAAGCATCGCCTTTCTTGTGATGTCCTTGCTTTGGTTTCCCTAACCATTAATCTGTTGTTGTTCCTTTTGTATTGATAAATATTTAGGCTCTGCGTGGGAACAGGAGCAATGGAAAATCAGGTGGTGAGATCTTGGGCAAAGGAAGGTTTTGAGACTGCATGACTGTCCAAATTCCTTAACTACTGGGTAAAAAGATACTCCTCCTGCTGTAGTTTTGTAAAGATAATTCCTTTCTTGAAAGGAAAACTCAAATGCTGTGCTCTCTCTTATGGTGCAGTTTATTTTTTTCCTTAGGTTTGGCAAGAAAAAAAAAAAAAAAAACACACACAAAAAAACAAAACCACTTCTTATAGTTGACTTAACTGATGCACTTTTATTTTCAGACATGTAGCCTGTGCAAAAAAATCAGTTACGTCAGTGACTGCTCAATGATTTAGAGTAAGGCCCTTCGTAACAATTTTAGGCTTATAAACTGGTAATTCACAGCAGCTACCACTGCATTAGATGAAAGTGACTTGCACAAGCACTTGTAATGATCATACTATTTAAAGTGTAACTGTGGGTATGCATTAGGAAGCCTCTGAGCCAGGAAAGACTACAGGTCTCGTGAAAGTGGTCATTTATGTCCATATTTCGGTGTCTAAATGTAGACTTAGGCACTGGTTGAACTGCCTTTTGAATTTACTTTTGAAATATGTCCTTCCTAAAGCTAGCAGCAGTGCTGCCGCAGAAGGTAAAGCTTCTGTCAACAGCATATGCAGTACAGACTGGGGAATTTTGTACGTAAAATACCAACACAAACCTAAACAATCAAAAACAAGGAAAAAAACAGAACAAAAAAGAGCAACCTGGGATCTATTCCTGTGTATAAATAAGGAAATTGATTTTGATCTATTTAAAAATGAACAGGTCAAAAATTTAAGTTCTACTTTGCCACCTCATTGTCACAGTCTGAACAGCATCTTCAGAGCTGACTAAGTAGAGAAAGTACTGCTCACTACAGTACTAATGCCTCATGTCATAATACGAGAAAATGTGTTAAGGGCTCACCAAAGAACGAAGTCTCACAACTTCTGCTGATGCTTTGGGTTTTTTTCTTGAAGTAAACATAGTGCCCAAGTTATATATTGGCATAGATTTGTCCCCAAGACTTCTATGATTTTCACTTTTCACCATGAGAAGCTTATTTCCAAATGCAGCTGTATTCCTAGTGCTTTTCAAAATCGTTTTGTACAGGCTTGTCTTTGTATTTTTTTTTAAACCTTTTTACTCATAATGGCTGACTCTTAAGCTGTTCAGCTGTCTCTCTCTTGATCTGCTTGCTTACTCTTACCAGCTGCAGGTCTGTAGGATTGGGGCTATCTTTTGGCTTATCTATTGGCTGCCAGCTAAAAATATAAGGACAAAAATGTGTTCTGTAATATAACTTTGAAATGATGCTTGAAGTGAACTATAGATTGGCACAGAACCAAGGGAGAATGGAACTTTGAGGTTTCTCACATCGCCAGTTTGTAACCATGTGGTTTTGTTCCTTCTTGCCACTAAGACAACTCACATCTTCTGACTTTTAGTCAAGGGATTATAACATGGGGAAAGGCAAAGCATGCTAAATAGCTGTTTGGTGATTCTTGTTGTCATTTGATATGGCAGAACTTGGAAGGTTTGATGTAGCCTAGCTTTGTGAGATCAGGAAAAAAGCCAACAGGCATAGCTAATATTTAGCTGCAGGTAGTGGATGCTTGTTTTAATTTTACAGCTGGATGCTTGTGTTTTTATGAGGCTCCCATCTTAGTGGCCTGATCACATGGGATTTTGTGCAGTAGAATGAATGGCTTTGATTTCCTTCTAAATGCAGTATTAAAGGCTGTCTGATTTATAGGCATTTATAGTGGTGTAATGAATCAAAGAATGGACTGGGACTCAAGCAGTTTTATCACTGCTTTTCCCATGGGATGAGTACAGTAGCCTTACAGGTGAGCTAACCTTTTGTGTATCAAAAGTTGAGGCCTGGAGAAGCAAGTGACAAAGACATTGCTATAAAATAAAAGTGCATAAATATTTAAAAAACAAATGAATGTTACTGTCAGTTTCACTGTAGCATTTCCACCTGGGATCATGTCAGAGAGATTGTAACGCAAACATTTTAATTTTATTTCAGAGCCACTTCTCAAGCTTTGTGGCACTTAAAATGGTCAAAACTCATTCTGTCCATCTTTCTCTGTCCCTTTCATACTCCTACCTTTTCTCTCTAAAAATTTCAGGTTGAGGTGGCTCTCATTCTGACCTTACAACTGACAGGAGATAGACCTATGGGTTTTGTTTGTTTTGTAACAATGTCGTATCAGGTGCTTCTGTTTGTGTATGTTTATCTCAGGTTTGTTTATCTGGTGCTTCTTCCATCAGCAGCTTTTTTTTTCTGAAGTGAACTCTACAATGCAGAAGATTGATGGCAACCTGTACCTTCACTATGTATCAGTGTTACTATGAAGGCTTGCTGCATCTCTGTCAGAGGAAGAACAGTTTCTCAGAATTAGTCCTCAGCATTATCTTTGTACATATACTCTCTATTAAGTGAGATGAGGAAAATCACTTAGTTTTCTTTCCATTTGAAGGTTAAAATGGGGACTTGTCTAAAAGCAGGTTGCAGTAAACTGGAGGCTTATTTGAAAAGTATGCCAATATATACTACATCGATAGATTTCCTTTAGTTACCTCATCTTGAAAGCTGTTCTCAATAAACAAGAGAACAGTTTAGAAGTGATTTAGTTTGTCTGAAAATGAGAAAATCAGAGGAAAGCATAAAGCACCATGTTTTTAAATATGACTTCTGTTATGAAGAGCGATAGATAAACTATGTAATATGTTTGGCCCATTCTGCTTCTTCCTGTTCAGAACTAGCAGCAAATTTAAAAAAACTATCTGTGTCTGGATTCTGGGGTTATTCTGTAAATGTGTGAATGTTGGCTTATACTTTGTTCATAGATAGCATTTTGGTGGTGCGGTTGTTGGGGTTTTTTTCTTTCTCTTTTTTGGTTGTGATGTTAGTGTGACCAGTTTGATAGAGGTTATGCGAGTGGGCTCTGAGACAATGCTGTGTCATGACTTCACTGCCAGATGTTTTAGATGGCTATATGAATGCTGCATGTGCAAGATGCATTATCTATCAGACCTCCTTGCTTTCAGACATATTGTGAAGATTTTAATGATGATATAAATGCCAAGAAAGCTCATTTGTTTTAGTGTTCCACATAATTGCAGACATTTTGGCAGCATTCACTTAGCACTGCTTATGCATGTGCTACCCCTTCTGACTGAAGAGCTAAAATTAGGGGCCTTCTAGATTACCCTGTTTTAGAGGAGAAACTAGGGATTTCTAGGGAAATTGAGCAGCTTTAGTACAGCTAATGAGGAACATGTGCCAACCCTGACTTTTTTCAGCACAGCACAGAAGAAGATAGTTTTGTAATTCAGAGTTTTAAAATTCTTTCCATAAATACTCCATTTTGAGAATCCACTTGTTCTTAATCAGAATGAGCCAGTGATTCAGACGTGGATTTCTTCTCGCTGTGGCTTCTGAACTCTTTCCTCACAGAAGAAGCTATGGATGAAGAGTCATGTCTACATTAAAACTCAACAGCAAAATTAATGTGCCTTTGTTTTAGAAGGAAGTGAGGGACTGTAAGTGCAGTCATAGTAAGAATTTCTGATCTAATGAAGGGTAGTCAAGTCCACCATTTCAAATTTTGATGTAGTGTGAAAGAATTGTGACACTTTTAGATCTTCCAAACTACCCTTCCCAGTAACTATATCCAGAAAATCAATTCACAGGGGTGGAGTTTCTAGGCGACAGCTAGCTGTCTGTCTGATGACGGAACCATGCAAAACTGAAATTGTACTTTAAAAATCAGGAAATAGTAGATCTTCACCTACATGAAGATTTGTGTTGTGCTTTTACCTGGCAAGCAGTTAACACTGCGCTGTTGTTCTCACTTTCCCCCAGTTGCAGTGGGATGGGGGGAGAATCAGGAAAAAAAATGTAGAACTCGTAGATGGACATAAAAACTAAGGCAGAAAAGGAAGAGGGAAGTTAGAGTAATTATAAATATCTGTACATGCATGCACACATACAGGTCGCTCCAAAAGTAATGGTTCCTATTTGCTGACACGGAAACTGCAACAGATACAAAGAGTAAAGTACAACAGTATTTGAGAGAGCAAATTCTCAGCTACAAAACACTGTCTTTCAACACAGTCACCACCACTGGCTATGTATTTTCACTAGCAATGAACAAGGGCCTGCATGCCATGCTCATAAAATCTGCACCAGCAGAGCTGACCCACTGTCACTGTGGCTACTGTTGAAGTGCACCAGTGTGCTCACCATACACTGTTTGAGCTCATAAATATTCAGCAAATGCTGAATGTCAATGAGTGCAATTTTCTTCTGCGTGGAGGAATTCAGTGACACACCTTTGCTTCATCTGTACTTCCGTGTCAGACACCATTCTGTGAGAGTGCTCCTCTGCTGCCATCTGTCACATGGCAACAACATGTAATGGAGTGTTCATAGAAAGGTTCAGCCTCTACTGCCATACCACCAATGGCTGCTTCTGATGTCATGCCTAACTGATTTAATATTGCTTTCAGATATTATTTGGTGTCCTCCTCATAGATTTATGTTTTTCTCAACCCTAATACTGGACTATCCCCAGCTACTATGTGCTTGGATGTTTTCCCATGAAATATGATTTCCTACTTTTCATCCTTTCTACTGTATATAGTCAATTTTATGTGTGCAACCTTTACTTACAAGTATGTGCAAGTTTGTGTTTTGCTATTTTATTATGTATAATTTCAAAAATTACCTCCAGGAACATAACATTCTTTAATACTTTTGTACTAGCAAATTTTGCAATTTACTTACGTACTTATAAGACTTAAAAACAAAACAAAAACAACAACAAAAAAAAAAACCCACCAACCTTAAAACTTGTTAAAAACTTATAAAAGCACGAGATAATAGTTTGTCACAGAGGCAGTTGGGGCACCTTGTTTTGTTTTATTTTTCCCTTTGAGGAAAAAATAGCTTGGTCAATGAAAGATTTGACCTGGGCACACGCAGTAATGTCAGTGATAATGTGTACCTGGTCCAAAAATGTTCAGAACAGATTTAAATCCCTGTTTAGAGCTTATATTTTGTGTGAGCATTCTTCAGTATGCCTCTGCATCTAGATCTTTGTGGAAATATATATAAGAAAAACAAATTTGCTTGGAAACCATGAGAGTCTGTGATCCAAACACTGATACCTCCAGTGATGATAGTTCAGCACTGTTTTTACATCCAGAAGGTACAAAATCTGGAGTAGAATTAACATCTAACAATGTGATAGACCATACACAGTGATATGACACTGCATATCAGGGTTTATTTCTAGTAGGAAGCCATAAACCTGGATAGCTGTACTCACTTCTTACTCATGTGCTTGCAGTATATATAAGAAAGTTTCCATCTTGCTAGTTATTTTTCATGCAGGTGTTTTGGCTACTTGCGTTCAGTATTTCCTCATTGAGTTTGTGTTGTCACATGTTTTATGTGGCAATTTATCATTAATGATCCCAGGAGTTATCACTATGCTCAAGTCCACCAGTCGCTGTTCTTTGATGAAATTGCAGTTGTAAAGTGCTAAAGAACTTGGTGGCTTTGAGCTTTTGCTCTTATTCGTTCTGTCATTATTTTGCAGTACTGTTATGTCTTCCTCAAATGTTGCTATGCTGTATTTGAGAATTCTTTTTTGTTTCTTTTTTTTTTTTTTTGTATTTTGCTAAATAATTGGTAAGAGTAAAATTGGGGTTCAATCAAGTAACTTTTTTTTTTTTTCTGTTTTAAGATGTACTTTTGATGGCTTCACATATTTATTTATGTGAAGATAAAGACAGATTTGTGAACTTATTGTGCTCTTTTTGTAGCCATGGTTCATTGTTATATCCTTGCATCAGTCTAGTTAAAATTCTGTGCTTGCCTTTCTCTGTATTCTGGAAACTGGTAGGTAAATTTACATGCAGAGGGGCCAACTACCAAAACTGAGATACTGAGAAAACTTTTCTAACTTTACATGCATAAAACCGTGATGAATGTAAATCAACTTTGTGACATAAAGATGTAAGAAAGTGGCTTTTCATATTATATAGACTGTACTATACCTTTACTTTAAAAAAAAAAAAAGAAAAGAGCTTACAGGTGTTTATTTTCTGTGCAATGGGGCTGCTTCTAGAGGCCATCTGACTAAAAGCCTACATCCTGCAATTCATAGAACTAGGGTATATCATAGACCATTGTTTACATGACTCCTTATGTTACATGACATGTATCCTCACATACAGATGTTTTTCATCATTGACTGCTAATACTGAGTGTGTGTTACAGTTCTCTATGCATTTTTGTGGCATTTTGTGTGTTTAAACTATATTCATTTTGAATGGGAACGATTATGTATTTTGACTCAAGGAAATGAAACTCATCCCTGGGATACTTCTTGGTTTGCTTTCTCTGCTTATACAATGGCCTTTTACTATTCTAGAAAAAGGCACAAACCTTTCACCAGCTAAATTTTTGCACTGCATTCCTGGATTAATAGTGCAAGCAGGTGATATATATATATATGAAGTCACATGAAGAATGACAAGATGACAGAAAATGCTGCCACAGTACAGGGTAGAGCTGGTTTGCAGAAGGAAAGCACCAAAACAGAATGCAAGTGATATTGCAATAATTTCATGCTTCAAGTCCTACCTGAATAAAAAGGTAAGTTCCTTTAGTAAGAACTCCAAAGGTAAAAGGCATGGGGATTCATATTTCTTAGCCCTTAAGTGACTTTAGCTCCATTAGAGATTGGTTAAATGAATGTATTAACTGTTCTAAGTCACTTGAAAATGTGATTGCCAAGCTCTTTCTAAATGAGTGATCGGGCAAGGACAGGGAAGAAATTTCTGAAAAAATATACAAAACCCTAACTTTTCATTTTTTCTCTCTTCTCTGTATGTGGGAAAGACCTGTAGGCAACTAGTAAAAAAAGCCCTAGCTGAAAAGCTTGATTTGAAAGCGAATATTCAGACTGGATTCCATTCAGAATGGGAAGGAAAATGGAAAACTTCCAAATGCTTTTAAAGGCAAAGATGATGGGTGATAAATGTTGCTCTTCAATATTCATTTATATTACAGCTTTAGTTAAAACAAAAAATCACTTTCCATTGGAGAAACAATAAGTTGAAATGAATGCTCATTCTTCTGTTAGTTCCCACTATCCCCCATTATGCTTTCAGTATTTTCTCTTAAGTAGTCTTCTGAAAAACTGGACACAACGTTGTGTGATATTTTTATTTCACACCTGCTGTTCTTCTTCGTATGTTCAAAATCATTTGTGAAGGGTTTTAATTTCATGTAATGGAGGAATCCCTAAATGCTAAAGAAAGGTGAAAGGAAAACTTCTAGTATGAAACCCTGAATGAGCAAGTATATGCTTGTGTTTCTCATTGAAATAAATCTCAAAATCCTTAGAAGGGATGATTCTAAATCTGTCTTTTTAAATTCCTGGCTTAAATTGAGGAACTCTTACATATTTTATGAATAAGGCCATGTCACAAAACAGCTGAATTGTCCTTGTAAACTGTACCTAGAATTCTTGAGAAATTTATTTTAAATGGTGAGTTTTCTGTTCTCTAGGGTTTGAAAAGAAAACGAAGTAGTGTAAGAACAAACCAACAGCACAGCTAGGATGAATCCATGGATTTGTCCTAGAATTAATGGCCTGCAATTCTTGTAAATACAAAGGCATTCTAACGTTAGCTACAATTTAAAAGTACAATCTGATTTTAGCAAATGCTACAGCAGTGTGTGTAGATGGAAACGTTGTGTTGTGCTCTGGGATCTGAATTTAGTATTCTCTTGAGTTTCAGTGTTTTTAAAGCAACTTGGTTTGCCTTCATCAGCTCTTTCCTTCTTTGGCGGCTGGTTCCTTCTGCAGTGGCTTCTACTGCAGGAACAGTGTGATAGACACTCAGTCCTTTTTGCTGGTGTGAGTAGTAATGAGTTTCTATCTTTAGCCATTAAGACATTTTATTATTGCAGTTCATGTAATTTAATAAAAATCTCTTATAGTAAGCAATATACTATCTAATATTCTTGCTTTTCTTGTCAGTTTCTAGCTAGGAACTGGGAGGAGGTTGGGAAGATGGGTTGAAGTATAACTGCAGTAATACATCAGCATATAAAATGCTGCTAGCTGCAACAGTTATCTTACACCTGCAAAGGTTTTCCTAGCAAGCTGGACTGATACCCTCTGATTGGAAAGCAGGCAGGGAAGCACAACTGAATCTCACTCTGATTTCATTTTTGAATAGTGTAAATTTTGGAGGGAGATGTTTAGGAAGTGAATGACCTGATGAGATGGAGTGTCCTGTCTTTGTAGAGTGAAAGTCTGATATGTAGGTCTGTGATGTGGAGAAAGAGAGGAAAAAAAACAGGGAACACACACACACAAAATAAGTGTAAATAAATGCTTACCCTACATTTTGAACGTATATGGATTCTGTATGTACCTCCTACTGCATATGTGCCCACACCCTTCTTCCCATAAGCAAAGGGACAACCATTCTGTTCCATAACATTTTTTCTCATTCAGTTTAAACGCCTTTGTTTGAAAAGGAAGTGGTGAAAGCTGAATAGAAAACAACATGATTTTGAATACAATTCCAGAAGGTATCATTAATGTCTTACTTCCTAGGAGCAGAGAACAAAGTGGACTAAATTATGTACAGGTATGTGTGAGAAAATAATGTGGAAAGATAGAGGGAAGCACTTGCTTGTGGAATGATCTGACTGGGATATCGGATCATCTCATTTTGAACAAAATATTTTTCATACAGTTTCACACTTCTGGCATTTTCCTGTCTTTCAAATTGTTCTTAATACCTCTTGGCAAGGGTGGCATTTCTTATCAGAGGGAGCGACTTTTAATTAATGCTTGCCTTTTGTGAAAGTGGCCTGAGGTACTGCAAAAACTCACAGTTATTTGATTCAGTGGATGTATGGTGTGACCAGCTGACAAAAGTTTGACTACGGAGTTGGTGTGAATGGCTTATGATCAGCTTAAAAAAACATATAGCTGGGCAGAGTGAAAAGTGTTTCGAATTATAATTTTTAATTGAAGAATAATTTTTAATTTGATGTGTACAGAAAATTCACTTGAAAGCAACTGATTTTATTTCCTTTTAAACCTAAAGGAGCTGGGTTTAACACTGTTGAAGGATTTTCTGTGAGATGTTCACGCAACTCTGGTGGTGACAGTATCTTGGCTTCAGTTTTGAATTTGGTTCTAAATTTAGGATTCCTCTTTGCCTCTCCCTTGGAAATGTAGTTGTTCCCTTCTCTGCTTGGTATCAATAACAGTCTGTCTCCCTTTTAGCATTATTTCTATACTTGATACGTTCACAATATGTGAATCTCTTTATATCTTCTGTGACTATCACCATGTTCCAGGCATACATTACTTTTGTTCTCACAGAAGCAATTAACAATAGATGGATAGATGTTGACAGTTCCGGGCAGCAAGAGAAAAGAATTGTATCACATCAGGCTTAGTTCAGAATTTAAAAAAATGTTGCTGTCTCCTACCAAATTTCCACAACTGTCATCCATGTTTGCTATCTCATTTTTGGCAAGAAGTAAACAAAAATCAAGCAGAAACCTGTGAGGAGGTCATGCCTCAAGGACAGGTTATTATTATTCTTAATTTTCATCTTCATCAGGTCTCTTGTTAACGTGTTGCTACAGATGTTTATGTGGCTGCATCAGCAGTGCTAGCAGTCCTGTTGCGTGAAATGTCTTGTCTGCCATCAAAAATTACAAAGAGACAGCAGGCAACAAGACAATAGATCAGCCAGAGTGTCTACAGATGTTTTTAATCTGATCCTCTGTTATTTATACAGTGCCATAGGTATGCACGTTGTTTCTGTAGTTATATAAAACATGAGAGCTTCGTATCCTGAGGGGCTTACAACATACAGGGTTGTAAATTAAATCCTGCAAGATTTCTGGTCATGCTATCCAGTGCCCTTTGTGTATAGCTTGCAGCAAGCATGATATGGAATATGCCCATCCTTCTTGGCTGCGTGTGAGGAGAAGAAACATGTTTAAACAATGTACAGTGAGAGGACTATAATGAATCTTAAAGGCCCTTAACACTGCTTTAAACCTATCTCAGATCAGCAAAGTGCTCTTATTTAGGCCTGAACTGTATTCTGTTGAACAGGAGGACTTTAGAAAGTCACAAACACATGTAGCCCCCAGTGAAGATGGTATCTGCATATGTCTGTGGTTACTGCACTGTGCTCTGCACTGTGCTCTGTGGTCTGGAGGTAACAGTGTCTGCGTCTTTGACTCAGCTCTGTAAGAAACCATTCCTTATAATCACAATTAGTCCAGAGAAACATGGATCAAAGTAACAGGCACTGAGAGGAGTTTGATGCATTTTTTTGGTGCAGCCAAATCATTAGTATTTAAGAAGATTGTGATTTTAAAATTGACTCATTCAACTCAAAATCCCATGGATAATGTCTCTGGGAAGCTCAAAGTCATTATGGGCATTGTATAGGTAAAATTCTTCTGCCTGAAAGCACTGAATTATTTCTGCCTTAGCAAAAACTGCTTTTGTTTTCTAAATTGATAGCATTCCTTTTTTTTTATTTTATTCATGTGTATGACCTAAGCATGTGTATCCTACTGCATGTTTTTACAGATTTATTTTAGACAATTCCAGTATGGTGAACTGTGATGTCTCTTGGCTTTCTGGAGTTTGTTGCTGAAGCAGAACTTGGAAACATGCATATCTTTTCAGTGTACACATGTGTCTTACTGAGCAGTGCAGGATGAAATTAAAAACTGAAGGAGGAAAATAGAGATAACTCAACAGCTTCCATTCTAATAAAATAGAATGAATATTTCAGAAGCCTTTTTGTAAGCCTGTTTCTAAAGTGGCAAAGTTATAACAGTGATATTTTTGCAATATTTTACAGCCACTGTTCTGGAAGTCATCTTCAGAATACGTCTGAAACTTTAGTTTTGTGGTGATGTCTTCTCCCTTTGAGCTACTGAATATTGACTGGAAATTTTGACTTTTTTTTTTTTTTTTTTTTTTTAGTATAAAATGAGTACATTAGGAATGCGAATCAAGAAGCACTTTTATAGCCACTAATACTTGGTTAAGAAGTTGTTTACTCCCAACTAGGGACATAGTTTTCTGGCCCTGAATTGTGAATCTAGGAATGTATTGACCTTGTTTGCTTACTCCAAGCACAGTTCCCATTTTTCAACATGACTGGAAAGATTTGTCCTCATAAAAATATGTCCAAATGATAGAGCTTGAAAAATTTTTAGTTATTGTTGATGTGTGGGGTCATATAAATCATTGCCTCATATCTTTAACTATATATATATGTCTTCTTTTTTCCTCCTTCTTCCCTTCTTTCATGTTATTTTTCATTTCTGAGAGGATTTCAGGATGGAAAGGGAAGCATTCCAGGAGGAAGAAGTCAGGAAGGTAGAGGCTAAGAAAAGAGTTAAGTGGGGATTTTCCTTGCTATAAAACCGTTGGGCCAGAAGCCAGGCACTTAAGAGCTGGGGAATAGGAATTGCAGAAGTTTTTTCTGTGTGTTGCAGTCTGGGGGAGGGAAGAGGAACTAAAACAGGGCATGATTCAGAGAGGAAGCCTTTTAAGACAGCTTTCTGAGAGAATGGAAGCTAGGAGAAAAGATGGCAAAAAGAGTGTGCGTGAAATATGTTTGTTTTACTTAGCTCAGACTGCTGCTTAAAAATTTTTAACTGTGTTAATTAGCACTTGCTAAATGCTGCTCCAATATGCTGAATTCCTGTCTTTGTGCTCATTCATTTAGTTGGCCAGTTGCAGGCTGCGATTCCAAGTTTCTGGTCTTGACCAAGCACCAGAGATAGAAGGATCATCTCCATTTAAAACTCTCTGTGTATCCCTATCTGAGACTCAGTGCACTTCCAGTTTTCACTTCCTCGTTTCACATTACAGCAGGTGTAGTGAAAAGTGACAGGGATACTGAGATATGTGGAATGACTTCAACGGAAAAAACAGCCAATTAACCTAGCCTCCTTGATGCTGGGAAAAACTTGACTCTGAGGAGGATGTGACAGATTATAAAATCCTGGGTGGCTGAGGAAATGTGACTGAAGAACGAGGAACTACAGTTTCTTAAAACACAAGGACTGAGAGAGGTTCAAATGATGTTATTGGCTGGTAGGGTGGAAATGTGCAAGAAAGAAGGTAGTTCTGGGAAACTCACTGCCATGCTGTTATAGTAATGCCTGTAGTTATATGTGGGCTCAGAAGTGGTGAGACAAATGACAAGCAGGGCCTTCTGAATGCAAGGCCACCCTCTTGGCTCAGGGACGCACTTCATGCTGCTCTTGTGCTCCTTATCTGCCTGTCTGCTGCTGCTATTGTCAGAGGAAGTCTGTCTCAGTGTGGCCATTCGTATGGCACAGCATGTCTTACTGTGTAAGAGATGAAATCATCACTTTGGGACAGCACAGCTTTACTTTTGGAATCACTGAAAGTGGGTAAATACTTTAAATGCTCTTTGGATTCTGTCAAATAGTGAGGTTTTTTTGTGTCTTTTCCTGCTTTTAAGTGGTAAGGAAGTAATTACTAAAATCAAAGTCTATTCAGACAAAATAGCATTCCTGCAAAGAAGGATGCGCATGAAAATCTGCTGCATGGTACCCACCTTTGGTTTGATTTTTAAGTTTCATTATGTATCCAAGTGTAAAGAGGCTGGCAGAAATTCAAACAAGCTGATGTCAAAATATTGCTTCAACGCAGCCGATACGTATTTTACTCATAACGTGTAGTTCTAACAGTGGCAGGCTGAAGTCTAACTGTAGTTGCAGGAAAAGCTGTAGTCTTTTTGTTCTGGAGTCTTCCTTGAAGCTGAGATTTTGTTGCTCAAGAGAAAAACAGACATAGTCATTGTGACTCTAGATTCTTTAGGAAGTTCAACTCCTAGCTTTTCTTTTTAAAATCTTCTTCTTTCACTTTGCATCTGTAATTTTTTTTAAGCTCAGAATAGGGCCACTGACTATATTTTCACATCTGGATGATTTTTGTTGATACAGATTGACTGTGCCCTTGATTATATTCTGAGATTCAGTTTGGATAAACTATTTCTGCATGTGAATCATGATGTTCATATTATCTCACCTTTGCCACTTCGTTTCAGGGGTTACCTTTCTCTTTAGACTTTGTGCAGTGAGAGAGAGAGAGAGATTCCTGCAGAAAGTTGTACTGTGAACCACCTTTGACAAGAGATCCTTTGGTGAAAGGCCAGGAGTGAATACAACCAGAAGAAAAGAAAACTTGGTTGAAGGGATCTTGGTCTGTTGTTTTTCTCATCACTCCTCTGGCGCACAGAAATAATTCTGTTAGCAGCAAGAAGACTGTATGGTAGCAATAGGCATTACTGTGGTTAAGTCCCCTGCCATCTGATGAGATGTAAACTCCATCTGAAGCTTCTCTTCTGATGGAATTATTCATAATGTGCCTTTTACCTGTGGCCTCCCCAGTGTCTGATAACGGACAAGTTTGATTGGACTGAAATTGCCAAGGGGTACAGAAGTTATTTGGAATTTCACAGTATGTCTCTGTATGCTTCTGTTGGAATACCACAAGATATTCCTCCCCTTAAAAAAAATTTAGAGAAAAATCCCAACTAGTAGGCATGTGTATGATAATTGGACTTATTTAATGAAAAACTTATCACTGTGTAACTAAAATACACAGTGCTGTACCAGATTGCATTTCTGCACTGAAGTTCTGCTAACACAAATATATAGAGCTCAGTGTTGGAAATCTGTTCAAGATACGGATTTCTTGATTTTCTTTATAGGAGGAGAGGAGGAAAACATTCTGAACCACTTCTTATTTGACACAGTAATCTTAAATTATCAGGACCTAAACTTAGAAACTTGCAAGTTGAGAAGTGAGGTGAAAAAATACAAAAGACATGAAGAACAGCATTTGAAGCACTGGGCAATCAGAATGATGCCACTTGAACCAAATCTATGTTGTATAAATATTTGCAAATTTGTTTCCACTTCTGAAACTGTGAGGAAAGCCTTGACTAAAAAACAAAGATAAGGACAAATGTAACTTCAAAAGGCACCTACCATGGGAAGGAGGGCTTGGTATTAGCAGAAAAAAGTAGATGTTTTAGTTGTGTTTTGGAACAGGACGTTCTATCCTGCAATAGTGTGCTTCAATGCTTTGCAAGATCACTGCAAAGTGTCGTGATAATCCAGGCTAGTGTTTTGGTTCCAATCTGGCGCGACCTCTATGTGAGACTGAAGGATGCAAAATAAGTTGCTCCTATATATCTGTTGTTTATGTTTGGTTTTGTTGTCCTTTAACGAAAACATTTTGCATCTTTTTCAGACTGAAACTTTGTAAACGCAGGGTTCATGAAATGTGCATGCAATGTGAATTTCAGGTGTTCATCTGGAGAAGAACATATGTTGTTTGTTTGGCTGCCTTTAAAAGTCAAATTAATAGAGGAAAAAATACGAGATTCAAAGAGTATGTAATGCTCTGTAACATGGGACAGTTGGGGTGAGTCAGATCTGTGTGTTCTGATAGTGGTCATTGGTAGATCTTGGGAATAGGTTATAATCTCCAGTTTTTGAGAGTGTGTGAAGACAAAACAAAAGGAAATGAGCAATGAGAGATCCTCTGTGAAAATACATATCATTATATCTATTTGTCATGGCAGTAAGGTATAAGCTTCTGTGAGTTCTTCATTTAAAAGAAGTTGAGGCAGGAATGGAATCTGGGCCTGTGGCAGGTCTGCTTACATTTCTTCTTTCCCTATGTTTCCCAAAGACTGTAGAGTCACTTCTGGATAGTAGGCACAGCTGCACAGTCATTATTGGATGACAGTTTTCTTAATCTTTTTGTTCCTTATGAAAAATTATTTTTAATTAGACACGAGAGATCCTTAAGGAACGTCATTCAGATTACTTATTGAGATAACTGCTTCTTTGTGTCTCCACAATATCAAAAACATTGATATTGTTTGCTGCATCTCCTAGCACAGAGAGGGTTGCAAAACTGAGCACATTCAAGCTAAAAAGTGGCCAGCTGACCTTAAAATGTGATCAGTGTTTGTGCTCTTTTGACAAATTTTGATAAATTATGCCTATGAACTTTGCTGATTGCCTACAGCTACACTTAGGGTATGCAGTAGATTAATGTTCCCTTCTTGTAAAATCTGATAGGGCAGCTTTAATTCATGCTCTAGCTTTAAGATAAACTTTCTCCAAAATACACAGAAATGAAAAACCTGTAAGTGTAAGTAAGCCTCAGCATAAAATGCTATAAAGCAATCAATATTGAAATAATTTGGTTTTAATAGAATCTTACATAAGGAAATGAAAAAAAGCAGAATTCTTATGATGTACAGGGGCTGCTCTGAAAGTAATGCCTCCTATTTTATTATATTGGCTCACAACATCAGAGGTGAGGTATATGGAACTGTGTGTATGGAGCAAAGTTGCATCATTTTATTCCTCTGTGCAGAAAAAATTTCACCCATTCACATTCATTGATGTTTGCTGAATGCTAGTGGAAACCAAACAGAGGATGTGAGCACAGTGAGGAGTGGGTCGTGCGTTTCAGCACTGGTGTGACAGTGGGTCACCCCCACTGGTGCAGGTTTTTATCAGTGCAGCATGCAGTCTCCTGTTCCTTACTAGGAAAAATGCATAGCTAGTGATGGTGACTGAAAAATAGTATTTTGTAGCTGACAACTTGCCCTCTCAAATAGCATTATTGTGCTCTTTGTGTTTGTTGTGGTACACATCTTTGCTTCATGTGCACTTCCATGTCAGATACCATTTTATCAGACTGCCCCTCTGCTGCCATCCGTCACATGGAAACAACATATAAAAGAATATTGGCAGAAAGGTTTGATTTTTACTGCCATATCACCAACAGCTACTTCTAATGTCATAGACTAACATTAAAAATCTATATATATAGGAGGCATTAGTTTTGGAGCAGCTGTTGTATATCTGAGAAAATAATCATAGAATCATAGAATTGCTCAGTTTGGTAAGGAAAAGACTTTAAAGATCATTGAGTCCACCCACAGCCTATCCACACTACCCTAACAAACAACTCTTCACTAAATCATGTCCCTGAGCACCACGTATGAACAGTTTTTAAACACATCCAGGGAAGGTGGCTCAACCACCTCACTGTGGAGCCTATTTCCACTTTCAGTCTGAAAGCTCAGAAGAAAAACCTCTGCAGGAGGAACATTAGTTCAATTCATGCTGTTAATTAACACTCAATTTTTTCTGTTTGTTAGAAACTTATCTGTTTCAGAGTGGCATTAATCTTACACTGAAATTTTGCTTCAGTGAGTCTTTTAAGAACAAGGAAGAGAAAATAGAAAACCTTTTTTTTTTTAAATTACAAAGTATCTGGAACAGGAACAATTATGTCACATGAAAAACACAACCCTTCAATCTCAATAATATGAATAGCTGAAAGGCGGCATTCTTAACATTGCTGAAGTTCATTGTCATTTAAGTGCCTAATGTTAGCCAATTCCAATTCCTCCATCAAGCAAAGAGGAAATATGCAGTTTTGTGTGGGAAGAGTATATCAAAGCAGCCTAATTTATCTTGCAGTAGAAAAACCTGACTAGGTGTTGATTATGTCAGTCAATGCTAATGTCTCTACTTCTGAAAACTGACTATAAGCAAAAAATGATAGTTCAGAACCTTACTCACAATCCTCTTTCCCTTTGTTCTCCCTTCATTTGTTGGAAGGGATGCTGTGCTGCTGACATATACCAAATTTCTTTCCACGTTTTGAAGCAGTGATTTGTGTTAGATGAATTTGGAACTTTGAGCTTTATACTAATAAAGAATCTGTCTTTTTGGGTCAAAGAGTCACTTTCTTTTTCTGAGTACTGGAGCTGAGTTGAAATCCAGAGAATTTGACTAGGTTAATGTTTTTATTAAGGAAATTTTCCTACTCCAGTTGTTTTGTTTTGTTTAGGGAGCAGAGAAAGAGTTTGCATGTGGTGAAGTTGCTTTTCTATTTTATTCCCAGCAAGATATGGAATGTAGATGAATCTTCAAACATAAATATGGTTCTGAATAAAATAATCCAAGAAAGATCAGCCCATGTAATAACAGAACAACAAGACCCCACAGAAAAACATTTTGTGAGTTTTTAGCTGAGTAATACTAGAAGGGCTTGTATGCCTTGAACGGTCAGCGTAACTTGGTCCATAAACTTCATTGCAGTTAACAGGAACTCCTTGGTTTGACCTGGAAAACAAATGACTTTCATGGACTTATGAAGCTGTATAACACTTTCAGTAATCTGTTTTCAAACTGTCTCACCTACTCCTATTTGTGTATTTTTCCATTTCAGAGGCAAAGCAAACACAGAGGTCTAATCAAGATGCTGGATGAGTTAAGTAACCCAGCAGACTATACTGTATGGTGTTTGAATACATATAATTCTTATTGACACAGCCTGTGAGGGAAAAGAGTAAACCATCCAAAGGAAGAATCCAGACACAGAGATAGAGAATCTTTGCTTATAATGGCCTTATACACAAACGCACATAGATCATACACATGTCTTTAAGTAGTTTACATATCCTGTCAAGTCTCATAAATACCTTTTAAAACTGTCTGATCAGGACTCTGGTAAAGCCAGTGCTTCTCAGTATTTGTTAAGGGCTTTTCATTGCTACCAAAACCCACTACTTTCAGTGCTTTTTCTTCAAGAGCTAGCATTATCAGGATTAGATACCATAATAAATAGACCTCAGTCTTCACCTTTCCCAAGGATATTTCTTGGTGATACAGAGCTATGAATGAACTGGTTTGATATTTTTGTCCACACGTATGATTCGTATGATATGGTATGTCTGTTGTAGCTTACTGGTAGTATGTGACATATAGAGAGCATACCTGTAAAATGCTCCTTATAGTAGCATTAGCTTCTTTCTCCAGCCAGTGTCACTACTTTTCTGTCAGGTCTTCATTCCTTTCAACCCTAAAAGCAAACTTTCCAGCTTTTCTTAGGTAGTAAGTGCCTTCAAGAGGCAGTTTAAT
The DNA here is from genome assembly GCF_019238085.1 of Lagopus leucura. Taxonomy (NCBI): domain Eukaryota; kingdom Metazoa; phylum Chordata; class Aves; order Galliformes; family Phasianidae; genus Lagopus; species Lagopus leucura. Next base: position 14,194,759 of record NW_024962264.1, on the reverse strand, counting down.
TAGGTGAGGTTTGTTGTGACCATTTATAGTGACTCATCTTGATTGGGAGGCTACTTTGGAGTTGAGAAAGACTTTCTTTCCTCAAGCAGTTGTTTTTCAGGCATGTGTCAACTATTTCTTCCATATGTCGAGCTGAGTGGATTTTTAACTACAATTGTTTTTAAGCAAAACTTGGTTCCAATGGAACCATTTCATACATTTTTGTCTAGTACATTGAGATGTTTCAGTGAGCAGAGAGAAAGTTGAAAAATACCTCACAATGTTTGTTTCATAGTCAAAATAAGTGTTTTACCAGCAGTGGATGTGAAGAAGTATTTTTAATTGTGGAAGTTTAGCTTTAATACAGCTTCATTTGCCTCCATCCTGTTGCATCTTCTTTAGCCTCATATTCTGATTCCCACAGTATAAAGTTAATATTTCTCTTACAAGGTCCAAAATAACTACCTTTTCTGGTTTACTTCTACTCTTTTGTATTACATAAGCTTCTGCTGCTGGGATATCTGAAATAAATCAGCCAGCTACCAGGACTGGTCTAGCTAAGCTCTTTGAAGTGGATCTACTCACTGAAGAGTCTGCTTATACCCTAATACAGAGTGCTTCCTTACAGCCATCATCTTCTTTCGTTGCCCTTCCTTCAGGCAGGAGTGGAATGTTTTGCTTGGCATATGTGTACATCTGAGCACTGTCTTAGTTTGTTGGAGTTGCCATGAACTGCAATGCCCATGAGAAGCAATATCGACTGACTTGACTAGTTCTTGCATACTTCTGCCTTCTGTGCAAATGAGCTGCTTTTGAGGAAGAAGTTCTTTAGCTTCCTACTCTGCTGTGCTTTGCACAGGCAAGGTAGAGCAATCTATATGCTGGGTTTAGATTGTAATTTTTTTTGCTTGTTTGTTGGTTTAGGTTTCTTTGTGTTTTTTTTTGGGGGGAGGGGTGGATTTTTTTTGGAGTACTGAGACTTTTGGTTTTTGGTTTGCTATGCTATGGCAAGCCAGCGTGCATGGTGGGACCCTACACTTCTGTTTATGAAGTTTACCACTCTTCAGATGCTTTTAAATGTGCTCTAGTCTAATGAGCAGGTGGGCTACTGTGGTTGTGATAGTTGTTAGGGACACAAAGAATGATGAGATATGAAGGAAGAGATCTTTTTTTGTGCTTTGTCCCTAAAGTGATTATCTATGGGTTTCTAGGGCTTTAGCCAGTTGTTTGATTCAAGGACTTTGGCTGTATATTTTGGAAACACAGTTCGGTATCAAGCATGTGGTAAAGCTAATCTGTTTTCCAGTTCTGGTGTATGGAAAGGAAATGAGTGACAGTGGCTTATTCTCCATGACAGATCTACATGTAAGTTCTACTATTCTAGTTCATATACTACCCAAAGAGGTGCCTTTTGCCTCCTTTTTAAGAAACAACATGATTTCCCAGAGAATAAGGCTGTTCTGTTTATTTGTGCCCTGGAGTGCTTATATATGCTTACGAAGTATTGATGTACATGTTTTGTTTCCTGACATCCAAGGAAGGTTCTCTCTAAAGAGGCAAACAGCTCAGCTAAAGATTGTAGCTGACATGGGAGAGTTGTTGATGTGACAGTACTGTGGCTACTGATGATAGGTTTATGCTGCTGTTTTTGCTGCCCTAAAGCATTTTTTGCTGAAGGTAGGAGTATAGCACAGGCAGTGAGAACTAGACAGCTGTTCATTCTGTCTGCTGGCTTTGCTTGTATTACCACTCAGCATAGCTTATAAGGAGATCTTTTGTGTAACCCAAAGTTTGTCACTGTGCAAGCAACACCTTTGTCTCTGACTGCGTTTCTTTATTGGTATATGAGGAACATAGATTTGCATTATGGGATAGAGGGGAAGATGTGTGGCTTGGGCAGGAGGAGAGAACCTAACTGTGCCAGCTGCAAGAAATTCTTAGCCAGGTTTCATAACCTGAAACATAAAATAAATGTTCAGTTCATCATGTTGTTCTCTAGAAAGCAAAAGATTTGATTAAGACATTTTTGAGCCACCAGAGATACATTTAAATACTTTTAAAACCTTGAATCCAATGCTCATCTTCTCCTGAATGCAGAAGTATGTGTGGGGGATGTGGAACGCCTGGTTTGGTTCATAGAAATAAATGTTTATCTGTGAGCAGTGCTTTTGGGGACCTATAATTCTTTTGAAAATTAATCCCTGAGGGACTGCCAGTGGCCCACTCGTTCAAAAGCCTTGAGCAAGAGCTTTAAATGAATTGCAAAAAGAAGGAAGTGTTTTGATGCTGAAAGAAGTTTGTCAACATACTGTCAGTGTATCAGGATGTGTCTCTTCCTCTCACCCTTCCTTTTGTGGAATCCTCTGTTGCTTGATCTTTTTTTGTGAAACAAAGCTGGGCTGTGCCAGGGATTAGAAATAAATTTATTCCTTCCTCAATACTTTCTTACATCTTTTGGGGGAGATACATTATATTTGTATAAGGGTATTTTCACGTAGAAGCAAAGAATAAAATCTAAAAAAAAATAAAAGTAAATATCCCACAGACCACTAAGAGCTGATTCCAAGCTCTGGATAGCATTTTTTTTTCTGTGATAGAAAAGCAGTTAAATGAGCAGTCAAGAATAAATTTTGCTTTTAGATCGGGCATGATGAGAGTGGTTGAGAGAAAGGTGGAGCTGAGAGAGGCTTGACGTTTGATATGGAAAGGGAGGAATTTGTGTAAATCTTGATTTTATATTTCTGTTAAGTTAAAACACCTTCAACGCTGGATGCAACCAGTAAACTGAAGTTGTACCATACCAAATTTTAAACAGCAAAGCTACACTTGGGAAAACTTAGTATACAAAATGACTTCTGCAAGCATAGTGATTTGTGCTAACAAGCATTGTATTTGCGTACATGGCTATCTAAGTGTGTTAGTGTGGATTTTGTGATTGTAAGCAGTCTCTTTTCTCACTCTGTTTTTTTTCCTGTTCTGCTGGTACTGTCACCTGGCAAAGCCTTTAGACTTGTGGCCATATCTTCTTTTGTCAGGCTTTGTCCACAGCAGCTTCCACTGCTTCTATTACAGTGACCGGGACCTTTTGAACTCATGGACTAGAACCAGGTGCTGCTTTTGGTGGAGGCCATTCCTAATCACGTTAGTCCTTGGACTTCTCAGAACTCTCACAGCTAGGTTTGTGACACACTGTCGTGTTTCTTTCGTGGTCCTTTTTCTCTGTAAAACTGCAGGTTACTTTGAGCTGAAGGAGACTGAGTAGATTCACATGTATGTTTTTGCTTTGCACATAAGTACTGTTCTGTTGGTATAGATCACTCCCTTCGCCCTATTTATCATTTCCCTGCTGCTTCCCCAAATGGCCATGAGCCACGTACATTCAGGGGTATGATGAATGGAAAAAACATTGTTAATAGAACATGAAAATACATTTAGAAAAGAATGAAAGGGAGCTTGTCCAAAATATTTGAATTTCAAGTGGAAGTATCTAGCTTTGTTAACTGAATGTATTATTTTGCCACCTTTCTTGTAAATGACATCATGATAAAAAGACCTCAACTTGTTTTCATATGACTGCATATTAATAGCTTCTAGCAGGTGCTCGAGAAATCAAGGCAATCTATGAAATTTTCAGAATACCCCTCCCCCAAGGGAAGCTTGTTTCTAAAAAAGTGCATGTGTTTTTAGTCCGGCTTATCAAATGTGTGAGACTGTGATCTGTTTGTACTTCTGCTGTTTTCAGACTTCTGCTTTTAGGACTTTTTTTTTTTAGTTAATATTTTTTTTGCAAGGATTCAAAGTGCATCTGACATAAGTGGAAATTCCACATGAGCTTAGCTATGCAGATGTCAAGGCACCTCTAAAGCATATCATTTTAGGGTCCCCAAAGTGCAGAAACAGTTGAGATAAAGCTTCAAGGATGGAGAAAGAAACAAACAACCACTCTCTAAAATCTTTTGTTACCTGAACTGCAATGGCTCCAACAATCCGGTGCAGAAAACTACAGAACTATGTTTCATCTGCAGATACAGACTCATGGATATTCTTTGTAGCTGACAGTAGGCAGTGAGGCGTAATTCCTTTTGTTCCTCTGGTTATTTAGCAGAGTAAGTAAATTTAGGTCAAACTCTCAATCATTTGATCACATGCCTGGAGATGTAATACATTTCATCTAATAGCCAGGGGAAACAGTCATTTAACCAAGTAACTGTTTCATTTCTGTAAGTGACTAATTTGACAGACAAGGCACAGTTCAAAGGAAAACAATAGATCTACAATGGGATCGTTCTCAGCTTGACCTTTGTGCCCAGCTGGATGCCAGTGGTGCCTTCTAACATGGAGATGTTTGCCAGACTGAGATGAGTCTGGCAACATCATGCATAAAACACAGTTTAAGTTACATTACACAGTGCGCTGCATCATGAATCCACTAGAATTTGCCTCTATCTGTTCCTGTCCCATGGTTTCTGAAAGAGTATGAAGAGCGTTTAGCCAAGTAGAAAGGCAAACAGCTTTCTATACCTTTAATTTCAGAATAGTGCAAGCTTGTGTAATTTTTACCCTTGTTTATACTGAAGATCCAATTCAGCACTTCATTGCAGACACTGGCTATCAACATAGGCAGCTAAAACAGCAGGTGGATTTAAAATGAAGGGACAGCTGTATGGATGAGCTGCTGTATAAGCAGATTATAAAATATGCAGTTTGGAGAAATGAAATTTATCTGCCCTCAGTGAAAAGTCCTTTGCTTTTGGTTGCTCAGTAAGTTCAGCCATCATCTCCTGAAGACCAATTTTGATACTGTTATTATAGCTGTGATGAATTTCAGCAGAAGTCATAATCAGCAGACAGCCACTGGAGAAATGGTTTTGTTAAATGAGATTTTTATTTTCTGATTTATCTGCAAGAATTTGCAAATTGTTCTCACCATTTTTTTTTTCTTTTTTCTTTTTTTTTTTTTTTTTTCCAGACAGAACAAGAGTTTTTCTCTGCAATCTTACTACCACACCTTTTATCCTGATGCTCATTGATGTGCCTCCTTGAGGGAAGGTCTTTATTGTACCTTCATCCATGATGAAAGTTTGCAGCAATTACCTCTCATTCTGTTCTTTCTCTAGAGTATAACATGTGCATGATTTTCTCAACTATGTGCCAGCTAATAAGCCTATTCAAAATAATGAGCCCCAAGGACACAGGAAAAACAAAATTAATATATACAATTTAGTTTCTCAAAATCTTTGATTTCAAAAGCAAAATTTGTTTTGCTGTTAATCACATAGCTTTCTTTCTTGCACTTTCACTTTCCTTGGGTTCTCTTGTCAGTGCAGTTGCTTTTGAATTCTTACTTTGTTGCATTTTTTTAACTCATTGTGATACAGTGATCTCATGTGTTAATGTGCCTGTGATTCCAAGTTGTATGTCAGATTGCCTGATGCTTTGCCTTTACTTAGCTTCACCCCCTTCCATTGTAAACTGCTGAAGTTGCTGTTTTGTCACTGCCTGCCTCTTATGCACACTTTCAATAATGGTACAGTTACAAACTCTTTCCGTTCTGTTTTAGATTCCCACCAAAATTTTTAGGGTTCTGTCTACGTAGAGCCAGAACATCAGCTGAAGTTTTCACTGCCTGGATACTTCATTCAAAATTTCTCACATTCAGACAGATATAGAGAAACGGTTTTCAAAAGAATGTCTTGCTTCACCTTCCTTCTTCCCTCTTATGGTCAATTTCATCCATGTTCAGCACCTAGTACATAAAAAGGTGTCTAATGCAACTGAAATAATGAAACTGTCAGGTTGCCACTCTTAAAAAGGGTGGAGAACTGGAAAACAACGCAGGCAAACACTGACCTCTGATTCTCTTAAATTGAACATGTACTAAATTAGTGTAACTACTGATACCGTTTTATCTTCCTATCTGGTCAAATCCAAAATAGTGTGCTTATTCACATGCACTATCGTGTATGTATGTATGTTCTATGTGGATGATAGCTGGGCTAATGTGCTTGTTATTATTTTTTGTTTTTAAATGTGCTGTGCACCTCTGAGAATAAGATAATCTTTATTTAGGCACTTACATGGATTTATTTCTTTACTACTAAATGTTTAGAAATTAAGTAACTGGCTTCATTTCTGACATATGTTGGGAATTGTGTGTCAGAACAGTGTGTAACATAGAATTCTCTGGAGACTCTTCTCCTTTGGTTTTACTATTAGTAATGTACGCATCTAACGTTGTAACTGAGAATGGAGCCAATTTTATGCTTTCTTTTCAGGTCTTTCCAATCCTCTCAAAGCTAGAGGAAATAAATGGGCTTGTTATTGTGTCCTATAGTTGATAAACTATGATTTGTTCGTAGGGGAAGGGGAGACCAAGTCTGCAAAGTGAGGAGCCACAGCGAAGAGCACATCTGCCTCCTCACAGTGGTATTTCATCCTGAGTGCTCAGCTGCTGGCAGTCTGCTATAAAGCAGTTATTTGTTGAGTTGTTTCTTGTATACACACGGTTTCTTCAAATACTTTAAAGCTATTTACCATAATGCTTTAATAATTTCATTAAGTAAAAATAAGCTTTCAAAATGCCGTGACCAGGTAAGGTCCAAGAAGTGGTCAAGTATGTGATTTGGGGATGCTGATGCTCTCTGGATTTGTAGATGGCTTTTGAGTTGAATATACAGTAGTTCATCAGGATTGAGAAGCCATCACAAAGAACCACAGGATATAGATTCTGCTAATCTAGTGACAGAGAAAAACACTGATGAGGTTGTAACCATAACTTCTTTCTGGTTTTCGGCAGAAATCCACTGGACTTGCTTCTCTTCTGTCCTAAATGGAAGTTTAAAGTTCAGTAGAACATTAGAGTTTCTTAGATCTACTAACTTTGTCTTATTTTTTTACTTCAAGTTGTGAGGACTAAAAAGAAAAGGAAATGACTGTACTGATTTATCATATGGTTGTTACTGGACAGGAGGGGAGGAAAAGGAAAAAAATATTCTGATTTGGGGCTTTTTGTAGTCCTTTTTGTTCTATCTTCCAAGAAGTTTATCACAGGGTGAAAGTAAGGCAAAAGCAATGCTTCTATAGCCTCAAGAAAGAAGAGGGAGATGGAGATGCTGAAGTATCTTGACAACCAAGTCCATGTCTAAGCAGATGTATTTGCTCTTCACAGTTTAGACAGATTAGCAAGAACATCTTATTTTATTGCTTTATAAACAAGCAATGGTAAGAGCATACACCTGTGTTAAATGACATGATTTCTTTTCTAGTGCTGAGACAGATTTGCTCTGGCTCAAACCTGGCCTTGGGGATGCTGGTAGCTGCTAGCTACATTGTGAGCACAAGGACACACCGGATCAGGATAGCCTTGTCTCAGTCACACAGATTTCAACTTGCTTTGTATTTTAAGGAGGAAAAAAAAAAACAGAAAAAAAAAAAAGAAAAAAAAAGAAAAAAAAAAAAGCAGCTTAATTTGTAGATGGCTAAGGGTACTGATTGTGGTGGTTTTTTGTTGTTTTTTTTTTTTTTGTGAGTAGATGCTATCTTTAGGGAGATTTCTTCTGTCCTTCTACTCTAAAAATAGAAGAAGTATTAAGTTTATGAGCTGTGTGTTTTATTCTTTCGATTTCAATTTGAGTAACAAAGGTACCACACCCATAACACGTAGATATTTACATCATGTGTAGCATTAGCATACAGTTTTAGTTGCTTCTTGAGAGCTAAGACAAAAGTTGTTGGTTATATCACACATTTTTATGTTGAAACACATATATGTATTCTTTCTGTATGGAGTCTACTTTATTCAGAAAATGTATTAGAAATTACACATTCCCAAGTACTGGGCTTTGCCTGTGCAGAAAAATAAAAGAAAGAGAAAAAACAATTGCGATCCCAGCACCAGCAATAACAATTTGAGGCTTTGTCCACCTGCGGTAGATAAACTGCCTACTCTGAAATCTCAAGGGAAGCAAGCTGTTTCTATGAGGTATTTAAGGATGGGGCTCATTGTACTCATCTCTTCATGGCTGACTATCTGGTTTGTTCTGTGATAAGACTAAAGACCCTCTGTAGACTAGAAACTGTTTCTACTAGTGAATAAACAAAAGAAACCCAATTCTGGCAGTTAAGACAGCTGCAGTGTTCCAGATGGCTCCGCAGTATTTGAACTAACTCTAATACTAAACAGGTAGGATTTCAAAAACTAGAAGTGCTGTGTAGATTTTTTTTCGCTCTGTTCTTTCCTGTCTCTTTTTAAATTTTAAGACTCATTGATGAAGACCATTGTTAAAGAAAAAGAAAGAGCTACAAAAACATGTGGTGCTTCACACCAAAAGTTTGAGAGACTGCAAGATAAACTAAACCTTCTGTTTGATTAGAGCTCTTAAAGTAAACTCATCATAGGAAGAAAACCCACGCTGATGATATCTGTAAATGATACAGGCTTGCCTAAGTGTGTATGTATATATCATCTCTTACAGTATCATATGTTTTCCAATGTGGTAAACAAAGCATTTTTGTAGAGAGAGCTGAATAGAAGTTAAATATTTTATGGCAAAATATAAACTGTGTTCTGCCAGATGGAGTCTTCATATTTATAAATTGCGAATCCAAATCTTTCTTTTAAAGGGAAGTTATTCAACAAGAAAGGCAAACAGATTAGGAACATGATGCGAGTGAATGGGCATGTACACTAATAATAGAAAAGTTCCAGGCAGTGCTGGAAGCAGTGTATTTGCAGAGAAATGTATTGATCCTAAGTTAAGAGTAGATTAGCAGAAGGAGAGTCCAGAAGGACCAAGAGCTTTGTTTCATTGATTCTTCAGTCTTCTCACAGAATTCCTGGGACTTGCTTAGAACAGCAGAGAAGATGTATTTAAAATTACCTATTGGAAAAGGATATTATAACTTTGTTCTCTTTTTCTTTGACTTTCAACAAAACTTTGAAAATACTGGTTTGAATGTTATGGTAGTTACAGTAAGTAACTTACTGTATTTGAGCGAATGCATGCTTATATCCTAGAAAAAAATAAAAATTAAAAAATTAAAAAAACAAAATTGCCTGATCTGTTTTGACTATCTGAATTATATTAGATCTTAATGTGATGATGATACTAGGCTTCCAGGCTAACCAGCTACTACTAGTTGACTATGAGTTGACAATGATTTAAGGAGATACAAAGTAGGAGTGACTCCAACCTAATGAACATTAGTTAAATAAATTCCCTGTGAGACCAACATCAGGTGGAAATGACCTTGGATGCAGTTAAAGTATCTCAAGTACACTGAAATTTATGAGGTTTTCAGTTCTATTCAGAAAAGGAATTTTTGTGTATTATAATTAGCTGCTGAATTGCAGCTCACTTTTTGCATTTTGCAGAGGCTCCTAAATCCATGAGAAGATCAGGACTGCTTTTCAGTTCAAGGCTTTTTCAGCTGAGCCTTGCACAAGAACTGTGGCCAATGATGTGGCTATGGAAAGATTTATGCTGGGCAGGGAAATTCTTTTGGGATGCCCCCTCTTTGCTCTTTGTATAGAACTCTGTGTCCTTGAAAATCTTTAGAGCACTCATGTAGATGTGTGTGGTGTGACTATGTAGGTCAGACGTTGCACATGACCTTTCCTGGTTTAACACCACAGAACTGAAGATGTAGGTTAGGCTTCACAGTCATTAGGTCTTGCAGTGACTAACTGACTAATTTGTTTTTGTAATGGAGCTGAAGATATATATTCTTTTCCAAAAGGTGGAATAGTCTCCAGTTATGTCTAAAATACTTGTAGCATAGGCAGTGAGTTGTCCAGTCTACACACAATGCCTGATATGTATCCTTCGTTATTAATAATAATTAAAAACCCTAATGTACTGTACTTAACTCTCCTGAACTGGTTTTGATGGCATGTCATGGCCTGCATTTGACAACAGTGACAGCCCTTGCAATAAATGCCTTCACAGCTGACTGAGCCATACATGGTGGTGTTTACCTCACTGACTGTTCCTCTTCCAGTTTGGGAATCTGTGGGGATCAAATATTTTTGATGTTTTCATCAATATCTCAATGTTATAAGGCAACGTAGCTTTGCAGACCGTGACTGCCAGTTTTTCCACTGCTACTAATTAGTAACAGGCAGAAACTGTGAGACTTCACTCCTAGCACATGTTTTCTGGAGTGTGAGTACCTGAAATGTTGTACCAGAATGAAGAGAACATGGGTCTAATCTGGTGATGGACTTCAACTGCATCACTACAAATGCAAAAATTTGTTGTGGGATGTTCAATATCTGGAGGACAATCACCTCAACCAGCCTGACCTCAGACAGTCAGGATGCTGTCAGTGGATGAAGGAAGAAGCAATTATGGCAGTGAGAACTCCCCAGAAGACACTGTGTCTTGTTTTCTTAGAGAAAAAGCAGGTGTACGAACATGGGTATTGTTTCACTTAAAATACTCTTGCAGTGTTTCCCTGCAGCTGCAGCACTGAGTCTCTTCCCCAGCACTTCTTTCCCAGGCTTTCTTGAAGACCGTGTTGTTCCAGCACAGAGTGGGAAGGTGATTTTGGACAGCATGTGCCAAAACTGTGCTAGGTAATGTTATGAATAGACTTTTTGCACATTGAGTCATTCATGTATAATGCTAATGTGAGTGCTGAAATATTTGAGAGAAACGAGAAGACAGTGCAGTATTTCTTGGAGATCTGTAGTTTAGGACACGAAACCCTGGAGGATAACTTACCTTCAGAATGTTTTTAAACAGTATGTTTTGTGAGGATGTTTTGTCCACAAGCCAGGCATTAATCCATAGCCCCCCACCCCCCCCAAAAAAAAAAAAAAAAAAAAAAAAAATACAATGGAGATGTAAGCAGTTTCAGCATCACCTTCACAGATATGCTGGTAGCTCGCTTTGGCTGTTACTTCCCAATGTAACATAACCTGAAAGTGAAGGTGCTTGTCCTCAGTCCTTTGTTCCCTTTAGTCTTTAACCTGCTTTTGTTATGAAATGCATCACCCGGTTTCTACAGCTAAACGCAATTAAAGAGGTCTGTTACAACTTGTTACTAGTACTCCACTTTTTTAATAAAGTGTCACTTTGTGACACTTCAGAACTGTTTTCTTAATGAAGCAACTGCTTAGATGTTGGGATATATCATTTATATTGGTATATGTTGCTTAAAGGTGGGAAACAGTTTTCATTCCATGGGTTGGTTTGGCAGGCACTGCTATGACCTGTTATATGGCTTGTTAATAACCATCCCACTTACCTGATTCAGTATTGGCCATGAACCATGCTCCCTAAGGCTGTAATCTTGTTAATGTTCATAGGGCAACTAGAATGGGACAGAGTCAGTATTGGCATGGAGAATGCCCTTGGGAAAACCTGAAGTGCTGAAGGAAGGTTGTCTGAATTGATAGATAGTAGTTTTTCTTTGCAAGTCCATGCTTTATCAGTGATAGTGTGTAGTTGGCAGGCAGTTTCTAAGTTGGTATCTTTTAAATGTCAGACTTTTTTAAACTAGTTGTGGTAATGAGATACCATGGTGACATTTACAAGCAGCGAGAAGCATTAGTCTGGAGATTCTAGCTCTCTCCAGCAAGCAAGAGGTGAACTTTGAAAACCTGCCTCTTCAGGAGTTGCCAGTGAGACCGTGCGTGCTGATACGCTGGTTGCAACACTGATCCGTGTTAAGATGACATGAGCAAGCAATATGTTTGCTGGCTATCAGTTTTCCTTTAGTCACATAAGTGAATTTTAAACCAAAAAGCTATAGCTGACAAAATACTAAGATAAACAAAGCCAGTAAATACCATTACTTTTCCATGTGGCACTATGGTTTCTTAGGCTGTCTCACCTTGCTGGTTTTGGAGGTTTATGTGTGGAACTGAGAAATCAAAGGGAAAACTCACCTGAAAGAGCTGACATGGGTGTCTGGGTTGTCAGCCATCAGAAAGAAAACCATGGGTATATCAGAGGACCAAATAACGTAGAAAAAAATCTAAGTAAAAATGGCTCTATAAAGCCTGAAAGAAGGAAGAACATCTCTACAGGCTGAAACTCAGCTATCTGGGGAGATGAGTAGGGGAAACTTGCCTGTTATAAAGACAATAGGCTTCTAAGAAAACCAAATTAATTTGAGGGATATTTAAGTACTCAGAATTCCTGGAAATAAGGAAATAACAAGACTTTATTTTTATTCTCTGTATAAATATAAATCACCAGATATCAACAAACAACCCCTGCAGTACAAGATTTTGCTCAACTGACTGTGAATGCAGAGTAATAGCAGGTCTCTGTTTTCCTGTAAAGTTGAGCGGAGTGACACCTCTGTGCTTTGCAGAACTCTGCCTCAGACCACAGAAATCTGAACTGCTGGGCCCCAGATAGGAAGTTTTAGATTTGCTTTAAAGGGAAGAGATGGCAATGGTTAGGTATGTCAGAATTCCTTTACAATTAAACTGATTTATTACATACTTTGTTTTTCATAGAGATGAATGCTGAACATTCAGACTCACAGGGTATGTTCCCAGACATAACAGTGAATGAAATTGCAACTTAAAGAATCTCTTGGTGCTTTAGTGATGGTGCATACGTGAAACAAAGAGCAGAAACTGATTCTTATACTTCTTGAGACAATCTAGACTCATATACTGGCATGAAGTTCACCTCATCTCCTGCGTCTGTGTTTTATTTCTTTACTTGAAAACATCTGTGTTCATATTACTACAGATAAAAGATTTTCTTTGAAAGAGAAAGTGTCTGAGCAGTGCAACTTTTTCTTCTATTTTATCTTTTTCTACCACAGCTCTGTTAAAGTTTCCTTAACATACTTCAGTGCTGATATCTGGGCTGCAACCTGTTTGCCCTTTTAAAATGATTATTCCAGAGTTAAATGGCTCTGTAACATACCTGAAATAGATTATTAAATCATGGAAAGCGTTTAAGAACAGAACCCTTATGGGAAACACGTGGCTTCTCTATCCTTTTCCTTTGTATTAATTGATTTCTTCCTCGACAATTTCCGCTGATCATCACAGGGTTCATATATATTGTGTTAGTTCAGAGAGGGAATGCTTTGTTGATGCGAATCTTTCCTTCTCTGCCTCACTTTAGACTATGTTGGTGTTGAATTGTCAGTCAGAACAAAAGCTGAGTTCCTTTTAGAATAAACAAAAAGTAAAGGCATGATACAGGAGCATACTTAAAGCATTCTAGCTGCAAAAGGCCAGCAGGATCTAGTTTAAAGTATTTTCCTTTCCTTCCAGAAATACCTGTAGGTTAGCATGGGTTTTTACTCCTAGCAAACATCTGTTTTTTTTTTTAAACAGACTTTCCTTGTTTCTTTTGATTCTTCTGCTTGCTAACGAAAGTATAGCCAAAATTGTGCTGTATTCTCATCAAACTCTGGAAGATTATTTAAATTAAGGCGTGAATCCTATAAATAGGTTTAAATATTTAGCATTTAGGTACTGTTTTCAACAGAACAGTTTTTTAATAAATGACAGCCTACAAATTCAGTTGAGACTTTGTCAGTAATACACCACACTGCAAAATACAAGTATTCAGCATAGCAGTTTGGTATCTTAGTTTTTAAAGCTCATGTTTATCATTACCTGTTTAATTTCTTTTGTTATCAGATATGCATGACAGAAGTCTAATAGGGAATTCTATTGATGTTGGCAGGAGTGAAATAGAACTCCGTTCTTTCATAGCTACTTTTTCCAGAGGTTAAAAGACCAGTAGATATTTTGATCACTAAAATAAATGTGAGGGGCTCGAGCTATATGAGGGAACACACCTCTGAAGTACAGGATGAGCAATTCCTCAGTGACAGCAACTTTCATGGACCTGAACTTGCGGACTGAATTTCACTAGCTGGCATTACAGAATCCCAGAGAAAAGCTATCTTGTTTCAAAGCATTTGCTATTTGTTTTTATATAGTAGCTTTTCTTCTAAACTACTTGAATATGGATAGCATAACTGCCACCACTCCATCAACGGCAAGGGTGACTTTGAAGAACTGTCAACATCATTTTTCTGAATGCTTCTTACTGAAGTCAATGAAATTAAACAAATAATATGCTTCTTTCTCTCTGCAGATTCTGCAGATTGCCTTTATGGTGTATTTCTTATGTGTAATACTCACCATTTACTGAGGCTTAAGGCTTGGAAATGCCTCTTTGCTGATAAATTAGTAAAATCCATTTACTCTCTGAATTCCCTTCCAATGATTGTAAAGTGCACAATAATGAGAAAATGCACCCAGAGAAACCTCAGCTTTAATGATGCAAAGAGCAAAGCCAGTTTTGTGTTATTCCGACATGTTCCAGAGGTCTTGTTTGAGAGTTTGTTCCTGTATAGCCTGTTACCTGAGATCAGTGTATGGCTTTTCCCTACAGAAATAATTCCTGGGAGTGGAAGAAGAGCTGCAGTAGCCCCTGCATTGATTGCTATGCGTGAGGTGCTTGGCCTATTATAACGCAATAACACTTGAATTAGCCAACTCTTTAACATGGTTGAAGCGATGACAAGAAAAGAAAATCTATTCTGCCAAGTGAGCAAGTGTAAGGTTACCTAGCAGAGAAGAAACTTCTACACTTACCTGTGAAATACCACAAAATGGAATCTAGACTTATACAACTTCTGCTAGATACATATGGAAAGACTTTTAATGGAGAAAATCTGTGTGGTAACTGAAAATTGAGGAAAAGCTGGTATTTGGTGGGCCTCCTGTTCCAGAGAAGCTCTGTGTAAAACAGGGAGATCTGTATGCTAGAGAACTTAAGGTTTAGTTTTGGAGGATACACTATTTAGAGAGTCAGGTGGTTGTGACCTAGGTGTATTTAGTATACAAGACTTTTTTAAAGCTAAAGCTATGAAGTGCTTGTGCTTCCTTAAAATGTAAATGTATGGGTATTAAGCTGCACACAGGGTTAAAGATCATTTTGCTTCAGTAGTCGTGTGCCACAGAAGAAATGAGCTGAAGATCAGAGTGTCCTGAGTCACAGGCTTAGTAATCATTGATTCAGAACAGCAATTGGACCAGGAAGTCTCATGAAATAGTGACAGAGAGAGACAGCATTCTGGAAATGTATCAAGGATGCCAAAGAAAGAGATAATACTTAAGCCTGTCCAAACCAAGCAAGCCTAAAGTCATGAAGACCAAATATGGAGGGCTGAATCCCAACAACTTGATGAATGTCTGGACAGCTGTTTCAGACTGCACTGTGTTTATAAACAGAGCTGGCTGGTGAAGTCCAAATCTCATTCAGTCACAGGATACTCACACTCCAAAACCCAGCAAGACTCCTTGGCAAAAAAAAAAAAAAAAAAAAAAAAAAAAAATCCTTCAGTGAGAGAGTGCTCCTGATCAACTAACAATGCTGCATCTAATAACCATGGGATCACCAATGTGATGCTTCTGCTGGACCAGTAGAGTCCAAGTGATTCCTGTCTTATTCCAGCTTATTCCCAGCTGCTATCGATATAGAATAGATAGTAATGGATACAGATAGTAATGGAAACAACATAAAGGCATATCCAAGAGGAACAGGAAAAGAAGAAAGAGGACGTGTCTTTTCATTCGTTTAAATGCATAAGACAGATTCTCCTCAATTAACGGAAGAGAATTTTGATGAAGTAACTGTACATCATCTGAAGCAGAGTAATTTAACCTTAAGTAGAAAGCTTCATTAGTGTCTTGGCAGCCAGGTCTAGCCTATCATTTCTAGTACAAAGACGCTTTGACAAGTGCTGTATACTTTAACTGTGTAGATTACAAACATGGTAGTGAAATGCTGCTGTGCTTTAGCTAGGTATTGTAGGAAGGGATGGCTCATCAGATTTTGGGTTCAAGCTAGTGCCTTTTCCTGGCAAATTTGTATAGCTGGTATACTTCCAAGTATTTTCTTTAGGTAGTTGGAACTTTCTATTTCTGTGTGTAATATCAGTTGAATTTTTTTTAGTTTATCTTCTGTTTTATGCTGCTTAACTAATAACTTTCTATTAATTGAAGAACGGTCTGTTTAGTGTAATCATGACACAGATTTAGACATGAAAGTAAAAATACTAAAAGATTCTGGGGGACATGGACTGAACAAGTTGAAATGTTCTGGCCACTAACATCCATTCCCTTTTCCTTTCACATGGGATCCCTTCACATGGGATCCAAGCTGTTCAATTCATTTGGTCTTTGATTCAAATGATGAAGGCTGGCACCAATGAGTATGGAAAGAAGCACTTCTGACCTTGTATCATGGGGCAAATATAACTTTTCATGGCATATACAAAGCAGATTTTAATAATTATGTTGCATAATTGGGATAAAAAAGACAGAGGCATTAACGTTCTACTTTTGTATTTCTTGTCTTTTCCTTTCTGAACTGCTACTGTAATACTGGAACAGAATAATTATTCATTTCCAAGTCTGGCACCTAAAGCAGTAAAGAATAAGGCTGTGTCTCCATGTGAAATGCAGCAGTCAGCATTTCTTACACAGATGAAATAAGGAAAGATGTCAGGAAATAAGGACATGCCAAACTGGAACATACATTCTGCACATACTCAAAGGGACACTTTGTGGTTTATCGTAGACAACAAAATAGCTTTGGAATAGCCCTTTATGTATGTACAGAAGGTATTCTGTTTGTTTGTTTTGGGTAAGAGAGGAAGACATGATGCTCAAATGTTTTCTACTGTTATGATACAGAAAAAAATTAATGTGAATATTTTATTTCAAAATTCAAATAGAACAAATGTCAGAAATCTACTACAATGTGATTCTGCATTCTCAATGTATGCCTGTATTTTGTTTTTAAAGAACAAAATTGGGTATGTTTTACGTATAATGATTGTGGAGATGACTTCATATGTATTTTCTTTTGCTTGTGAGAAGATATATGCGCACACAATAGGGGTAGCATTGAATAAGAACTGAACATGTCTTAAGGAACAGTAACAAAAAGAGAACAATTTCCTTAACTTTAAAATAGAAATCATTGGTACGCTGCCTTCCTTCAAAAAGAAAACAAACAAAAAAACCAGGGAATTGTTAACTGCCTCAAGCATATAAACACCCAGTCTGACAAAGACCTGTGTCTAATTTTATCTGTGAGAATAACCCAGTGGATGTCTTTGGAGCTAAATGTGTATCCAACAGTGCCTGTGGATACAGTACTGAAAACACTGGACACCATACTGTTTTAAGCAAAAATAACATCTTGTTTTTTAACCACTTGAAAAAAATCAGCACTCGGATATCTTGTATTATTTGGCACAAGAGAGAAGGAAAATACATTAGTAGAACAGCTTTATCCAAAAATTTACTTGCTACAAGTTGGCAATTGCATCAAACTTAAAATTTTTTAAATTCCATAAAATTTTACTTTAAAAGAGCAAATTAGTAAATATTAGTTGTTGGTATTGATCTAATATGTTAAAACATAACTGTTTAAAGGTTAGATTTTATAAATCATTATTTTCTAGAAGATTCCATATATGAAGGTTGAGTGTAAATTTGCAACTCTACCTGTGCTTTTTCCCTATCTATCAAGCTGATATCAAAAAAGCTGATATAGAGCTGATGTCAAAAAGTCTGTGGTTCTATGTCAATGAAAAGCAGAATTGGGCTGTTCTGTTTGGGCTGCTTTTCTCTCAGGTACACGTTCATGAAGTTTTTCAAGTTATCTCCCTAATCTCAGTGTAATAGAAGTCTGTCTGGATTTCCTCTGAGATCACAGCTTTCATCCTGTTATAATTCTCTTTATCACTAACAGAAAAAGAAGTTTGAGCAGACAAGCGTGAATGGAAAAGAAGCAAAACTGTTGGTGATATAGCTGCTCGTTGTTCCTGGAGTACTCACTGTATCTTTTGGTTTAATTTGTGTAATATATGTAATCAAAAACAACAAAGTGACAAAACTGTGTTTGTAGATTCAGTAGTAAGACATACCTTGTTCTGCATCTCTGTAAATCAAGTGATAAACAATCTGGTGGTGCTTTCTCTGCAGGATTGACAACCTCTAAATGCCCCAGCAGTTACTTGTGGAGCTTATCACATTTTACTTGTAAAAAGGAAGCCATTCAATTTTGCTGCAGGAATCTTAGAATGCTCTTGGCATTCCCTGTGTTTGGCTATGAAATTCTGACTAAGAATAGGACCAGAATGTTTCGCTAAGTCTCACTGGATCAGAGTCCTGTGGTATGGGTGGTTTTTCCTTTAACTTCAGAGTTGCTGCCCAGACAGGGGAAATTCAGATGAAATATCAGCAGTTAATTCAGAGGCATACGGCATTCTACAACCTGAGATTTAACAGAACTTAAAAGGATTGGTGCTGGAACCAGTGTTTTTTGACATCTTTGTAGGTGACATGGACAGTGGGATCAAGTGCACTCTCAGCAAGTTTGTAGATGACACCAAGCTGAATGGTGCAGCTGACATAAGAGAGGGAACTGATGCCATCCAGAAGGACCCGGACAGGCCTCAGAGGTGGTCCATGCTGACCTCATGAAGTTCAACAAGGCCAAGTACAAGGTCCTGCACCTGGGTCAGGGCAATTCCAAGCACAGATACAGGTTGAGTGGAGAATGACTGGAGAGCAGCCCTGAGAAGAAGGATTTAGGGGTGTTGGTTGACAAAAGATTCAGCGTGATCTGGAAACGCATGCTTGCAGCCCAGAAGGCCAACAGTACCCTGAGCTGCATCAACAGAAGCGTGACAAGCAGGTCAAGGGAAGTGATCCTGCCCCTCTACTCTGCTTTTGTGAGTCTCTACCTGGAGTACTGCATCCAGTTCAGGAGCCCCCAGCACAAGAAGGAAATCAAGCTGTTAGAGTGGATCCAGAAAAGGGCCACAAAGATGATCAGAGGGCTGAAGCACATCCCCTATGAAGACGGGCTAAGATTGCTGGGGCTCTTTAGCCTCAAGAAGAGAAGGCTCTGGTGGGACCTTATAGGGGCCTTCCAGTACCTGAAGGGGTACTTCAGGAAAGCTGGTGAGAGACTTTTTTTTTTAGAGGGTGGAGAGTAACAGGATGAGGGGAAATAGTTTTAGGGAAAATAGTTTTAAACTGGAAGAGGTTAGATTGAGACTAGATATCAGGAAGAAGTTCTTCATTGTGGGGTGGGGAGACACTGGAACAGATTGCCCAGTGAGGTTGTGGATGCCCCTTGCTGGAAGCATTCAAGGCCAGGCAGGATGGGGCTGTGAGCAATCTGGTCAGTAGGAGGTGTCCTTGTCTGCAGCAGGGGGTTGGAACTAAATGGTCTTAAAGGTACCTTCTAACCCAAACCATTCTATAAATGCTTTCTTTGAGTGTTTTGTTGTTGGTTTTCTGTTTCTTTTTTGTGTTGTTGAAAAAACATTACCTGATTTTTTTCTATCTGCAGACTACACAGCAACTATATAATGCAAGTTTTTAAGAACAATGTGTTTTATAGAAGTTGAGATATTAAAGCTTAGGTGTCTGTATAATCAAAAAAATATTAGACTGCTATAATCACAAAATAAATAAGAGAATAAACAAGGCAAAGTAGACTATGATAACAAAAGAGAATAAATAAAAGGCTTACCCCTATCCTGGACTCACCCACAAAACACCAGCAGAGCCAATCTCTGTAAGAGATCCTTCCCCACTGGTAGTCAGCTCTTAAATAGGTCTAGGAGGGGGGGCAGCCAGGCTCCACCCCTTCTGGCAGCACAGGTGAATTGCCTTCAGCTGTGCTCCTCTGGCTGACTCATGGCTCACCTCAGGTGATCAATCAGAGGTTCAGGTTGTGACTCAGCAGTTCCCATAGAGCGTCCTTTTAAGAACTTGATCTACAAACATTTGGGTACGTGCACTTCTGTGCATTGGAAAACAGAAACTCTATTCCGAGGACCAGTGACTTTACGATTAAAATATGTCTTTTCAGTGGGCTCATAAAGGCTGGAGACCATTTGAAAAGTTTGGGCTGAGCAGCAGAAACAGTTTTCATGTATGCAGAAGCTAGGCTCACGTACCACACTGCATGCAGTTTGGGTAAGGTACACACACGTGTGTAGGCATTCTGTTTACATAAATGATACATTTTTGTTTGTGATGACCTGTAGAATAAGAAGTAGAGCCTAAACTGAAGAAATGTTAAAAATAGACTTAAGACCAAGCCTTCCTACTTCTCTGTGCAGCTGTTTTTATTCCCTCAAACTACTTCAAGGAAACTGATAACTTAGCTGAAGTTCAGGCAACGCAGTTATTAGTGTCATCTGTACACAAGAGATAACAGTGACGTAATCTTAGTGCAAAGGAAAAAAAAAAAAGTAACGTCACTTGTTTCTTGCAGAAGTTTTTTCCTGAGGAAATGCATGTGGCTTGTAACTATAATGCACCTATGAGCTTCACGTCTTAGAAATTCTTTACTATCTTTTTGGTTTTGCAAGCTATGATATATTGAGAACTATAAAAACAGGAATTCTGCATGTCGAACAGATTTTTCAATAGGAAAACGTAAGTTGAACAGTGTGATGTTATTAATAGAGGTTAAAAATGTGAAAAAATTAAGATATCTTTGGTGTCCTATGTCTGTGATGCATCTAACAGTGGTCCTCAGACCTACCGTGTTAGTGGTTTGTTTGCTTTTTATGAAGAGTCAAACATTATCTTTTTTCCTGAAGCTTTTTTTTTTTTTAAAAAAAAAAGGTAGTCTAGTTGGAACAAAATTACTAAGTACAAAGATATGATATGTAATGATTTGGTCCAAAACTTGGGCTGCATGTGCACCAAAGCCTGTAGAAGTCATGAAGCTGGACAAGAACAAGCAGGCTATTTGGCTCCACAGCACGGTGTTGTGAAATTTGGCTTGGAAAAAGGGGAAGCATCTCACCAGTAGGTAACCCAAGCCCTTCACTTCTGGCTCTATTGGTGACCTTATTACACAGACTGAAGCAGTTCAGATCATGCCAAAAAATAAGAGCTGCAAATCTTCAAGGAATGTTGCAATCATGTGGGGAGGTATTAAACAGGTTTAGACTATTCCAGAGCAGGAATTATATCCAAACTACATTTTTTGTCTTGGACATCAGTGTCCTTTCAACCTACTTTCAGTAGCCTAGCATATTTTGGGTGGTTTTTTTGTGCTTCATGCTCTTGTTGCTTACCTAAACTTTCACAGTTCAGTGTATCTGTTCTGTGCTATGAAATGTAAACAGCATTAGTGTAGTAAGCACCTTGCTAAGTATGATTCAATTTGGTGACACATAGCTTTTAAACCTTCTGTCAACTAATTCCTTTCTGAGATGATCTTCAAACTGAGTACCATGTGTTACATTTGATATATCGGTTTATTAGAAAACATGAAGTTTGAATAGCAATTGATGTATATAATAATTCTGTGAGTATAATATGTAGGCTCAGGGGAAAATCCTAGCTTTCTGGTAGTTACTGAAGAGAGAAATTTAACTCATGCTTTTGGACTCAGTGTTTTTGTACAAAGTGTAGGTAAATGGAAAGAATTTTTTAAAAAAGACCAATATCAGTGTTGTCTTCCCGGAGCCAGGCTTCTAGAGTTCCTGATAGTAAAGTATTAGCATTGCTGTGTGTACTTCCTGTAGCCTGATCTTTGCAGTCTGCTGTTTTCTCATGGAAAGACAGGGAAAAAAAAAAAAAGAGAGAGAGAATTCAGAGAATATCTTTGGGAATTTTTAATAGATTTAAACCATAGAAGCTGCTATACTGATTGCCTTGTGAAGGGTAACCCACTTGCTTGGTTACTGGTCTCCCTCTCTGGGGACAGTATGTGGCAGATGTCCCCACTGTCATTACTTGCTCGTTCTTCTCACAAGAAATGCCAGGGCTTGTGTGACTGTTGATCTTGGTTTTATCGTGTTGTACGAGGTTTGGGACCTTTTGCTGTCACTGATTCCCTTCCCTGAAATCAAACCTCTGCAAACAAGCTATCTGTAATATCTGAGCATGTGTCAAGTACTAGTGAGTGCACAATACTTACAGCATTTTTTAAAGCACTCATGAAAGGTGTTTAAATTCCTTTAAATAGTGGGAGGACCCCAAAGAACACAAGAAACTGCTTTTTGTAAAGTATGAAATAAACATGTAAAGGTGCAGTGAAATCATCACGTTAGCTCCGGCCTCGGAGTGTGGGAGAGAAAATAAGTCCTGTGCTCCCTCTGTGCATCTGTCTGTCAATATGTGCTGTGTTACAGATGTTATTGATCCAGAGCACTACACCGGCATGCCAGTACAGGCTGTACTCTGGCATGTGACTGCTCTGGGGCTGGCACTCTTTCCATCTTTCCTGAGTTTATCTCCTGTAAACTTTTTCCCTTACTGTGCTGTGGCTGAAGACCTTGCTCTCTTAAGTAGCTGGGCCCTCCTCCAGAAGAGATTTGACACACTGTGGGCTCACCTTCAGCTTTGGCTGAGGGCAGAGATGCTGGTGTGGTTGGTTGAATATTTGAGAAGCCAAGTGGGCTAGAGCTGTGACTTTATTCCTTATATAAGGACACTGTGCTCGCTGCAGGATGTAAGCATTCCCCCCTACAGATACCAGGTTACAGACAGCTGGCACACTGCCTTCATGCCTGTGCTTGCACTTCCATGGGAAGAAAGTACCCTGCCTCCAGTTGTCAAAGAAAACTAAATGTGCACTGCTTGAAAAGCATATCCTGGATAAAAGCGCGAGAGATTTTTTTGTGGCTTGTGCAATTTGAGGAGCAAACATCGATGTTTACCCTGTGCCAAAATCTGCCCACATAAGCAGATCAGACTTTTTAAAAATGTTGTTCTGGAAGGTCAGAGACTATTTCGTTTGCTGTGGTTTTTTTGCTTAGTCAAGCAAAGTTCACAGGAGCCAGAGGAATGATTTGATTTCCAAGTTTTCTTCATTCTTCACTGTATGCTTTGTTAAATACATCTGTGGTAGTCTCAGCTTTGCGCAGTAGTGAAGAAGCTCTACCTTCTAAACAAGCAATAAACCCCTTTGTCAATTTTTAAAAAAATATCACTTCCAAATTGCTGAATGAATGGTATCAAATGACTGAGGGGCTGTTTATCTCCTGAGTGTCTTGTGTTATGTGCACAGAAGATGTGCAAGCTGTTTGAGGTATTGCTCTGAACCTTTTTGTGTGCAAAGGCTCTCCCACCTGCTACAGCTCATGTTGCTTTTCTGGAGTCAGAGGCAGAACTTTGGTTTTAGACACATCCAATGTGCAAATGCAGTGTTAACAAGAGTTGACCTTCTGTAGTGTATATGCTTCAACCAGCGCTGAAGGATTACACAACTGTAATGTGTTAGGGCTGAGTCATGACACTGTCTCTGCACTTTGCCAGCAACCATTTTCAGCTGTATCTCTTTAACATAGTTTATTTGCAAAGAAGGAAGTAATTCCCTACCTGTCAAGGGTACTGTGGGTTTCCTTATGTTTGTGTTGTTTGTTTGTTTGTTTGTCGTTGTTTCAATAGAGTATTTCTGATAGACTCTGATAAGCTCTCTCGAATAACAACA
The DNA here is from genome assembly GCF_019238085.1 of Lagopus leucura. Classification (NCBI taxonomy): domain Eukaryota; kingdom Metazoa; phylum Chordata; class Aves; order Galliformes; family Phasianidae; genus Lagopus; species Lagopus leucura. The sequence goes on along the minus strand of NW_024962264.1, from coordinate 14,171,300 downwards.
CTCAGCACGGGCCACTTGCTGCATGCTTATGTGGCTCACTGAGATACGGGCTGTCCCATGGCTCCTCTCCACCCTTTTTGTTTTCTTTTTCTGATAGAGATGGAGTAGAGAAGGTGTAAGGGTTCTTTTGTCCTTGATACCTTGAGCCTCTTCGTTCCTCCTCCTGTGGACTTTCTCACTGCACGGTTTCTGCCTGCATACACACAGTTTAATATTGAAGCTGAAGTTCCTTTAGATTAGACAGTGTGGTGCTGCTTGATGAGCTGCCAGGCAGGCACGTGTGTATGTTTTAACTGAGATTTGATCTGCAGCTACCGCACTGTCATTTGCCTGAGGTTTTCACAATGCGTTCTTCCTGTACTAGGGGCATTACCTTGGCTGCTAATTACTTCTCTCATCATGAACAAAATTGTGCTGTTTACCTTAAAGGTGATGCATCAGCTTCATCCTGCTTAACTCGCAGACCTGCAAGTTAACCGCCTGCTTACGGCTGTTCCCCCGAGGTTCTTGCTCTACTGGTTTTCCGTCAGCTTCCACTTTGCAATTAGAGTCATTTGGAAGCACTCAACTTTCAGTAGCTGTACTTTTCGATGCCTGTTCCCACTTCACTTAAAAATGATTATACAATGTGAAACGTTGCATTTCTGTGCAATGATTGTCTTCGCCTTGCAAGAATATTTTAAGATATCTGTGTGTAAAATGTCATAGAGGTATACTTTGTACTCTGTTATAATCCAGGCCAAAGGAGAGGATGCAGCTTAATCATTACAGACTTTGGACAGGGAGGCATGACTTTTGGTTTCTATTCTTGGTTTTACTGCTGACTTAACATGTGACTTGTGCAAGTGATTTAACCTCTGTGTGGCCCAGCTAGCCCACACATAAAATAAATATTATAATCTCTGCTTCTCAAGTTTTGTCACTGAGGGCACTACAGTAGCCTGTTGCGAATACCCTGTTTGATGATGTGTTAAACATAAAGTGCAGCTCTGCAGATTTGTTTTTCATTCTTTCCCATCCATGCCCCTTAATGGCACTCTTCTACTTACCGGGATACCGAGCCAGTGGCCTCTCACAACAGCTGCATTTGAATAAAACAGAGGAACTGAAAACCATAAGAATGAGGCTTGCAAGTGTAGGAAAAAGCACATCTTTATGTGTACAGCCTCTGACTCGGCAGTTCCCTTCCACAAGCAATCATGGTAGAGTAAAAGGAAGTAACACACTACCTGAGCCTGGTGTTTCCGAGCTCAGGCATACCAAAATTCAGCTCTTGCAGTTATGGAGAAGGAAAAAAAGCCAGAGCACAAATGAATTTTTGTGGATGACTTTGTGTGATGGTCATTTGCCATGCTGCCATAAATGATGTGCTTGAATTACAAAAAACTGACGTGCGCATTTCTCTGTAGTCCGTACATAAGCTACATGAGCAAGTGGTTAGTGCAAGGGCTTCTGCAGCAGTTAAGAATATTCTACTGAAGCAATGTGTAAGTCATAAAGATTTATATGTGCCTGAGTTAAAATCTTTTCTCCCCTGCTTGTGTGAGAAGATCAACTACGGACAAAATGGACTTCAACAGGGCCTGGCCCAACAGTGCAGCTCCTCTGCAAGGAGTAATGGAAGCAGATTCCAAATATAAAAGGAGTAGCTGGTATTATAAAATTTTAAAAAAGAAAAAAGTGAATGGAAATATTGTAGCAGAAACTGCTGCAGCAAATGTTTTCCACTAAACCCTACACAAAAGTGCTAAAAAGCCACATATTCTTTCCTGGAGTTTGTGCATCTGCTCAGAATCAATAGTTGAGAGGGAGAACTTACACTGTATAAACATAAAAGAAAATTTAAATAAAATTTAGTATGGATTATGCCTAGTAAAACAACTTGGAGAAGGGGCTGCAGAAGTTCAGCATGTTAGCATGTTCTTTCCTGACGCATACTTTCCAGATGCTCCTAAAACAAATGTCAATACTGATATAGAGATGATTGAGAAAGATGCAAATTTACTTCAAGTGTGAGGTTTTATTAGAACAGAGTGCACACTTGAAGTGTAGAGGTCATTATTAGAGATTAAGGCTGAAATTCTGCCCCCACTACTGACCATGGCAAAATCCCTACTGATTCTATGTATGGCAGATTTTTACCCATGGTCTTGAAATTTAGCCAGCAGAGGCAGCAGAAAACTGCTATGTGGTCGTCTCTCCTTTTTTGATTTTCTCTTCGGTAGTCAGGTGTTTAAGGCAGAGTTACAATTTTTGTCTGCCCTGTGTGGCTTGTTTTTACCATCCTCCTTTGTCACCACAGGCAGTCCACCTGTCTTAGCAGGTTGAGCTGGGTGCTGATTTTATTGAGAAGTTAGGGCGGATCACTCATACAGTCACTTCTGCTGTCTGATGTTTTTAGGCAGGAATCATAATGGTGTCCTAAGCTGATAAAGCTGCTTCTGAAGTGAACAACTCATCGCGAACTACGCAGATCCCTTTTTTGAGAGCTGACTTCTGTTAATGATGCCCATGGCTTACCCTGGCATGCTTCATCACATACTTTCTTGTTTTACCATAGCTATATTGATATCAAACTTTATATCTGTAGTATTTGTGGTAATGGATGTTTCGTCCAGTATTTTTGGACATGTGAGTACGTTATTCCAGAATGGTGTCAGTGATTCCATATGCAGAGACAAAACAGACACATACTCTAGAAGATTGGGGTATTCCTTGCTTGGGTACATTTCCTTCCTCATAAAGCCCAGACTATCTGTGTTTGCAATGCAGAAAGCTCACGTTCGGTGAGCTTTAGAAAGCACATTTTTAGCCCCTACTTACTAAAATATGGTCCACCATCTAGAACGTGTTATTGTTGTGCTTTCTACATGCATGGCCTTGCATGGATTCCAAGGAAAATGCTTCCTAAACTACAACACATAACTTAAACTTGGCTGTGTATGCAAAGGAAAACCAATTAATGATAAAAATATTGTTTCAAATCCAAGGAGTTTGAGACAGGAACATTGTTATTGCTCTCCCTGAAGAAATCAGAGTGCATTCATATATAATGTTTTCTCAGCAGCCTGCTCTGAAATTTCCTAGAAAGAATTAAGAGAGGTGGCACAACCAGTAGTTTCAATGATCCATTACATTAACTGAACCTCTTAAATGAACCAACAGAACTCATATTCATCCTAAGGAGTTCATGAGTGCCCCAGGGGTTGACTGCCGAGTGAGGAAGCGCTGACCATGGGTCTGTATGGAGCACGGCAACAGGTCTGTGCTGACCCGATAATACACATCAGGGAGGCCTGTGCTCTCTGTCTGCTTTAGCAGCATTGGACATTAGCATTGGAGGAAGGTTTCTGGAATCTCAGGGAAAAGACGATGGGTAATAAAAATGTCACCCTGGCAATAGGGGGCAGATAACAAGATCCAGTGTGTGGCACGGGCAAACACCAGGGATGGGGAAAGCTGAGGCCCTGAGCCTTGCAAATACACAGGATGCCTGTGGAACTGCTCCCGTCTGTGCCTTCAATGTTCTGGGTTCCAAGAGTAAGAGAACAGAGAATTTTTTAGGATGTGTAGGAATGGGAGCCCTAGTGGGTGCCGGGCAGCTGTTACGCATCTGTGCAAACTTTATCACCTGAACTCCTCTGTTGGACCCAGACTGGTGATTACTGGGCAGGCCTAGGTGGCTGCACACAAACGCTGTGCTCACTGTGCTCTGCTCTGTAGTTCTGCTCAGCAGGGAAGCAGCCCCTTCTCCCCGTGCAGGGAGTACAGGTGCACGGTGTGAGGTAAAGTTTCGGTATGCAGAAACAGAATATCTGCATTCAAATATTCCTTATGGTTATGGAAAGTTTGGTGTGGAATTTAGTACCAATTTATGATCATTTCCCATCCTGCTAGAAAGATGTGGCAACGGCTCTTCTGGTGGGCCAGCAGTGAGGGAGCTGCAGGTGCCGCCTTATTCGTGCCCTGGCCGTTGTTTGCTATGGACGTGCGTTACAAAACTACCGCGTGCCTCAGCTTCTTTGCCTGCAAACCACAAAATGCGCGGTCCGCGGGGAACACCGTACCGCGTCATGAGCCCGCCCGACACGCACCGGGCGAGCGGAGCGGCCAGCCCCGGGGCCGTGCCACACGCCCTCCCCTTCGCGCTAGGGCGCGGTGCGGCCGCCGGCCCCTCTGTGCCGGGCCCGCTCGGAGTTGCTGCCGCTGCCCGTGGCCGGCCCCCCTTCCTCGGCTTCCCGTTTTGGCAGGGGATTAAAGCAGCTCCCCCCTGTGGCAGCAGTGACCCAGAAACGAGTTTGATTCACGGAGTCCTTCCTCCATAACAAGTACAAACGTCAGTCAGAGGGAGTCTCCGGCGGTGTGTGTGTGTGTGTGTGTGTGTGTGTGTGTGTGTGTGTGCGCGTGTGTGCGCGGCGCGCACGGCCGCTTTCCGCGCCCCGCCGCCGCCGCGCCGAACTCATGCGGCGGCCCCGCGCCCTCCGCGCAGGGGGAGCCCGGCCGCGCCGCCCGCCGCCGCCCCGCCGCCAGCAGGTAACCGTGCCGCCGCCCCGCGCCGCCGCAGCGCCCGCCGGGGAGCCGCCAGCACAGCCATATTTGATGGGTTTTTTTGTCGCTCCGGAGGCGGCGGGAGAGCAGTTGGGTGCCGAAGGTCGCTGCCTAGTGGAAATAAGAGAGTACGTCATTAACATGGCGCCGCGGCAGAGCGGGGCGGGAGGCGGCCGAGTTGCGGCTCCGCTATCCCGCGCGCAACTTGTGCCGGGCTGAGCGGGCAGAGGGAGGGAGAAAGGAGGGAGAGAAGGGGACCCGCGGTGTCGCGCTGCGCTCCGGCCCGGGCTGCGGGCTGCGCCGCGGGCAGCGCCTGCCGCGAGGAGTGGGGTGCGCCGGAGCCGCTCGGGAGGAGGAGGGCGGCAGCGGTCCCGCCGGAGCCGCGCCGGGAGAGGGCACGGCCGGCGGCTGTCACCGCGGTCCCGCGCGTCCCGGAGCCGCCCCGCCGCTCACCGCGGGAGGAGGGGCTGTGCGCGGAGCAGCGCGCTTACGCCGAGCGCCGGTTGGGACTCGGAGGGGAAAAAAACGCTTCGACAGCGTAAAAATCGCCCTCGTTGGAACGGGGCACAAGTTGTCACTCGGGCCAGGATTGGGGGGAGGGGGTGCGGCGGGCAGCAGGTGCAGCGGCCCCTCGCGATGCGTGTGCCCGGCGCCGCCCCGCCCGCCCGCACTCGGGGAGTTTAAAGGCGCGCGGGGCGAGAGCGGCCACGTGGGGGGCGCGGTGCAAACTTGGCGGGGCCGCGGGGCAGCTGCCGGCGGGCTCCTCCCGCCCGCGGTGCGGCACTCTGCCCGCGGGGTGCGCCGAGGGAAAATCGAACGCCGTGGCGGCCGTTGAAACGCGGACGCGGCGGCGGGAGCCCCCCGGCCGCCGAGGCGGCTCCTGCCCCTCGCCCCGCGGCCGGCCGCGGCGGGGTCTCGGAGCCCGGTAACGGTCTGCGCTTCGCGGGGCCGGCCGCGGCGTTTGCGGTGCGAGACAAAGCGCCGCGTCGCCGCCCACGGCACCCGCTGCCGGCATGGGCTCTCCTCTCCCCGCCCGTCCGTCGGCGCCGCGCCGCGGGGCTCTCCGCGTTTCGGGGCGGGCGGAGCGGCGGGCGTTTGTTTGTGCGCAGCGCCTGCTGGCTGCCGCCTGTGACAAGAGGTGATGCACAGTTTCCAGAACTGTCTGGGAGTGGGAGGAGAGACAGACACCGACACGAGCGCGAGTCCCCGCCGCTCGCCCCGGCCCCCCCGTGCTCTCGCGCCGAGAGCGGGGGCGGCGCCGCCGCCGTTCCTGCGGTGACGGCGCTCGGGGCGGTGGAGCGGCGGCGGGGCAACAAGTTTAATTTGCGGCCGGGGCCGAGCGGATTGGTGGCGGCCGGCAGCGGGGAGGAGCGGCGGCAGGGGAAGGAGGCGGGAGCGCCGGGCCGTTCAAATGGAGAGCGGCGGCGGCGCGGCCTGGCTGTTCCGTTCCCTTCGGTGGGGTGGACGTTGGGGTGGGGACGCCGCGTGAGGAGAGGGGAAGAAGAGAGGAGAGGATTGCCGCGCCGCCCCCGGCGGCGCCCGCGAGGCGGCAGATTTGAACTGGTTCCCGCCCGCCTGAGGGCGGCACGCAGCGCGCAGTGGAGGCGCCCGCGGGGAGGAGCGCGCGCGATCGGCGGCGGCCCCCTGCCTCTGGTCCCGGCCCTCGGCTGACAGCGCCGCTCTAGTAAAGTCCCTCGATGGCCCGCAGGTGAGCTCAGCGGGGTTCCGAGCCGCCGGCCGTGCTGTGAGAGCTGCCAGACGTGACGTGCAAATGAGCGGTTCGTGTGGCTGCGCAGCGGCACGAAAATGTGTGGGTTCCCCGCCGGTAGCACTAGAAGTTGGGATCCCTTTTAACGACACACCTTGGTTGGCTTTTTAATTCACAATCAGGAAGGTGCTTCTGTGCCGATTGCATTTATTTCTTTTTAGAGACGAATTTTGCCGGGACTAGGAATAGTGACCACCTTAAGCAGGCGCTGTCTGTTAAGTGAGTGAAAAGCTGCCCGCACTTGCAAACCTGAAGCTTTCACAAAGTGGTGCCAGAACGCGCTCGTTGTGATACTGTTTGGAGAGATTTCTCACCCTTAGCGGGATGTTGTTGGAGCGGTAGGGCTGTGCTCTCGGAGCAGTAAGGTTTTCCCTCTGGCTGCACACACTGCTTGCTCGCTGTTTTTGAGCTTTGTGTAATAGGCGTGTTTAAAATACAATAACCATAATAAACCTCCTTCTCCTTCGCAGCTGCACATTTCCCTTCTAGCTTCTCTGGTTTCATTCCCAGTTTGCTGCAGAAGAAAATGTGCAGTTTCCTCTTGTGCTTTCTCCCAGCTGTTCATCCTGCTGCCTGGTTCCAGTGGGACTGTCTGAGCTGACAGCTCCTTGGTGGCAGGACAGAATCGTGGTGGCTGTAGGGTGGGCTGGGTGTGCTCCCAGAGCTCAATTTGCCGGGACTTTGGGCAGTCGCTTCCCCCAGCACAGCTTGGAAATAGGTATTAGGAACCAACTTTGTACAGGTGCACCAATGAGCATGTGGACCTTGGGTGTGGTGGCCTCAGACATGAGCATGTACTGCTTTTCCTTATCGGGTTTGGGGCAGAGGCGCTGCAGTTAGTGGGAGCAGTCTTAGTGAAGAGTGCTCCCGGCTTGGAAACTTGCTGCCTTTGTTTAAGAAACCTTAAAGGCTTTCTCTCCAAATCTGTGTCTTGGGCTTTTTGTGCTGCAGGCTGTGCCACACAGCACTGTGGTGTTTCACCATAGGTTGAAATGCAGACTCTTCTTTGTGACTATTGAACGTCGCTTTCAAAGCTTTTATTGGTGCTAAAGAGTTTGAGTTAAGTTTTATGTAGGTTGGAATAGTTGATAATATTTTTGGTGTAACTGCGCCTAGAAGAAAACAGCAGTTTTCTCTTCTTGCGCCAGATGTCAGTTCATGAGGAGCAAGGTGATGCCACGACCCAGCTACTGAATTGAGCACAGCAGAGGAAACCAAATGTGTTCATCTGCTGTTCTTGTGATTAAAACTGTGTTATACTTCGATGTACACAGGGAGTGTTCTGAAGTGATCTCTGGTGTACTGGCTGTAATTAGGTCTTTGTTTCAGGGCATTTAGTGTGTTACTTTCAGGAAAAGCCAGTTTTCAGTTTGTCTTCATTGTGTGCATCTGTCATAATTCTGCTTTCTTTCCATCGTGTCTCTGCAGCTGCTCGTTGCAGTTTGTTACATTGACACCTGTTAACACAGTTATGGTTAGTTGTCTGTTAGAGTTTGAATGATAAACTTTCTAAGTGGAGATTTATCCCTGAAGGTACTCTAGTGAGAACTCCACTGTAGAAAGCCTCTGACTTGCAGAAGTAGACTTGTTCAAATGCAGTTATTTTTAAGAATCTGTTTCTTTTTCACTATTGGCATTACAAAGGCTTTGGCACACTTTACATCTCTCTCTTCAGCCATGTCCACTCAGGGTCAAATGGAGTGACAAAGTATATCGTGCCATAACTGCTTAGTAGCAGTGCAGAAAAAAAACCCAAAGAAGTATATATATATGCAACGCATGAGTGTGTGTACATGTGTATCTGTGTATGCTCACCTGCAGTTTTTATGGCATAGTGCCTGGATTTCTGCTCTGAGGAAGCTAGAGTAAAGAATTTGGATTTTGTGTCTTTGCAACTTTCAGTGTGTCTAAAAAAAAAAAAAAAAAAAAAGGGTTTTGGTATTGCTGTGCAGCTTCTGTTGTTTGTCAGTTGTTTCAAATCAATCTGCTGTAGAGGTAGGAAATGAGCAGTGCTGTGATGCTGCAGTGCTCTGTGCTGGGTCGTGTTGCTGTGCTCCCTGTGAAGAGTCAGCAGAAATGGCTGTGTTCTTAGCGACAGCTTGTTGGTGTGTAGGGTGAGATGTTCATGGCTCAGCTCTGCTAGAACATGTAGATCCACTGTGTGTTTGACATTGATTCTGCATTATCATTTCGTCATTCCATTCGTACTGCCTTTTACAAGTGTTGTGATGTAGAGGCTCTCTCCAAAGTGAAGTAGGCAGAAGAAATATTTCAGGCAGCGTAATCTTGTCTTTAAGATGATCACAGTATCAATTCTGCAGTGTTAACTCCAAGGTTAGATTTGTGTGTTTGCTGTTTGCCCAGTCAACAAGTAAAGCCCAGAGCTTGGCTTTCAGACCTAGTGTGATGACATGGGGGGATAAAGCTGCTGGTGTCATCTCTGGAGCATCATGCCTCAGGTGGGGGGTACTGCAGAGCCCACTGCAGGCTGCCTGTCAGCCACATTGCTTGATTTCTGAAACCGTGGCTTTGAAGTGGAGAAGCAAGGGTCCTTCTAAGAAGTGAAGCTGAACTGTTATGCAGAATTCAGTAAGATTCTTATCTGTATCGTAACCAGCTTTGTGAACAAGTCAAAACCTCACGTTGTTGCACTTGTGTAAGCACTGCTGTAAGCTGTGCCAGGAGTGCTCCCTTGTTATGGCAGGATAAGAGGTGAAGGTAGAATCGGCAAAACCTGAGCGCTTCTCTGTTACTTGGAATGGCAGCAAGCATCCAGTTGCTTTTGTGAAACTTAGGACAGGTGCTATTGCGTGTACCACCAGAGTTTTAGTTAGACCAGGGTATAACAGGAAGCTCAGGGATTGCCTGATGCATGGGTGATGGGCAGCCTTCGTTGTGTTTGGGCTGCAGGACTTTGTAGCTCTTGAGCACTGGGCTTACTCTACAGTTAAACAGTATATGGGCAAGTGCCCTTTTCAGGCTGCTGTATGCGTTTGGGAGTAATGGCAGTCGATGAGGAGTCATGGGGCACTGCTTGGTTGGCCGCTTCAGAGACGCACTCGTCTTGTGAAGGCAGTGGGAAGTGGTTCTGTGGCATGTGTGACACACTGAGTGCTTTGTGGGAACTCCACGACCGTTCAGCAATTATGCGGTTGTCTTGAGTTGCTGGGAATTGAGCTCAGTAACCTGGGTGGTTTCCTTCTGTCTCATTGCATCATTTTTACTTCTTATTGGTATGAGTCTTAAAGGTTGGTTTATATGTGTTGCCCTTTTATTGGTATTGTGCTTACATGTGAATTTGCTTTGTTTACATACATGCTTGTAGCCAGCTTGTACCGTTGTGCCACAGTCTTGGTGAGCCCACCGGTTGGAATTGCCAGGCTTACTTCTGTTTCAGATACATGTTTTAATGAGATCAGGGGTGAGTTACATGCATTATATTTGCACCTGAATACATTGATTGTATGTCAAAATCCAGTCAGCCTTCATGATCGGAAGGAGAATTTCAGATAAAGGTAGCACTGACATCCCAGGCTGGGAAGGAGAAAGAGGTGAGCAGTTTTAGTGGAAAGCCTGACATTCTGCCTTCTAAAATATAAAAACCTCTCCTTACTTTTAGTTGCAGATATCCCGCAAAGAATGATGTAGGATAGTCTTCCTTTCCAAAGTGACATGCATTTCCAGTGTCCTCTCAGAGTGCAAACTGTGTGCATGTGGCTGAACAGGGAAAGCCTGTACCATCAATCTGCACCTCAGCAGCAGCAGTCTGTGGTTAGCCTTGCTGCACTTCTTGTGTGACTGGGAGGTCCCTGTTAGCTGCCCGCAGCCTGTGGTGTTTGGGGCAGAGGGACTGTGTGTGGTACCGCAGGAGAAGCGGCATTTCCGTCTGCGTGGGTTATTCTTGTTAGCTGCAGATGGTGTATTCTGGGCTATGGGCTTGAGCATCTGGTGCACGATGTTTAAAAGGAACAGTCTGAAGTTATTTTAGAAGTCAAAAAATGCTTTATTTCTTTTAACGACAGAACATCTAGGGGTTAATCGTGGGGGGTTTAACAGTTGCTTAGGGCAGCCAAGTGCTGCTTTTCTGTCAGCAATGTAGCTCCCTGAAAACGCAGTGAAGTTCAAAGGTAGGGAAGGATGATCTACGGATTCCAACTCTCCTTTTGTATGCATCTGTAAAAGAATCTCACACAAACTTCATTGAATCGTGCATTTCCTTTTAATGTTATATTTGGGGATGTAGGCTTTTCAATACAGCTGTCTTTAGAAACCTGCCTTAGAGTGGATGGGTAAATGAACTGCCTTATTGAACAGTGTACTCCAGAGAAGTGGCTGCTGTGCTGGCTCATCTGACTACTGGAGAATAGCTAGCTAATCCTGAGGGCTTGACAGGGAGGGTGTGAATACCATTTGCTCCTTTAAATAGCAGTCAGGGAAAAAAAAAGCAGCATCGTTTGCTGTATTTTTTTTTATTTTTTTAAAAAGATACACAGTAGAAAGGAAAAGCTTCTGGATGTTCCTTATTTCATGTATTTGCTAAGTATGGTTAGGAGAAGATGAACTCAGAATATACTTGTCCAAAGAGATGCAGGGAGCAGAATTTTGGATTTCCTTGTTCATCCCAAGGCTGTGAATGTTTCCTCTGTGTGTATATGCAGTGTTACTTTGCTTTAGATTGCTTACTTTTCAGACCATGTTGAAAAGAAACAAGAAGTGAGGATTTTGGCCAGGAATATATAAGTAGCATTTATGAGACAGTCTAGGTATTTTTTACTTTATTCCATATCCCTTTTATTTAGTTTACAGGAGATATTTCCATACTAATGGAATATGCTCTTTTAGTTTGGTGGTATTCACACTTGTTTCAGTTACAAGAAAAGTATGTTAGAAAAAGTGCGTTGAGAAGCTGGGTTCTGGCCTGATAGCAGCTAGTTCTGTCTTAGCCCAGTTTGGATCTGAGTTGTTGCTTTCCGGTATTTCATAAGTAACCGTATGAGTACTTGGCTCTGGAATGGTCCATTTATACCAGATCCCTTCAGAGGATTGTGATGTTCTGTGCTGGTGTGTGTGTTTTTTCATTGGTGACCTTTCTGCTTGTCATAGATAGAAAATTCTGGTCTGCTATTCTTCTGGGCTGAATTCTTTACACACTGTAAGAGGCTGTCATTAATGATTCTTCATTCTCTGCCGTCAGAAGTTATATGTGAACTTTTACACGGTGGTGATGACAGATCTTGGTGAAATATTCACCAACTGTTCAATTTAATATAGTATAATATCAGAAAGGAGGAAATCTTGCAGTGCTTGGGCTCTAAAAGCAAATTGGAATTTACTGTAGGTGTAAAATAGTTTCAGATTCAGTTGCTTATGTGTTCCTAGAGAATGGAATGAATTGGATGAATTCTGTCTCAAAAATGCTTATTTCTGTGTGAATCCCTTTCTGAAGAGAAGATTTATTTCTGGTTTTTGTTTGTTTTTGTGTGTTTTGGATGCTTTTTTTTTTTTTCGGGAGGGGGGAGGGGGGGTTGGAAGTTGAGAGTAGTGTCAGGCTTTCTTCTCCTCACTTTGAGAATTACTCTTCAAAGTTGAAAGGGTTCTCCTGGAGTTTACTACCATGAGTCATTTCTCATTGAACAAAGTAAAGTAGTTACAAATCTCCTGAAGTGGTCAATGAGAAGAGCTTTGCTGAGAGGTTTCTGGGAAATTCCAGCTCACGTGGAGATTAAGAGGTTGGGCTTTCTGCACCCACCTAGAAGCAGAAGTGTTTTCAGCATCTGATTTTCAAGTCCGTGCTCTGAAGGCACATACTAGGGCTTTGCTGCTAGCGGAACACTCAGACCTTGTTGATAGCACAATTGATACATGGCAGGCAAAGGCTCAGGGGATTTGATGTTCTATCTGGAGTCCTTGTCAGTTCAGCTTAAAGTGGATGTGCCTTTCTGCACTTCTTGTCATGTTTTTTCTGCTTTTCAACTTAATCCTTTTATTAAGTGTTTACATACAATGCTGACTGGTTATTCACAGCTTCCTATTTGTTTTTTCCCTGAATTTACTTCCATTCTGCAGTACACACAGAATACCAGCACCGTGTGAGTAGCCAATACAAACATAAGGAACGTTTGCCTTTCCATCGCTGGTTTGTGTGCAGCTGAGCTCACTATTACTAGAATTCACCAACTTTGGAGCTTGGAGGGGCAGTGTTATCAGATGATGGTGTGATTCCTGAAAAGTGTTTAGGCAAGCTGGTGGACATGTGCCTGCAGGAGGAATTGACTGTGACCTTAGAGATGGTACCTTCTGGAGCATGTATGATCCATGTGTAGTTTTTCTGTGGAAGCTTGGCTTGCTATGCTGGTGTTTTTTTTTTTCTTTTATGCAAGGAGAAGACTTTAATCTTTGACGTTGCAAATCTAGCACTTAACACAAAAATAAGATTGTTCCAAAGGCATATCTGCCAAAGTAAATATTTACTGAGATGGTTAAAATGTTACTGTATTGCAAATCTAGTGTCAGGAATGGGTAGTGTGAGTTAATTTACTCAGATTCTTAGTGGTGTTCAATCTCTGAGAAACAAATATGCTTCTGTTTTGGGGTGGAAGAGTTGGTGGACCTGTCATTATACCCTCCAGTTTTTTTCACCTGCTCAGAGGGTAATTACCCAATTAAGTGCCTTGGAGATATTCACTGCTCGTATTTCAGATGCTGCTTAAAGTTGTTTGTTTTCCTTTATGTGTTGTAAATCCTCCGATGCCATCAGAAACACAGCCTGATGACTGCGTGTTATTATCTTGAGTTAAGTGCTGTCTGGTTGCTTTGCAGGCTGCCTGCTGTTTCCCGGGGAGATCATGAAACGACGTCGGCTTCCTAGCAGCAGTGAGAATTCTGACGACAATGGCAGTAAGTGCTCCTTTGTTGTAGAGTGCAGTAGGTTATGAGTTGGAAAATGCTTTTTAATACAGTGTTTCATGTGGCAGAGGCACTTTGCGTTGGTTGGCCTGGTGGAAACACGTGTGAGGAACCAGTTTTAAACTTGGTTGTTCTGAGTGCGTGTGGATGTGCGTTTGGGATTCCCCCCACTGTATTAACTGCCTGATGTTAATTAATAAGACAAAGCATGAGAAGTTGGTCTTTGTTTCTCTTTTTGCGTCTTCAGTTGTCATCAGCATAATATACACAAGGACAGAACTTGGGTAGAGACATGTGCTAACCTTGTGCACACATCAGTATTTGGTATAAGATTGTACTAGGATTTTAAGTCTGCTTCCATGTTCTCATACTTTTTTATGCAGTTGGAAGGTATGTTGCTGCAGACTTCAGCAGTAAAGACTGTTGGCACGTGAAAATATTTTGTTTCCATTGAAGATTATTTTACTTAATGCATAACTTTCAACAATCTGAATTCAACGCATCACTGATTCAAATGTACGATTTTTCTTTAAAAACCAAACAGAAAAACAGCATTTCCGTATTGATGTAACTAACACTGAGCTCTGTGTGGTCTCTCTCAAGTTTGGATTCCAGGGGCCTATAATCTTTCATTTATTTAATTAAAAAAAAAAAAAAAAAAGGCAGTTTGGGAAATGTATAGATGTGCCAAGGTGTTTTCTTTGCCCCAACAAACAAGGTGATTGTATTTGACTGTGGAACTGCTTATCCAGTTGTCAGAGCTATTTTCCTGCTTTTAATTTGACTTTACTGGGTGCACGTCTTCACATTTTGAACCTGGTTTTGAGTAAATAAAAGAAGGTGATGGGAGATTTTTCCATGTGATTTTGAAGGATTTAGTCTGAAGATGTAGCCCTGCACTATGGCCCCAAACGGGTGACTTCCTCACCTGCATGCATTTCCAAGAAGCATCTGTGCTGCATGGAAGAGCTGCTCAAACAGCTCTTAGGGTCAAATCAGTGCCTTACACCAACCCTACACAAACTATAGCTGAAATGAAGGAGTGATAAAAAGGATTGAAGGAGGTGAGAAGTAGCAAGCTGATCAGGAGCTCATCCATATAAGGATTAGCTATTAAAGTTGGGTGGGATTTAGTTTGGTTTTGCAGAACTACTTGAGGTTGGAACATTTTGGAAGACATTTGTTTTTCTTCCTTAGAATATTAGCTTGGATTATTAAAAACAAACAAACAAAAAAAGTAAATTGGTATGTTTCTATGAAGAAAAGAAGTATTCTTCACCCAAAAAAACGTATAGTACTACTTGTAAAGTAGACAAGTAGCAACAAATGTGATGTTAAGCATTAGAATTTTGCTCTACTGTATTCTCATTCCCTCTCTGACAGCTTTATGTAATAGTATTACATTTTGATAATAATCTTTATTTTTCACTCTGTTTTTAGTCTTTGATCTCCCTTCATGTGCCTTGTTTTTCACACTTCACCGAATATGCTATGAAGTAAATACTCTGAGTTGAAATTCTGCAATAAATATTGCTGACTGATCTGCTAGTGGTTATAATACTTGTTTGTAATATCTTTACATATATAAATGTCTGAAGTAGAGCTCTGTCTGGAATAGTTGGGTAAGTCAACAGCTCTATGTTTTCTAAAAAAAAAAAACAAAAAACCAAAAAACAAACAAACAAAAGAAACCCCAAAAAGCCCCCCACAAAGCTATATTTTTATCTGTTCCATAGATCAAGATCTAAGAAAATGAAATAGGGAAAAAGAAAAATCTTGCCCTTTTATAATTAAAAGCATCCTAAATAGGAATAACTGTTTCTTGAATAAATTATATGGCAAAAAACAGTGAAATTTTAGAAGTATTTTCAAGTATTGTCAGAAGTAATATATCAAATAACACAGCAGTTCTGTTTCATTACTCTTCCTTTTTTCTTTGCCTAATGCTGTTGTTTGTCCTTTTATTGAGGCAAATTTTACTGGGAAAATTTCAGATACAGGTTCATTTATGTTCGTTCTATTACTATACACATGTGGGAAAAGTTAAGTTAGTAATCAGAAAGAATGTGACCAGAAGAGAATATATATTGTACGGCCAGCATCTCCAAGGTTTCTTGTCTTTCATGCTTTCATGAGAACAATTTCTGACATTCAGGTCCTTTTCCTCCACTTCTGCTTTGATAATGTCCTTACATATTTGAACTCCAAAGCACTTGCCTGATGGTTTTTACCTTAGTTTAATCTTTGCTCATCTGTAGTAGAGTTACTGATCAGTCTTGCTATGTTAATTTCTGTATGGAGATCTATTATTACTTCATCAGTAGTATTTCTGATGCACTGTGCTGCTATTGGTGTTATGCAGAGTAAGCAATTTTTTTTTGTTTTGCCTAAAAGTCAAAAGGTAAACATTTCAGGGCTACTTGTTTGAAGTCCTTAAATAGCAAATAAATAGCAAAAGCTAGCTATTTTTCTTTCTTAGAGATCCCACAGATAGAAAACAATTAAATAGACTATTCTAAGCTCTTCAAACAGCTGCCTTCTAATTGAAAAGTTGCAGTTTTAATCAACACTTAGTTGGAATCCTGTTGCCAAACGTCTGTTTCCCTTCAGTCATTAGCACCTCTTGACCCTCCAGTTCCTCCTTCACATTGAACTCACTAGTTTCTTGGCTGAAAGTTCTTCACTACGCTCCCTCATCTTGTGAGGTGACGACTGGCACCTAGAAATAGGATTTTTTCTGTTCTGAAGTTGGCTTTTCATACTGTACTTTAGTAGACTGTGAGATCAGGCATCTTGGATTCATTACAGGCATCGCTTGGTGTTGTATTGCTGGAGTAACCTGCACAATGATACTTGTTTGGGTTGGAATAGTGCTGCCAGGAAAATGTTTTGACATGAAGAAATGAACTTTATTTTAATTGAACTCAGGAGCCTAAATATTTATAAGGTAATAGAAACTGTACTACTAATAATGCTGTTTATCTACAAAAGTAAATAAACACTGAGATCTTGTTTTCTGCTTTGTGACTACAAGGTGATCTGAAAAGAAACCTCAAACCCCAAGCTCTAAGAACGTATTACACTGAAGATTTAAGCACATCTGTAGTTCTTCAGAGGAAGAAAAGGTTGTTCTACTTCTGTAAGATGAAAGAAGAGTGAATTGTTACTGTTTAGAAGTAAAATATTATCAAAACAGAAACAAGTTTACTAGCATGGCTGCAGTTCTGGAGTATATGCATTTTTTTTCTTACATATTTCAGTGGGGGGCAGAAAGAGAGGGAATGAATATTATTTACAGTATTTTAAAACCTTGAAGCTTAAGAGCCCTGCTTTTCTCCTTACCACTTCTTTTTGTCCTCTGACTTGATTCTTTCCTATATGTTAAGGGTAAACCAAAGGCCAACAGAAGTGTATAGCTTACATCCCTCAGTCTAAGTTGTGCTGCGCGTTGTTGAGCTGTGTCCCCTTAAAATCTGACATCTACATTTAGACACAAGACCAAAATAGCGTATTTGAAGCACTGCGCAAAAGATGTCAGAGTTGTGCACCTCGGTGCTGCAGTCAGTCCCTGGATATCTCAGTGTGTTCTCGGAGATTCCATTTTCTGAAATTATAGGTCACATTTGAACATCTTACCCATGGAATAGAATTGAACAAAAAATGGCTCCAGACATACTTCAGGATTTTGTACTTTTTGCCTGAGTACAAACAAGAGGAATAGTTTTGGGAGATGCTTGGGGAAGGATTTAAGATTTTTTTGATGTCATTTATTTACATCTGGCAACTTCTTAGTTTTTGTCCCTTTCCAGGTAATGTATTGCAGCAACTGTAATAGATGTCTGAAAGAAGGACTGAAGAGGCTTGCAGATGGAAAGTACTTCTAGGCTTTGTAACATGTCAGTCACGTCACTTCTGAGAAATGAAAGATTTAATATTTAAGGATTATGAAATATAGGTGTGTGAGTTAGATGTACCCTCATGCTGTCATTGCTAAACTAATATTATTTTAATTGCAAACATCTTGCCTATATCCATTGCTTTAACTCAGTGACTGGAATCTTTGGTAAGAAAGGGCTTTTCACCCCCTGGACTTGTGTTGTTTGGGATGGATCCCAAAGTGCCATCACAAGCACTGCTGAAAACGTAACCTTAGGTGCATGCGTCGTTTTTGTGTGGCAGTTACTTAACAGTGCAGGTAATGCTGTGCAGCACTTTGGAAGCAAACACAACATTCCTTGTTTTTCAGTTGAATGAATTGCTGGATGAGGGATGGTGTTTAAACAATGGGTGTAAGGCAGTTGTAGCACTAAGATTTGAACAGAGCAGTGTAGAAGGTGTGGCTTTTGGAGTGATGACAGAGGGTCAGAACTTACTGCTTAGTTCATGACTAGGCTTGCTGGGATAGATGCTTAGTGATGAAGTTGCACTTTGATTGGAAAGCTTTACCTGGTTTGATAGGCTATTCAGAATCACAGAACACCTATTGTATCTGAGGAGGGGACTTACATATCCTGATCATCGTAGGCTTTGGAGAGGCACGTGTTTCTTTACAAAACTGCTAGTACTGAGTGTACCGAACTGCACTTGGATTATAAGTCTCAACAACATAACATTGTCAGCCTGTAAAGCTACCTTGAGAGATGCTGAAATTGGCTTCAGTTATCTGTAGTGAAATTGACAATAAAAGTTCATACACACCAATGGTAGAACAACGCTGTAATGGGGAGCCTTGGGCTGAGGTGCTAAAATGGCACTTAGGTCCAGTGATTTAAAAAAGAGTAAGATGGACTGTTGGAATGGTGATATGTCTCTCTGTGGTCTCTTGTTCTTTCAGATTATAAAACTCAAATGTGTGCCACTGAGAAAAGTGATGACAGAAGGCAGCTTGTATTGAACTGCTGTGGCAGTGTGCAGAGGCTGCTCGCTGCATGCATCGGGTACTGAGCAATTGAGCATCAGTGTTGTAAAGCTGCAGAGATCGTATGGATCCACGCAACAGTCAGCACCTGCAATTGGATAGCTGTGAAATAACGTTATTTTTTTCAGTAGTGTCAGTATTGACAAGTGAAAGGCAGTTGCTTTTCCTCATTTGATCTTGAATGAGATTATTGCATAATAGTATACTATTATCTACAAAGATAAGGACAAGTGCTCTAGCAAGAGAATCATGAGAAGGAGAATTTGGCTTTATAAAATGTACTCTTAGGCTCTGTTTGTGTATGTTCTGCATTCTCAGTGATAAGATCTGAAGATAAGTGTGCAGACAGCTCTTCCTATACCCAGCATAATGGAAAACTGCTGTCAATCTGTTTGCATTTTCTTTGTGCTGGAATTCTGATCTAGACATGCAGAGTTATGTCTAAATGATATGAAGCCTTCTTGTAAGCAGTTGTGGGCCAGGCACTAAATGAGAAGACTGTGAGCATCTATATTTTCTCTTCAGACTGCAGCTCTGTCTGACAGTTGGCAGCAGCACCTACTTTGTCTCAGAGAGCTGAGAAGGGATATAGGGATCTGGAAATGCCAGTGTTGAGCAGAAGTGACAGCCAGACATGCATCCATGCCAGAGGTGTTTTGCTCTTTTGCGCTGCGTGGTGTAATGATGGAGCAGGATTGTATTTACAGTGAGAGAAGTGCTTTCAGACGCAGGGTGATCTGAGTCTTTGAAGTGTTCAGAAGCTGCAGCGGCAGGTAATTCCGCAGGGGCACAGCTGGGTGCTTTGCAGGTGGCTGTACAACAGCCTTGTGCATGATACGTAATAGCTAAGCCTTTTCTGCTCATGCTGAGTAGCGTATTAGTTGTGGGGTAGAATTCCCTGAGGGTGTTAGAATTGTTTTATTAGTTCAAATGAATTTTCTGGTTTGATGGCCTTTCTTAGACTCAAAAGGTTTTTGACAGATCATTTAGCAAATTGATAGTTAGAATTGATGTCTTTTTTTTATTATTTTATTTTATTTTATTTTCCCTTTTGGGAAATGTGTGCTCTTCACAAATGCTTAGGAAGGATTCACAGTCCTTGATTGCTTTTTTTTTTTTACTGTCAGGAGGTGCATGTGTTTTATACACCCTGTAGCGGTATTATATATGGCTTACTCTGTTTTTATAATACCCTGGAAGTCTCCTTCCTAGTACCATCAGTGTGTTAGAGCTTTGCCTCTATTGCTGTGAGTTGCATCTCATTAAGTTGTTTTAGGGTTTGGGAGTTTCTTTGTCTTTAAGTGGATAAAAGTGATGGGAAAACCGAGTTATGTTTAGAGATGTAAGCCTCACCTCTTTATTCTTGGTGATGAACACCTAACCCATCTGAAGAGATCTTAATTAAAAGAACCGAGATGAGCTTGGTATTTCCTAGAGCAGTGATTCCAGCTAGGCTACTGTGTTCATCCTTAACTTTCCCAATCGTGTGAAAGGATAGGCACTTAATAAGAGACCTTTTGTGCTTAATTTCTTATGATGATAGCACTGCATCGTTCAGGTATGTTTATTTAGCTCCGCGCTTTGTGGTTGACTGTTTTCCATATTCACTGTTACTCACGCAGCATTTGGTGGTGTTGGTTCTCTCTAACATCTCATTAATCTTCCATCTGCTATAGAACTCATTTTCCCCGTGAGGTATTCTGTTACCTTACCAAGGTTTTACATCTTCAAACTTCCAGCAGTTCAGACTTCTATGGTTTCTGCTGTTGTTTTGTTATTTTTCTAGAACAGGGTTTAATTCTGTCTTGAGCCTTAGAGGTTTTTCTAGCCTTGGTGATCCTAGAGTTCAGAAAGCTGCTGCTGAATAATAGTCATTTCTTTTTATTGACTGTTTGAGGATAAACTTGCTGAAAAGTGTCTGGAATCTTTCTAAAATACTCAATTAAGTTAATGTGCTTTTGTAGTACAGAAGAGCTGTTCTGAATCCTGTGTTTTGACCACAGCGAATTGCTCCTTCCATATAATCCAGGAATGGTTCTTACTTCATGTACGTAGGCACAAATATCAGATCATTAATCACTGAAGTAGCGGTAATTGCCTGTTAACTTTGCCTTTCACTGAGGTCCCTCTTCTGGGTTATTTAACAAAATATGGACATAACGCTGCAAAGTCAAACCACATCCTCCATTTTCCTCCTGCACTTCTGTTGATTGGAGCGGGTGCGTTGCTCTTTGATGGAAGCAGCTTTGGGTAGTTCAGTGTTGTGTCTTGGCATTGTGAAGGGCATTGATATTTTGCTTTAAGTGCAGCAGAAGCAGAGCTGAGGCTTTTCTTCAAGATTCTGTAAGTAGTTAAATTTCATACTGTCACAGACTGAATATTTTTCTGTGATTTGACTGACTCCTGTAATTTCGTGTGCTTTTTTGTCCGATGGTAGTTATATGAATCTGTGAATGCGTGCCTTATAGTTGGGCTTTGTTTATTCAGTGAGTAGATGTTTTCCCTATTGAAGTGAAGCTCTTGCCAAAGGTTACCTGTTAGCTACGGTTACAGGGCTCAGCCAGTAGTAAAATTTGAGTCCCATGAGAAATTCCTCCACCTTTTCCTCGTAGTATTATGTATGGTCAGTTTACACTGCTCAGAAAATACAACAGTCCCTTTAGTAAGTCACTAAAATACCACGTTTTCACTGTGCATTCACCAGTGTTATGTTCAAGGAAACAGCTATTGCAGAACTGTATAAAAAACAAAACAAAACAAAAACCCACTTTCTTTCCTTTATCAGTGTAGGAAGTTATCGAGGTGGATAAGCTACTCAGTATAATAAATTCCTGAGGAAGCCTGGCTGTGTTCGAGTTGTCCCTTCACAGAATCGTAGAATGACTTGGGTTGGAAAGGACCTCAAGGATCATGAACTTCCACCCCCCCCTGCCACAGGCAGGGCCACAAGTCTCCCCGTTTAATACCAGACCGGGCTGCCCAGGGCCCCATCCATGCTGGCCTTAAACACCTCCAGGGATGGGGCATCCACAACCTTTCTGGGCAGCCTGTTCCAGCACCTCATCACTCTCTTGGTAAAGAACTTCCCCCTGGTATCCAACCTAAATCTTCCCTCCTTCAACTGAAAACCATTTCCCCTTGACCTGTGGTTATCTACCCTTGTAAAGAGTAGACTCACCTCCATATGTCCTTTACATATGGAGGTTTTGCATAGTGTGCTTTCATGGAGCTCTTGAAAAAGAAACACAACAGCAACAACAAACAAACAAAAAAAAAACACACAAAAGTTCTGTAACTTCAGAAGTGGTAACATTTGACTCTTCACATTGCATCCAATAGTTAATTAATGCAGTGCTCTAGCCCACGTGTATTGGGTCCAAAATCAGAAATAGACATTTAAGACTCTGTTTTGATGTCTGTCATCAGATGACCCAGTAAAGAAATAGAAATAGCACTTACATAGCCGTTATTTGACTTCTCACCATTGCAGTTTCTATGTGGCATGAAAGAGATGTGTGCATTTCCTGGGAATCACAGTGCTGAAGCTTCTGTATTTTTTTAATAACTGTGAAACACAGGCACTTAGGAAAAGTGATGGCAGCAATTCAGAAATCTTTCAAATCATCAGCCTTTGTATTGAAACACTAATGTTTGTCTAAACAAATTTTTGTGGGTGTGTTCTGACCTCAGAAAAGAAGTTTTTGTAGCGGGTTGCTGATTCGGTTTTGACCATTATGCAAATTCTGTGAAACAGGTGTTATTCACTGCTCAGTTTTGGAGTGGATTTTAATGGGGCAGATCCTTTAATGTATTACTAACTGAACAGGGATGACAAAAGTGCAGCTACAACGTCATGAATTCTTCTGATGACTTCATGGTGTCTTTCAAGTGAAAGTCTTGGGGAGAGAGCTTATCCCATCCTGAGCAGTGCATCTTTTGAAGAGGTCTGTCTGATCCAGGAGAGGATTCTGCAGGGTGATGTGATTGTTGCTTTTATGATCTGCAAACTTAACCTCCTACTCATAGTGTTTCTGTGCACAGGCAGAGAAGAGATGAGCAGTGTAGGAAGGTTTTTGAATTGATCCTGCTTTGTTTGTCTGCTATTAATACCCAGAGTTGCCAAGTTCAGCCTTTAGAGTTCCCCTGGTAGTTCCTGGCTTCCCACTCATCACAGGCATTGTTACAAGTCCTTAATTTCCTTACCTAATAAGAATTTATTGACACTTTTTTTTTCTTTTTTTTTTTTTTTTTTGCTACTGCTGTGTAATTGGCAGTGGAAAATACCTTCTGTACCTATAAATCTTGCTAAATTTAAAATGAGTTGATTTTCGCAGTTACAAATACACTCTGGTGTCTACTTTGTCAATGGAGTGTAGTTTCTTCCTTTCTCTTTTTCCTTTCCTCCTGTTGCAGTATTTGTGAAAGCTGACAGAGTCTGTGTCACAGAATTTCAAGGCAAAAAGGTATAATTTGTTTGGAACATAATGATTCCGCAGACAAAAATTGTCCAACCACCCTGGCTGAGAAGGAGAGCAGCATGTTTTTGGTGGCTGCACTGACCTGGCATGTCAATTTCTATTTTGAAAAGCCTTGCTCTAGGTAGAACTGGATAACCAGTATAGGTAATGAGAATGTGAATACATTGAACTCAAAGATTACATCTCAGGCTATGAACAGACACCTCATTAGATACTATTAGCCTGCAGAAAGTGCATTATTGATGTTCAGAAGCAAGCATGGTACAAGATGGCTGTGTTCAAATGCTGGGTGGAAGGCTGTAAGTGCAGTGCAGCCAATGCATATGTCATTAGAGATAGGATAACAGAGAAGCCACAACAGAAGTTGAAGACTGAATAGCTTCTATTTTCTGGTTCATTTTGAAAGAGTCTTTTTCAGGTTTGCTCTAGAAGCCCAGCTCTGGTTTACCTTACTCGTATGATCGTACTGGAGTAAATAGGCCTAGTTGGGTGTGCTGAGAGCAAGGAAGCTGCAAATGATCTTTTCTGTATTCTAGGTCTGTCCACCTGGTCCCAGCATTCCAGATCTCACCGTCGGAGGTCTTCATGTTCCAGACAAGAAGATAGAAAACCTTCTGAGGTATTTCTGGAATATGATTGCCATTTTGTTGCACCTACCAAATAAAAAGTGCATGTGTGTTCTGGGCATGTATCCGTGTCTTCTGAATTGTGCTTTATTTTCTTGCTGCTCCATTTCAACTGGCACTTAGTGCCCCCTCCTTTGCCTTTTTATTTCTGGTCAGGAGATGACAGAGCTCAGCTGCCAGCACCAGTGCCTGTCAGAGGATTTTGACATAGTCTGACATCCGTTCAACATAGCTGTAGAGTACTCTAGTGTTTTGGGCATCAGAATTGCCAGTGAAACTTTATCTTAGGTGCGCTTATTTTATAGATTGTACTGGGTCTTGATATGTGGTCGTTGTTAATGTGCTTGTCAAATCTGCTTCCTGATGGTTTTGTCTTCCATTGTGCTTTTAAGAAGTCGGATCAAGGGAGATAAAAATGGTTTTGAGTTTCCTTGGATAGATCAACTGTTAGTAACACGTAAATGGGATCCAATTCATTATGTATCTCCCTATCTTCACGCTAATACTGCATTGCAAACTCTGCAGAGGCTGCGAAGAAAGCATTAGATTTAGGAGACAGGATTTCTCGATTCAACTTACTTGCCTGATAACAAGTATTTTTGATTGATTAGCAAGTGTTTGGTGTAAAGAAACATGCTCTGTTAATCTCCCTGCAATACTCTAGCAAAATCCAGGAGAAGAGATTTCAAAGGAAGAATCTCCTTCATTCCTTGTTGTGCTACTTGGCTTTTGATCTTCATTTTATTTGGACTTTGATTTGATTTTTCTTTCATTTTTATTTTTTTATTGCTGACTGTTAACAGCTTCTTTATTTTTGTGAATGTGCAGAGCTCTGGAAATTCACCAGAGCCGTCAGTTGGTTTGCTTTCCTTAATTATCTTTTGTACATAAACTTAGACTCATTTTTGAGAACTAATCCATGAAACACTATGAAGAAATAGTTTCAGATAACCAGAGATCTTGCTGTTGTTTTTGTGTGCCTGTAATCCTGTTTCTCCTCTCCCTTTCCTTGTGTTTCTTGTCATTATCTTTCCAGTTTTGTGCTGTTTTCTCTTAGTCTGGATGGACTTCCATATACTTCCTTCATATACTTTTTCATATATTAGCTCAGTTTCACAGCCGTCTCACCTTCTCTTCCCCTGCTTTGCCATAGCACACTATTTTAATGGTAAGTGTGCTGGCAGAAAGGTGGTGCTTGCTAAACTCCCTGGGTGAAATCGTGGTCTCACTGAAGTTGACAGCAAAATTCCCATTGACTTCAGTATGGTCAGAATTTCACCCTTCAGCTTTGAAGTGTTCTGTGCTGCTGAGGGCCAAGCGCTCCAGTGAGCTCTGCTTTGCTCCAGGCAGTCTGATTTCATCAGAAATTAGAGCAGAAAGAATGGTGTTACAGGGCCACTGGCTTGGGAAGGAGATTCTTGGCTGTCAAGTACCGTGTTAGCATCTCTCTTGAGAGAGCTTTGTGAGAAGTTTATCTGAGAGCTCGAGTTGCTTTGCCTCTTGGATTGAGCAAGGTTTGCACCCCATTTTATATTTCTTACTCTTCCTTTCATTTGATGGCATTTATTCAAATAACTTTGAAGTGCAGGATCCCCTGACCAGCTCTGCATGCTCGTTATGTGAGACTGTTAGCTTTGTGGATTATTTTTCGTTTCTTGTTTACGGCCTCATAGGACTTGTGTTTTAAACACTCAGTTTACATCGTTACCTGTGCTTACCTCTTATTTCATACAGTAATATTAGTCTTCACTTTTAAGGATGGCAGGCTTTTTGACCACGCCAAGAGAAATGCTGAGAAAAATGTAATTTTCCTGCTATTTTAATGATAAGGGCAGAGCAGAAATGTACTGAGAGAGAAGTGGGGAGTACATGAGTATTGGGAAGGAGAAGAGTGTTGAGATAGGCTGCATTGTGAGACAAATCATACTTGTAAATAGTCTTGAAAGTCTGACTAGCCATCAGGTTTGTTGTTCCCCTAAAATACTTCTCCTACTAGGTAATCTGTAGAGATTTCAGGGGTGTGACCAGTGTGTGACAGAAGTTGCTGTCCTTGGGAGGCCTGTCTAATTAGCATGGTGTGTAGCTGTGGCACTTCTGCAGCCATATGCATTCCGGCAGCTGGCTGGAATTAGTGTAAAACCACTATTAGTTTGGGACTGGTTGGAGGCCCAGGAGGTTGTCACTTTGCTCTGTTAGCAGTCCCATAAGAGAGTCCAGGAGTACTTTCCTTTTAAAACTGTGCAGCGTGGGGCTGGATAGATGTTTACTGTCTTCTTGTCCCCACGGTGCTCATTTTTGGTCACTTGGTTGC
Organism: Lagopus leucura; assembly: GCF_019238085.1. NCBI lineage: Eukaryota > Metazoa > Chordata > Aves > Galliformes > Phasianidae > Lagopus > Lagopus leucura. Next base: position 14,145,745 of record NW_024962264.1, on the reverse strand, counting down.
TTTTAAATCCTTTCCTTTGAATGCAACATTTAATAGTAAAAAGCTTGCAGTGCTGTGGAGGTAAGGAGTGCTGAGTGCTGTTGCTGTCATTGACTGCAGCCTTGTCTTGCAGGGAGAGCAGGGTGGGGAGAGCTGGAAGATGGACAGACAAGTACAGACTTGCAGTTCTGATTCCTGTGATAACATCCTTTGCTTTCTGAAGTGCTCACAAGCAGTGGTGAACTAGCTGGGGCTGAAGCTGCCACAGCAGTGGTGTACCATGCCTGCTGAGGAGCGGATCTCTTTGATTTCACTCTGTGGCTCGTGGAAGATGTTATCACTGCTTGCAAATGACCCAAAGTTGGCTAAGATACTGCTAGGTTTAGAGGTGGATGCTTTCTCTAAGGCAAATGACAGCTTTGGTGCAGAGGTATCTGTAGCTGACAGAATAACAAGCGTGTCTGGTGAACATCAAGCTACCACCAGAATTCAAATCTGGGATTATTTTGTTGATCTTTTGGGTTGTTACTTTAAATGCTGACAAGTGTATGGGGCAAGAGTCATTTAAATAAGGCAAGAGTCATCTTGGTAGAATTTCCTCTTGTATCTGGTCATGGTGGAGTCATGCCTTGATTTCTATCGCAGGGAATTTCTAGAATGCCTTTGGATTAGTCAGAGCTCCAATAGTTGTGGGTTTTTTTGTTTGTTTTTTTTTGGTTGTGTTTTTTTTTTTTTTTTTTTTTTTTAGAGGTAGTTTGAGCAAAATTGAGTCTTCCTTATGCTGGTGATCTGAGACTAAAAGCTCCTGTGGTGTTTTATTGCAGTCAAGTTGGGTAGCATCATTCAGCATCAGTGTGGGGGGGAACACAGGACTCACAGAGAAAGTAGCTGAAGTCATTTGCACCTTTTGCTACCCCTTTCTCTGCAATAAAGCTCAACTTCTGTCCTGCAGTGGGAGGGGTTAGTTGACTTTTGATACAGTGACCTTATTATGCGCTGTGCTCCATGGTTACCCTGGAGCTGTGAATCATAGAGTGTAAATATCAAATGTCAGTGTCTCTATTTTTCTCTCTTGGTCACTCTCTTTGCAGGTGTTCAGAACGGACCTGATCACTGCCATGAAGTTACATGACTCCTTCCAGCTGAACCCTGATGAATACTATGTGCTGGCAGACCCCTGGAGGCAGGAGTGGGAAAAGGGAGTGCAGGTGCCAGTTAGCCCAGGGACCATCCCAGAACCAGTAGCCAGGTATAGTTTGGAGGAATGAAAACAAATACCTATTTATGCTAGCAGCTTGTGTCTATGTTGCCTTGGCTTTTTGAGCTTTGTTTCACTTATCTAGCAAGGAAGAACAACGTGTCTCAGCTTTTTGAATGGTTACAGCAGTCAAGAATTGGGTCTCTTTTGCCAATGTGTTGAAATACTAATGTCAGAGAAATATTTTTGGCCTGATGTTAGGATGAAGGGTGATGACAGAGCCTTAAAAATACTTTCCAGTTTTAAACCCAGGCATGATCTCATTCAGCACTGCTGGGAATTCCTCGTATGATGTGTCCTGTGCTTACTCCCAAGCCGTAGGTTTCTTTTCAAGGTAAAATTAGGCAAGCCAAATTTAAGGGCTAGAGAAAATACAGCATTTTTCTTGCTGTTTTAAATATTTTTGGGGTCATTTTATTTACTGACTTAGAACATTGTTCATTTTAGTTGCTGTAAGAACCATCCAGATGTGCACGTAACAATATGTTAATGTGAGATATTCCTGCTCTTGTCTGAGAAACCTGTATTTACTTTCCCTTGTTTGTTATGCTTAGAAGTTTACTTTTTCAGGTGAAACAATCCACTTGTAAGGGCAGGAGCATTTTGCAGCCATGTGTCTGTTTTATGCTTAGTTAGGACAGGAGTTAGAAGTGAGGAAAGGATTATTGCCATTTACGCAAGCTAGATCTCTGAGTAAGTCTAGTCTGGTGCATGAGGCATTACTAAGTGACACACCAGTGCCAACAGGGCCAGAACAGTCTATGACATGCAGCAAAAAAATGTTTTGGATACAACTTCTATTAAGGCTTTGTCTGGCAGCTTTAGCATTGGAGTAGTGGAACTACAGGAACATTTGTTAGTACCTCCTGCATTCTCTGCACAAACCTGTATGTAGACCACTGCACAGCTCCACCAGGCCTGTACAGTAAAGAAAACTTGTCTGCATAACAGATGAACCCTTTCCTTCTTCCACCTTCTGAAGAATCAGGCCTGGGGCTCTGAGGAAAGTTCAGCACTGAGAGGAGAACTCAGAACTTCCCCATCTGCTGTGTACTTCAGGGCATAGCAGCATTTAGTTCCCCCCCACACTTGCCCCTTGCTCCACACTGATCTCACCCACCACCTGCCTAAATGTCCACACTTTGTACAAGCGTGCTCACGTTCTCACTGTGTTTTCTTAGAAGCATTTTCCAAGCCTGCAGGGAGGCTAGGAGACCAGTGGGCTTTATTAAAAGGAGACCTTCCCAGGTGTTCACCAACATATATCTGTCTTAAATTTGAAGAGGTAGTTTGGTGGTTCTGTCAGGTCCGGGTGCTCACTGAAGACGGAGCCAGTCTCTGAAGGGCCAACAGAGAGTGGGTTCTGGAAAGGGGAAAGGAAAACAGGGTTCCCAGAAGTTTGATGCCAGCGTGGAAGGCACTGCTTTTTTTTTTTTTTTTTTTTTTTGGTGCTGAGCTGTCTTGAATGTTTGTGTTGGTGAATACCTGCTGTACAGTGGCCTTCTGATGCCTGAGAACTATCCTGTTTGTCCTCTCATGACATATTTGGGAAGCCCTGCCATAGTAATGCTGGAGTGTGGAACTGTTTGGTGCGTAACTGTGGGAGGGAGGGTTGAGATTACTATACTTTGGATCAGCAGTAGTCAAACAGTACCTGGTGCAGAACAGAAGGAAAATACAGCACAGAGTTTGGTCAGGGTGGTAAGAGAAGCGAGAACATGTGGGGCTTCAGTGCATGCATGTGCTGAGACACAAGATTAATTTCAGTATCCTTTAGGTATGTCACAACTTTTCTAGTTCTTCCTTCCACAAAAATAAAGAGATGAAGGTGGTCTGTTTTAAGGCCAAATTACCTTTGCTTGTTTCTTTTGTGCCACTACAGTGTCATCTAGTTGATATGTGCAGCATGCTGCCCAGAGGTTGTAATTTTGGTGTAGAGAGGTACTCAGGAAGGAATTTATGGTACAGAAGATTCAATGAGCAGTACTTAGTTTAAAATAAATTCTCCATCAGATGTAGTAGCTTGTAATATTTTAATACTGCAGAGTATAACCAGGGATAGTCCTGGCAATGCTGTTAGCCTGGCAAAATCATTCAGGTTCTTATTCTGCCACAAATCCCTTCTGCACCATATAAGCTCAGAATTCAGCACGGGGCTCGTGTCTGTGATTTCTCAGATTTATTATCTGAATTAAACTAGGTGGGGGGAAGAATTAGGGCTTTGCAGGAGACTGAAATAGGTAGAGAGTTCATAGAGATCTGTATGTGCAGATAGACTGATCGCAGAGCAGGAGATCTTTCTACTGTAAGGGCCACAGCTGGGAGCAAAATAGAGGAGCAAAAGGACATCCTCCTTGCTGTGAAGCTTAGGCTGTTGTCAGCAGAAAGCTCTGACTGCACCTTGTTGCCGTCTCTCATGTAGGACTGGAGTACAGAGGAGGTCCTCAATACCAGTGCTGCATGAGGAATTTATTTTGGTATGTGCATATAACTTAGAGAAGGTGCAGCATCCTCTGCTGGGAGGACCACGTTGTGGCTGAACTGACAGAGTTGCCTGGAAGTTAGGAGGCAAATCTACAGCTTGCTGGAAGAACAGCTACTGTCCTTTGCAAATGGCGTTTTTGCCCACTGCTCCTGACTTTGTGAAATTGCAGTACTTCAGGAATCTGATGTAAAATAAGTTATGTGCTGTAGGTATTTTCCTGTCTCCAGAACCAATACGTGCTGTTAAGCAAAATTTCAGTTGGCTTGCAGCTCAGATACACTCACATGTTTTATTTGTTGGTCAACTGGAGCCTCCAGATCCTCAGGGGAGATAGGATTCAGTGGCTACTGCTTAATACTTGCAGAAAAGGGTTTCGTGCAGCATGGGATTAGTGACTGTGAAAGAGGAAATGCAGAGCCAGGATGCCAGAGCTTGGATCTACTTGGGTAAGTGAAGGGAAGGCTGTTGCGAATTGCTGATTCTCTGAGGAAAGTTCTTCAGAATTTCAAAAAGATGGCGATGCTGTTGCTACACACACATCCCAAACACCCAAGAAGCAATATACCATGGAAATTAATGTCTTTATTTGTAGTTGGTTGGTAGTTAGCAAATGGATTTTGAAGTCCTGAAACAGTTTAACACATGTATATGGCAACCACTACTACATAAATACAGCATCTACTCTAGCTTTAAAGGAGCATGAATTTCAGGTAAGAGTAGCTGAGTTCTGTCTTCCAGAGTTTTCACTGCATTTATAGTTCTGGAAACAAAATGGATTTCTAATCAACTCCAGTTAATTTCTAATAATATTGCAAATCCTTTACAAAATTGTTACATTCTGTTTTCTGTTCCTTTCTCAGTGGTGCAAGATAGGCTTAGAAGATTGCTGTTGATTGTTAGCCACTTAGAATGAGGCATTGGGAATTCTTTAGAAATGGGTTGTTCAGCACCCCACCAATCTAGTGTGTGCTTGTCTCTTTGTTTTAGGATTGTGTCTGAGACAAAAGCTGTCACATTTACACGTCCCCGCAAGTATATTTCTTCATCAGGCACGAAGCCTCCAGAGCTGGGTTATGTTGACATTCGCACGTTAGCTGACAGCGTGTGCCGCTACGACCTCAGTGACGTGGATGTGGCATGGCTGCAACTTGCCAATGAAGAATTCAAGGAAATGGGTGAGCAGTGAGCATTTGTGCGGGTTTTATTTTTTGTTTTCATTTTTGTTTTGTCTCAAAGCTGGCAAGCTTGAGAAGAATTTTAAGAGGGGTTGGTGGTGGAAAGAGGTGATAAGAAGTCTGAGAAGCAGCTAATCACCACCTTGGGGTAGCTGCAGTCCTGATGTAATTAAGCCCTAATATGTGTGTCTTCATAACCACCGAATTGTATCTGCTCAGACCAGATCAGAATCTGGCCACATGGTCTTCTATGGTACTTACTGTTTCACAAGGGAATTTTCATGTAATTTATATTTTGCCATCAAGGCTAGCAATCCATGCAGCATTAATCATGTATTTTTCTCTGCAATATCCCTGGCCTCATTTTCAGCTAGTGATGTTCAGTGCAAAGAAAGTAGACAAGGAGTCTTAGGAGGTACAGCATACTTAGGTCAGTTGATCACACAGGAGATTAAGCAATAAAGAGTTCTTGCAGTGGTTTATTTGAGGTTCTTCCCGAACCTTGCTTTGTGTGCTCCAGTTTTGAATCATGAAGAGAAACTGTCACGGGGGGAGCAAACGTTGCCTTTCTAGGGGATAGGTTGTGTGGAGGAAGGCGCAGGGAAGGAACAAGGTTACTTATTTGAAAGATGAGTGCTTCTTGAGTGGATTTCGCTACAATTGGAGAGTCCCCAAATCGGCGCAGGACTTTTACTATATTGTTGACAAGGGAAAAGATCCTGTGACAGGTGGAAGAGGTTTGGATATGCTGTTAAACACTGCTGAGTTGTCTTTGCATTGTGGCAGTTCCCTGCTTTGCCTAGTCTCAGGAGTTAACATGGCTTGAGCCCGGGTGTGGCATAGCTCAAGACCTGGTAAGCCACAAAAATGGCCATTTATAACTTCTTGAAAGTCTTTCCTTTTTAAACCCACATATGGAAGAAACAGATGAGCCAGACTGGACCTATTCTCTTAAGCCTTTTTTTTCAGGTCTCTGTTCAGGTTTGGCACTGAACTTGGAAAATTAAAAATATTAATAATGAAGAAGTTTGTCTAAGAGCTTAGGTTACTTTTCCAGGTACCATCAGGAAGGCAGCAGCAGCGTCTAACTTCTTATAAAGAGAATTTGAAAGTATGTTGTGTGATTTGTAATTGATACCCATCTATGCAATACAGATAATGTACCTTATTCTTGCCAAAACCAGAGGAGATCTACCAAGGTGTTAAACTGAGGGTGATAGCAGTTGTGATGAAAGTGCACAGGAGGGGCTCTCTGTCATGCAGATCCTGTACCTGTACTTGAAGCTCATAGTACACCACAGATAGTTTCCCTACACGTAGGACCAAGATGGAAGCTGTCAGAAACACCCTGCTTGCAGTGTGGGTGTGAGGTGCTGCAGCAGATAGCTCTTCACATGTGGACACATCATACTTGGGCATTAAAAAGTGAACTACTTCCTGATGTGCAATTGTAGCCCTTGCTTGATGGTGTCCCTGCAGCTATGAGCTCCCGGTGTTTTCTTTGAAATCTGCAGTGTTTCAGGTATTGAAAACATATAATATTTCTTTAAAAAGCTGTATGTAAACCTTGGAAATGAAGCCACAGCACCTTCATTCCTTTCTTATAAGTCTTACCAATTACAGTCAGTGATGTCTCTCTGAGTTTTATATTTTTGTAAAGCAGTAGTAATTATGAAGTTAAAATTTACTTGCAAACTTGTCTAACTCCCGTGATAGCCTGCTTTGCCTTTGTAACATCTCTGGGCTGCAGGGCAATGCTCACTTGTTCATCAGTGGGATTTGGGGTGTTCCCGTTTGCTGCCTTCCAGCTTCTCAGTCAGTGTAGTAGGAAATGCACTGAACTCTGCCACAGGTTTTTACCTGTCCATAAGGGAGGTGGATGTACTTCGGTAGAGTATTCCTTTTCCAACCTGAGATCTAGGGAGGTATTTTTCTTCTCCAGCGTGTGGCTCAGATATTCACAAGGAGAGCTGAAAGGAGGATTTTCATGTTAAAGCACACATTGTGAGGTTATTATCTTCTGTATGTCTCAGTGAGTGTTAGGCATTAGGAGCTGGACAAAGCAGGATGTCATCCTAAGCCTAGGCTTCATTGTAGTGACTGAATAACTTGGAAATTCTTGTTCTAAACTGACTTTGCAAGGTGAAAATGAGTACTTTTAATAATGCAGCTTTCTCAGTTTCACATGTGTTTGTGTGTCATGTTTTTGTGGTAAAGCTTGGTGTATTACCAACTTTGGAAGTATTACATCTGTCTCTCATGGCAAGTGAGAAATGCAAGACAGAGGAGGAGCACTGACTGGGCCAGAACTCTTATTCTTTTTTTTCTTTTTTTTCTTTTTTTTCTTTTTTTTCTTTTTTTTCTTTTTTTTCTTTTTTTTCTTTTTTTTCTTTTTTTTT